>NC_081763.1:32391521-32711521 GCF_963082965.1 Carassius carassius
GTTTTATATTTGAATTTTATAGGAAATATATTTTTATATTTTTAAGTAGTCGATTTATATAGTACATTTGTTTGTTTGTGTGTGTGTGTATAGCATGGAAAAATAAAGCCAAGTATTTGAAAATTGTCTGTTTTAGAATTATATGTAGCATAGAAAATAATATCTATTTGTAGGTCAGTTCCATTTTTTTTTTTTTTTTTTATTTGCTAGCAACAAGAGTACACACAACTCAGCACTTTAGCAACACCCTGGCAACGGCCTGCAACTACCACTGTTTCCTTCAGAAACTGATGAAATGTAGACTCAGAATCCAGTTTTGTGAGTGTGTGTTCGATCCTTTAGTCCAGGTTAATCATCTTCTGAGAATGTCTGCACTGAAATGGAGTTAACGTACTCGCAGTGTTCTTTCAGGTCCTCTGAGGCCGTTCCTCTGGTGATCAACCTAACCGGATCTGGCAGAAAGAGATGAGCAGAACTCTTTTTGAGAGTTAGACTCGTATTGATTACTCCTAATTAGATTCCTATCAAGTCTGCGGGGAATCGAGTTCCGGCACTTTTCCCAAAGAGAAGCAAAGCCTCCACTAGCAGACTGCTATATGAAGCTGGCTAACTTGGTTTGAGGAATCCCCAAAACAAACCCTGATTTGATTATGGCGAGGATTTCTGTGTCTAATTACACGGTCCCCCTCCAGCATCAGTCAGTTTCAACTTCTTCATCATGTGCGTTCGGGCTGACAGCTCGGTCTCTGGCTGCGGTCTGCGGGAGGAGGTTCAAAGCCACGAGGAAATGCCATCTTAATGCATCTATGTTTTGCGGCTGGGCTATTAGCAGAGATTAGACATCGAGGATCTGTCAGGCTGACACGCGCATGCTTTAAATGATGAAATGGATTGTTTACCGTCTGTCGGGCGAAGCGACGCCCGCTATTGACAGCCGAGTCATTCTTGAGATGTTTACTGGTAAAACACGATCTGGCGAAGTCACTCTGAAACCATAATTTCCCATAATGCATTGCAGGCTGGATTAATGTGACAGGACGGTGATTGTCTTTATGGGAGTCATTTGAGATGTAATCAGTACCTGAACCCGAGACATTAGTTTTAGCATTAACCAGCAGAGTTCATCTATATCTGATGCTCTTTTCCTTTTTCAAACAAACGTCACATGGTACAAACAAACTCTAGACATATTAGGCAGGGTGAAAATGCATAGAAACCACCCATAGCAAAAACACAGCAACTGACTCTATCATTTTAGCTGTATGGTGGTGAGTTTTGCAAAACATTTTTTTTTTAAAATACAAATCTAATAAGAAACATAATTTATACTTTCTGTATAAGAATTGTGTTTATGTAAATACATTCAACTTCATATTTTGCCAAGATATCAGTGATAATTTTTTTTATTATAATTATATCGTATATATTCATAAGCCAAAGTCAAATAAATATTTGATACATATAAATTAAGCCAACTGCAAGTAGCTACTGTTGCAGAAATAAAATGCTTGCATTATTGTAATGTGCAAAAATAAAAAATAAAAAAAATATATATAGATTTTAATTAAATGATAGTTTTATACATGAATGATGGTAGTAGTAGTTATACTGATTTTTATTAATGCTGATTTCTCTTCTTGGTTTGGGGGGGAATTATGAGCCGGATGTTTCTTCATGAGATTCACTCTGAAACAAATCAGTGTGTGGTGTTTGTATGAGTGTGTGTGTGTTCACAGACTCGTTACTGATCTGATATTCATAACGGGCAGTAAAAGGTCAGCTGTGTGAATTAAAATGAAAGATGGTTAGTGTGCGCTGTGAACTGCACACGTGTAGTCAGATCATTTCTGCAGCTAAATGTTCCCGCATCGCTCGGGGAAGACCGGCGGTAAATTACACCGTGACTTCAGACTGATCTCCATCTGTGTGTGTGAATGTGTGTGTAAATCTCTCGGCTCTTCTTCTGGCCATTACTTGAGCCTCTCTCTCAGCCCTGTTGATTGCTACTGTCAACTATTGCTGATTTACACACTACACTGCTAAACCTCCTCCAATCTAGCATCCATCCATCTGTCTGTCTTCGTCTCTCTTCGACTGTCATTCAGACAACTGTGATTCCTCTGAATGACCAGCAGGAGTGCAGTGAGTCTGAGGTCATGTTTGTATTTGCATTTGCAGTCATTTACCTTTTTTTAAATTAAGCTAATGAATTCTAAATTCTATAAAATCAACTCTGGAAGTTTTCGTATTGGTCATTCAAACAGTTAGTCCAGCCCTCATTGGTTGAGTCAGAAGTTGACATGTCAAACAACCAATGACTGGCTTGTAGCGAAAACTAACAAACCAGAAACTTTGAACATTCTTTAACATTAAAAATCATATAAAAATGTCAATTTTAACCCTTTAAAGCCTGACATGAAATAATACTTTTTGCCTCTGTGTTTGTAAGTGCAGTTTTGGGCACCACAGAACATTGAGACAATTGACTGATTTTGGGGTGGGACTAATGGTTTATTCAGCCAATGAGGATGAGTGTTTGCGAAACCTGTTTGAAAACAATTCAATATATATTATATAATATATATATATATATATATATATATATATATATATATAATATACAACCCGAATTCCGGAAAAGGTGGGACGTTTTTTAAATTTGAATAAAATGAAAACTAAAAGACTTTCAAATCACATGAGCCAATATTTTATTCACAATAGAACATAGATAACATAGCAAATGTTTATACTGAGAAAGTTTACAATTTTATGCACAAAATGAGCTCATTTCAATTTTGATTTCTGCTACAGGTCTCAAAATAGTTGGGGCGGGGCATGTTTACCATGGTGTAGCAACTCCTTTTCTTTTCAAAACAGTTTGAAGACGTCTGGGCATTGAGGCTATGAGTTGCTGGAGTTTTGCTGTTGGAATTTGGTCCCATTCTTGCCTTATATAGATTTCCAGCTGCTGAAGAGTTCGTGGTCGTCTTTGACGTATTTTTCGTTTAATGATGCGCCAAATGTTCTCTATAGGTGAAAGATCTGGACTGCAGGCAGGCCAGGTTAGCACCCGGACTCTTCTACGACGAAGCCATGCTGTTGTTATAGCTGCAGTATGTGGTTTTGCATTGTCCTGCTGAAATAAACAAGGCCTTCCCTGAAATAGACGTTGTTTGGAGGGAAGCATATGTTGCTCTAAAACCTTTATATACCTTTCAGCATTCACAGAGCCTTCCAAAACATGCAAGCTGCCCATACCGTATGCACTTATGCACCCCCATACCATCAGAGATGCTGGCTTTTGAACTGAACGCTGATAACATGCTGGAAGGTCTCCCTCCTCTTTAGCCCGGTGGACACGGCGTCCGTGATTTCCAACAAGAATGTCAAATTTGGACTCGTCTGACCATAAAACACTATTCCACTTTGAAATAGTCCATTTTAAATGAGCCTTGGCCCACAGGACACGACGGCGCTTCTGGACCATGTTCACATATGGCTTCCTTTTTGCATGATAGAGCTTTAGTTGGCATCTGCTGATGGCACGGCGGATTGTGTTTACCGACAGTGGTTTCTGAAAGTATTCCTGGGCCCATTTAGTAATGTCATTGACACAATCATGCCGATGAGTGATGCAGTGTCGTCTGAGAGCCCGAAGACCACGGGCATCCAATAAAGGTCTCCGGCCTTGTCCCTTACGCACAGAGATTTCTCCAGTTTCTCTGAATCTTTTGATGATGTTATGCACTGTAGATGATGAGATTTGCAAAGCCTTTGCAATTTGACGTTGATGAACATTGTTTTTAAAGTTTTCCACAATTTTTTTTACGCAGTCTTTCACAGATTGGAGAGCCTCTGTCCATCTTTACTTCTGAGAGACTCTGCTTCTCTAAGACAAAGCTTTTATAGCTAATCATGTTACAGACCTGATATCAATTAACTTAATTAATCACTAGATGTTCTCCCAGCTGAATCTTTTCAAAACTGCTTGCTTTTTTAGCCATTTGTTGCCCCCGTGCCAACTTTTTTGAGACCTGTAGCAGGCAACAAAAAATCAGGGTGAGGGCTAACTCTTTATCCTAATAATGACAGATGTGCCATGTCTATGAATGGTACACCCCTCTAAGCTCACAGAAGTGGTTTGACCCAAGTCCTCAGCAGCCAATGACACTGACCCGTTCAAACTGATTTTTAATGTGTACTTCATGTACAACCCGAATTCCGGAAAAGTTGGGAAGTTTTTTAAATTTTAATAAAATGAAAACTAAAGGAATTTCAAATCACATGAGCCAATATTTTATTCACAATAGAACATAGATAACGTAGCATGTTTAAACTGAGAAATTTTACACTTTTATCCACTTAATTAGCTCATTTAAAATTTAATGCCTGCTTTATTGGATGCCCGTGGTCTTCGGGCTCTCAGACGACACTGCATCACTCATCGGCATGATTGTGTCAATGACATTACTAAATGGGCCCAGGAATACTTTCAGAAACCACTGTCGGTAAACACAATCCGCCGTGCCATCAGCAGATGCCAACTAAAGCTCTATCATGCAAAAAGGAAGCCATATGTGAACATGGTCCAGAAGCGCCGTCGTGTCCTGTGGGCCAAGGCTCATTTAAAATGGACTATTTCAAAGTGGAATAGTGTTTTATGGTCAGACGAGTCCAAATTTGACATTCTTGTTGGAAATCACGGACGCCGTGTCCTCCGGGCTAAAGAGGAGGGAGACCTTCCAGCATGTTATCAGCGTTCAGTTCAAAAGCCAGCATCTCTGATGGTATGGGGGTGCATAAGTGCATATGGTATGGGCAGCTTGCATGTTTTGGAAGGCTCTGTGAATGCTGAAAGGTATATAAAGGTTTTAGAGCAACATATGCTTCCCTCCAAACAACGTCTATTTCAGGGAAGGCCTTGTTTATTTCAGCAGGACAATGCAAAACCACATACTGCAGCTATAACAACAGCATGGCTTCGTCGTAGAAGAGTCCGGGTGCTAACCTGGCCTGCCAGCAGTCCAGATCTTTCACCTATAGAGAACATTTGGCGCATCATTAAACGAAAAATACGTCAAAGACGACCACAAACTCTTCAGCAGCTGGAAATCTATATAAGGCAAGAATGGGACCAAATTCCAACAGCAAAACTCCAGCAACTCATAGCCTCAATGCCCAGACGTCTTCAAACTGTTTTGAAAAGAAAATGAGATGCTACACCATGGTAAACATGCCCCGTCCCAACTATTTTGAGACCTGTAGCAGAAATCAAAATTGAAATGAGCTCATTTTGTGCATAAAATTGTAAACTTTCTCAGTTTAAACATTTGCTATGTTATCTATGTTCTATTGTGAATAAAATTTTGGCTCATGTGATTTGAAAGTCTTTTAGTTTTCATTTTATTAAAATTTAAAAAACGTCCCAACTTTTCCGGAATTCGGGTTGTATTTCACGTGTATTTAACGCGTATTTAACACTTGAAATACACATTCAATACGCGCTGATTTTTCACGCATAAACAACACGTATTTAACGCGTTAAATACGTGTTGTTTACGCGTGAAATACACGTATTTAAAGTGTTGTTGACGCATTAAAATTCATGTGTATTTGACCCTTTTGGCCTTCCATACGAAAACAGGCGTGTCCGCACCGCATCGAGTTAAAAACATCTCAACTTTTCAGAATGCCGCAAGCGCACCGCGGGTCATATGACAAGAACTTACCAATCAGTTTCATCCTTTTCCTGTAAAAATGTTGAAAGCTAAGCTAAGATGAAGGAACTGCTGATCATAGCTGTATATGGATTGCCATTTTGAAATAAATTTAGTAGCAGAGCTACTGCAAGCGATTTTTTGTGCTGCAAATCCATTTATCCTTTGCTGAAATTTCCACGTCTTCATGGAGAGAGCACGTCATGGTTGCTTAGCAACGGCAGACATCCCAGGGGCGCAACTGCCCGAGCGCTTTGGAAAGGAGAAAGCGGTGCGGCTAGCGTTTTCCACACGTTTTTAGGCGCGATATGTGAACGGCCCCCAACGCATGTTCGAAACCCGCGCCAATACATACTTTATTTTTTATTTTATCCTTACTTCAGCCGCTACGGGTGATCATACCAATAACTTGTAATCTTTACAATAATATCAGAATCATGCACTGAGCAAGTCTGCGTTTATTAGACACTTAATATCACATCAGTTTGTACTTTTAGAATCGCAGAATCTGCTGCGGTCGTTCCATCACATCTGCAGCAGAGACCTGAACCAGGAAGTTGGTCACCAGATCACACGTGTAACCAGTTAAACCGTAACACCGGAGAGCGCCAGGATGTTTTCCTCTGAGGTGCTCGTGCATCGCAGTTGTGCTGCAGTGATACACCATATTGGTTTTTCAAAGGGAACAAATGGCCATTTTATTTGGCCTCTGTTTGAAGTATTCCCATACTTTTGATAACAGTGGTCTCTGTTTTTGTGATAGAATGCAACTTTCTCCATTCCCAGTATGCCATTACACGAGATGTAAACAGTGTGACGCGTCGACATATTTTTGTAGTCGACGTAATCGATTACGTCGTTGCAGCACTAGTGTGACATAGTGTCATTGTGCTTGTATTTGTGTACACATGTATGTATGAACATTGTGTGAAGGTTTGTTTTGATGTGGATAAGAGAGGACTAGATACAGCCTGAAGCACAGCCCAGCATCAACAGAGGAGAAAACAGGTCAACAGCTCAGGGAATACTGCCGTGTGTGTTTGTGTGTGTGTGTGTGTGTGTGCGTGCGCACGCACGCAATGCATCAGCTGCTTTGATGTGCACAAGTTTTCAGATTTTAGCTGACGTCAGTCAATACTATCATCATTCAGACATGTGGGAGAATTCCTTCAAATAATGTTTTTGATCAACAGGAGGATATTAGGAAATAAATATTTGTTATGAATAATATTACTTAGATTTTTACAATTTTTTAAGACCATGCAGACACGTTTTTTTATGGTTCTCTGGTTTCTTATACGATTGCTATGGTTTTCTGATGTTGTTGCTATGATTTTCTAGTTTTATGCAGTTGTTATGGTATTGATGTTGTAGTTATGTCTTTCTGGTGTTCTGATGTAGTTGGTATGGTGTTCTTGTTTTTTGTTTTTTTTTTGCTTATTAATTTGTCATCATTGGTCATCACACTGGAGATTAAGGTTTAATGGCGCACATTGCATTGTGGGATACATTATTTCTCACAGTGTGCTTTGTCTGCACATTTGTGTGCATGGGTCTCTGTGGAGCATCACTTTGACGGACAGCTCTTCATCCTCACAGCACACTCACTGTACATCACAGCAGTAATAATGAAGGTTAGACTCAGTGTCGCCACATTGTCTTTGTGCAGCTATTTACTGCATTAACATGAGTCCATCACTGATTGCGATCAGACACTTTCACACAACATCTTTTGTTGCTTCATCAGTGTCAGTAACTGCAGTTTTAGCTACCAGACAGTAATGAGGTGGTCAGTATGCTGAGTAGAAGACAATTAACCAGTGCTGCACAACACACAAAAACAACTGATTATTCAGCGAATCATCTATGGATGTTCAAGTAGTGTCTGAAATGAGCAAGATGCTTTAAGAATCCTTCCTGCAAAGCTACCCGAAATGTTATATTATATTCAAGTGTACCTTGGACAAAAGCTGTTTGAAAAGTAAAGGTCAGTCGCACCAAATGTAGATTTGATTTAGTTAACAGAAGTTATTTGATAGATGAAATGTATTTATGCTTGGAAGCATCCTCACTATACAGCATTTTTACACAAATGCATGCAACTTTCAGAGTAGTGTAACTTTGCAGGAAGGTATTTTTAAGCATCTTGGAGACATTGAGACAGTTCTTCTGGATTTAGTCTGTCTGAATTTCTGTTTCTTCATGTCATTCCAGACGGACTGGATGATGATGGTGAGAACAGTTCTCTGTGTGGAGCTCTGGTGTTGTCAGAGTCCTTTTGTAAACACAATTCTCACCAGATTATTAAAATTCATGGCAAAAGGGAAGTTTGGAAATGTAAACTGATATTTCCTTCTGACACACTACAGCAAAAGATAGAAACAACTCACTTAAAGCCTTACTAAAAAAATACTAAAGGCCTAAGACTTTTGCACAGTACTGTGTATAAACAGTCTCTCACTGTCCCTCCCGATTAAAGACAATTTGTGCTACTGTACCTTTAAGACTTCTGTATGAAAATAACCGGTGTACTACATAATGCCATTCACTAGGACCGCTCAAGTTGTAGAGTTCTAAATAAGGGGTTTATAATATATGCAAATGTTGGCGGGCATATGTTAATGAGCGTGTTGTGATGTCATAATCATGTGGTCTAGATCCAGTAAATGAAGATCATCTGTCGTAACTGTATATAAAGCCAGTAGTTTGATATCTCAGCTGCTCTTTCCACTCGAAGTTAAATGAATGTGTGTTCTGCTGTTAGTCAGCATTTGTATTCATTTCTGGGCAGGACGAGAAACAATCATTTACAATGTGTAAACAGTGTTTACCGTTACTCACACACCTTCCGGAACGGCAGGGAGTTTATTGGCCCTTTGAGAGGCGAGAGAAAACGTTGCGTCTTTGCTCATTACTCTGCTGCTGCTTCAGAAACACACAGACCAGGAGAAAACAGCCAAATCAAAGAAGTTTTCATGTATCACAGTCAAACACACCAAGCTGCATTTAATAAGCAAACACACAGACGCTGTTTAGAGGAGCGTCACCACAAAAAGATGTGGATAGAGGTCATCTAACCTGCTTGACCTTGTTTTTAAAGGCAATTTTTTTTCTAACCATTTTTTAGTGGACATTTGACCCACTAGTCATTTAAAAAAAATTGAAATTAATTATATATGAATTTAGTTTTGTCTTTAATTTGAGTGATTTTGTCTTTCTGCACTATACAAAAATTTTGCACTTTTTTTTTAACTTGATTATTCCTAAAACCAATGAAACAACACTTACAAAGATACCATCCAAGAAAATAACTACTAATGCTGCTAATGCAGTGGTGCTTCTCAATATTTTATGAGAATTCAATAAGTTATTTTAGTTGGAAATTATTCATAATTACTCTGAATTGTATTTTTGCTGTTATAACGATGCTTGACATAAACCGCATCACTAATGAGAAGTGAAGATGGTTTCTGGCCAATTTTTAGTGGAAACAACTTGCTGTGAAGCAGATGCTGTAATCTGTGCACTGGTGTCAAAAGTATTGGCATCCATTACTCGGGTAGAAGTATAGATACTAGGGTTTAAAAAGACTTTTGTAGAAGTTGAAGTATCAACTCAAGCTTTTTACTCAAGTAAAAGTGTAAAAGTACTGGTTTAAAAAACTACTTAAAGTGTAAAAGTAATGTAAGGGGGGAAAATGCCATTAAGAACAAAAGCTTAGGCCGCGCCACAGGGGCCTATTGTGCACTACCCCACCCCCTCAAAACATTTTTTCTAAAGGCCATAGGCCATAATGACTATAATGTTATATTAAAATGTTCATGTTGAAAAATTTGGGATGCACTAGGCTACCTGTTTCAGCCGCATATATGCCCATTGAAAATGAACGCACTTTAGTACAATGCAAATACATTAAAGGACTAGAGATATGATGACTAGTTCCCTATAAGTATTGTAATGGTGCAAAAAGTCAAACTTCAGAGGCATGTCATCAATAACCTAACCCCATAGCATTCCTGTAAAACTCTCCTAAACAGGCAGTGTTCCGCATGGACTGCTTACAGGTTAAACAGTCTGAATTTCTGACCTCACTGAGGTCCAAACATGCGTTTTTGCTCAGCACAGAAAATCTGATGCGTGCATCTCCATCTGAAGAGGATCGTCACAGCCCCCAGGTCTGATCTTTCAGAAGGACTCATCTGATGTCAGATCCTGTGTGAGAGGTGCTCTGCGGGCAAGAAAAAAAACTCACATACACCTTTGAAAATCTGTTTTCTGCTTCTGTCAGCACCGCTCTCTCTCCTCTTGTAGATGCTATGAGAGGATGTGGAGCATCTGAGTGCTGGGAATCATTTAGATATCAGTTGTATAATTGTTTGGACGTCAGAGTCAGTACTTATTCCTTCTACTGTGTAAGTGTTATGAAAGCGACACACACAGATTCAGAGGTGTCAAGTAATGAAGTACAAATACTTTGTTACATTACGTAAGTAGAAATTTTGGGTATCTATACTTTACTGGAGTAATTATTTTTCAGCCCACTTTTTACTTCTACTCCTTACATTTGTTCGTTACTGCGAATTCATTTCGGCTTGTTTTCATTCCAGCTCGTCATCATTCAAAAAAAAAAAAAAACACTTATCCAGATAAATTACACCATTCGAATGGAGTGAATTTGATTGTGGTTGGATGAGAAGTATAAACATATACCATTCCGACACTCTATTGGTTTATACGCGATCCATCGCACCTCCACATGACACAAATCACAACACACTCCAGCAAGGACCAGTTTTGGGTTCGTTTATCAAAATATATATTTCTTAAAAGTTATTATTTTTCAACTTAACCTATTAGCCAGCACCCCCCATTATGGGGGGTCATTCAACATGAAACACACTCACACATATGAAAAAGGTTGAAAAATAAAACAAATAAAGAAAAAGGCGCTGTTTTTTAGCGTGAGTTATTCCATAACGGACACAAACAGTTCTGTCGCTGAAGAACTGAAATGTAAACAAAGGAATTATGATCCAAGTTATTGCTTGTTGGACCAAACGTGCTCCATGAGATGTCGTTCAGTGGACCCTTAACTTCATAACTAAACCGGGAGTTACAGCTGTGGATGTGTTTATGACTCGTTATTACGACAGATCTGGTATGTACAGCGTTTTCATTGTTCATGTTTTGATGTGTACTGCTTACACAAATCTAGCAAATACAGTCTTTATAAGCTTTCCATTGAAAAACAGCGATCTGTCGTCGATGCTTGAGGCTTAGATCTTTATAATGATACATAGTTTGTCAAGATTACATTTGTCCTGTTTCATTGAATCTATTCGTAAACATGGACACGTGCAAGTTGAGGGGTGTTGAGGATGCGTCGGGGTGCAGGCTAACAGGTTTTAACTGGCTCATTTATCAAATGGGTGCTTTCTCTTCTTCCTCTGCAAATCAAGCTACTGTAGGTAGTTCGGTAGCGAACGGTAGAGTTTGCGATTGACAATGTTGTGAAGTAGGCTATACCAACTTTGTAACTCGTTACCCCCCCCCCCCCCACACACACACACACTGGACATACTGTAGCAGACGTATGTAGTGAATACAGGAAGCTATCAATCAAGAAGGTATCAGGATTATGAGTTATTTTTCATTTTTAGTTTTTGATTAATCACTTGGATTAATCATTCATTTTGACAGCACTATAATGTTTATTGTAAATAGACAATCATACAAGAGTAATTGTTACTAAGCCTGCACCAATGTTCTTGTCCATTGCCTTCGCAGATTTCTTGCAGCTAAGCTTGGATGTACATTTACATTCCATTAAAAAAATATCTATATATTTTATATATTTAAAATGTGTGTGTGTGTGTGTGTGTGTGTGTGTGTGTGTGTGTGCACTATGGATGGGTTAAATGCAGAGCACGAATTCCGAGTATGGGTCACCATACTTGGCTGAATGTCATGCCCCTTTCACTTTAATATATATTATGAATAATTTATTATTTTGTTTACCCTCCTATCACTTTTTCCAGGTTTGAACCCTGTTTCACCCTGATGGTTAGAAAAGGTTCGCTCTTGCGTCTCTTCGAAATGAGAGTACAAATCAAGACACAAACTCCTGAAGCTGCTTCTTAAATCAGATCGGAGAGACAAAGAGACGATGAAAAGTCATAACAGCAATGAGCCTCACACCAAACGCTGCGCTCTCGTCAAATCAATAAGTCGTTATCTTAAAATGGATAAGTACTTTGGAAACTAATTGAAAACAGCCCCTTAATGCGAACGACACTGTTCTGAGTGTGAGAGAAACCCTCACCGTGTCCCGGGGTTTGAACTCTGAAGCCTTTGTCTTGAACTCTCTATATAGCGTCGTCTGAGAGGCCGAGTGTGAGGACTCACACTCTCAAGCCCTGGAGGGACTGTGGAGACCCTGCTGAAGTCCAGCAGGTGAAGTGTGGGCTGCGGGTGGATGTGAGCGTTCAACCGCTGGCAGCTGCAGGCGTCTCAAGCGTCTTCAGATCCATAAAGTAATGGCCAACATCACTTATCTGACAGAGCGCCTTAAAGAAAATATTGATTTATCTTTAAGCAAATGTTCTTAAGCTAAAATCCAATCAAAAGCTTTGGTGGCAGTGAGCCAGTGAAACCACAGAGTGCTGGAAAAGATCGTCTTGTGAAAGTCCTCATAGTGAAGTGGCTGATTTCAGAGGAAAATGTATCGTATTTATTTACTTATTTTGTGCATTGGATTGCATTACAGTTAAGCACATATCAAATATATCCTGTATACTTTTACATAAACATCTCCATATGTGTGTGTGTGTGTGTGTATATATATATTTATATATATATATATATATATATATATATATATATATATATATATATATATATATATATATATATATATATATAAAAATATGCATTTTTATTATTTTTTTTAAACTAAAGTTTACAGTTTGTGTTAATATTAAATGTTATTTTAATATGTATGTGTGTATTTTTATATAATTAAAAAATATATTATATACAATTTTACATTATATACAGTTTTTCCATATGAACTAAAAATGTAAGTGTATTTTAAAATCTATATGTATACATACAGAAACTATTGAATAATTAATATTAAATACTAAAGTTAGATATTTACATGTTAAATCTCTCTCTCTCTCTCTCTCTCTATATATATATATATATATATATATATAACATTTGTATACATACAATTATATAAATAATAAATATTACTTATTAATGATACAAATATATATAGAGAGAGAGATTTCATATTTTCATATATGTATAAAATAATAAGTATACATGCAAAAAAAATTGACCTAAATCCTGTTAAATATTTAATATATTTAGCATGTAATAATTTATTGTCATCATACATTAATATATTAAATTATCTTAGATAAGAAAAATTAATACAAATATAAACTATATTTTCTTGTTTGCGTAATAGATATGTCTACATACAACAAATACCAGCTTATCGTAATGAATCATTTATTTATTATACATAAAATATTAATTTCTACTAATAATTGTACTTAGTGTGTATATATATATATATATATATATATATATATAATTTAAATTTTTTTGATTATATGATAACATTTTATATTAACTCATACATTTATGTATATATATATATATATATATATATATATGTATGTATATATTTTATTGATGCTGGTTTAAATAAGACAATGAATTATTGTATTTTATCTATGTTTTTGTTATAAAAATCTAACGGGAATCGTTGTTCTGACTGTGTATGTGTGTGTATTAATTTCTTGTTCGTTTGTGTGAGATTCTGGTACAATGTGTCATCTTCATTACCCATGAGCCTCTCCTCCTTGAAGTCGCGGGGTCAGAGTGTGTCCGTTTAGCAATTCGCCTGATTCATCTTGTGTGTTTTTGGTGACCTGTGCTTCTATGGGCCCCTCAGACAGTCCAGGGGCCGCGTGACCCTCGTCCCGTGTGTAGGAGCAACTGTATGCACCATGCAAACATGTTTGGGAATTAGCGCTTAGGGCACCATCTGGACGATGCGAGCGCTAATGGAGCAGAGCAATTACACTTGACTTTGAGTGGACGGCCGAGACGAGTGGCTAATGCTAATGTCATGAGGCAATAGCCCTGCATGTGTTTACAAGTTACAGGTAGATGTTGTCGATAAGTTTTAATGAACAAGAGCGACGTAGCACGACCCAAACTGCTAGGTTAACAGCTAGAAATGACATCAGCATGTTGGCGTTTTCTTCTCTCAGAAACAGTCTCTTGAAGCTAGCAAACAAGTTGAGGAGCGCGTTGGGATGCTAACAGTCGTGTGCCGTACCCTTGAATGAGTCTCTGTGCTTAGCACCGCTAATGTGAGTAATGGACTTGCATGTTGAGGGCGCAAATAAATGATTTAATGCTAATCTTGAGCATCACTCCTACTGCCAATTAAGCTAACCGGTTTTAGCCATAAGTGATTTGATTACATTAGCACGCTGCGGCTCTGACTGCATTAGTGATGGTTTAATCAGTCAGTAATCAAATTAGTGCGAGTGACAGACGGAGATGGAAGGCGTGCGTGTCTCCAGTGAGCACCTGAAGATCACACCTGCACCTCTCGCTGGAAATACACCTCCTCAGCCTGAAACCTGACTCTACAGACACAAGTGACTGCTTCTGAAGCTAAGTGTCAGCCAGTGGTGGTCAGCTACACTTACATGACCTAAAAAATGCTATCATTTCTGTTCTGAAAAAAAAAAAATGCATTTATGGAAAGTCAGTTGATCATAAAATCAGTAGTTGTTAGCACTGCAAAATAAAATAATGAATGGTTTTGTAAAATCTCATTACTGAAGCAAAACCGATTTTAAAAAGTGCGATCAGTGTGCAACTAAAATTAAATGTTAACTAAAATTAAAACAATTTAAATAATAATAATAATAATAATAATAAACATTATTTAAAATAAAATAAACTAAGAAATAAAAGAAAAATAATTTATTAATTATTTAAATAATCATGAGGCATTTCTAATTAGCTGAAATCATGATTGTTTAACAAATATTTAATAACAATTTGGTGAAAGTCTTCCAATTTTTAGGGTCCTATGAATTTATTATTATTTATTTTTTTCCCCCAAAAAAATCTGTGTTTTTCATTGTATTTTTTTCTCTCAATTCTCTTTTACTGGTTTAATTACATTTGAATAAGTAAGAAGCATGCTTAACCAACTGAATTTATAAAACTTTTTTTTTAACAATTATAATATATATTTTTTTTTATTATAGAATTTTATTATCACTTTATTTATTTATTTATTTTTACAATAATTGTTGTATGATTATATATATTTTTTTTTTAATCTTTCTCTTAACTTTTTCTGGACTTATGAGTTATTTAATACTAAAGTCTTAAATGATGCATTAATTCTTTACATTTATTAAAAAATACTAACCATTTATTTGAAAAGAAAAATAAAAATAAAAAATACAATACCAAATAGGACCAAATGAAATGTTCATTCATTACAAAATTCAGTGTTATCGGTATTAATTCTTCTGAATTTTTTATTTAAAACAAATTTATTATCAAAAATGTGGTCATTGAACGAAGGCATGAAACATGTAACAATTAAATTATTTTAAAATATAATTAAATGAAAATAATTAATTTTATTTTGCAAGGAAAAGTGCCACACAACAGAGGTTTACTGTTAAAATAAAAACATGGCACAAAACTTAAAAATGTAGTTTTAATATCTTTATCTTTATTACTACACTCAAAAAAATAAATCGTTGGTCTAACTTAATATAATTATGACACCTATTTCCACATATTTGAATGGTGTTGTCTCAACTTAATTTAGGCAAATGGAACCCAAGAGCAAAATTCATTTTGAACCAACAAGATCAAATCATTTTCATTTGAATCATATTTCGGAATTTATCTGTAAACTATTTAATCTTGTTGAGCCAATTAATCTTAATCACTTAATTTAGAAAACCAGAAATATTTTGTCAACTACTACCGTTAAGTTAATTGTACACTTATTGACATGTCTATCAAAATGTAATTTAATGCACAAATAAAATGTTCTCAAAGTGAATGTCACAAGTTTCTCTTTATTCTTATTTCAAGGCAAATTTTCAGGTGAAAAAATACAAAAAAATATCAACCAAGATGAACAATACTGATATTTCAATGAATATGCACAGCTAATACCTTCTTGAGTCAAGATTTAGTCTTTTGAGAATACACACATAAGGTAACTTACTCCAGTATCTTGTTCTTGGGGGCTTGTACCTTTGGTGAAGGTTTTTGTCCATCCAAGATAAAGAACATTTTCTGGATGACCTCAAATATAGCCTTGAGTTCTTGTGGGCTGCTGTGGTTCAAGGCGTAAGTAAGTCCAAACAGCATGTTCACTGCTACAGCTACGTTCTTCAAAGAACAGAGAACCTCTGTCCCTTCAATCAGGATACCAACGTCCACAGGTTTATCTCCTGGTTGGTGTCCTGTGGATTGGACAATGTAGATCCCCATTACCATCTGCTCTATGGCTTCTTTAGCATTCATCCAGTCGCAATCCTGGGCAAGACAAATAAAATGTGTTTCGTGTGTAAAACAACAATATTTATTAATGACAGTAAACATTAGGGGTGCAACAGTTCAAAATGCTCATGGTTTGGTTCGTATCACAGTACGGTTCAGTATGTGCTATGTTCAGGGAAAATAGGACTACTGTAAAATAAAAATTAAGAAAATAAGAACAAATAATCAAACTACAAGCAACATTACAAATTATATAATAAAATAAACAGTGGTTTTCAGTTTTTTCAGATATCTAACAGTAGTTTTTTTTTAGGTACAGAAAATCAAATATAAAATAACACTGCATATTATCTCTATTGAATAAATTAAAGATTAATCATTATTGAAGTAACATAAGCTATTCAGTCAAGAGCAGTTAGTAATTTCTTTGTCATTTCTTGTGTGATTTAACATTAAAAACACAGGCAGCGAGAATAGTTTTTTTCACGATCCAGTACATACTGTTACACATACATTGTCTTTCTCTTTTAATAAAACTTCACTTAAGACATAACAGACCTTGTTTGCTAGGATACTCACCAAGATGGGCATATTTATATAATTTTTGTATGAATTTGGCCTCTGAAGCACAAGACTTGAAAGAGAACTCAGTATTTGCACGTTTTCTGAAAAAAGCATGTGCGTGCTTTGGATGAGCGCACTCACAAACCATCTCGAGGTTCTCTTTTGCATCTTGCTCCTGAATGTTTAAGTTAGCAAGGCTTAAATAAGTTTAGTTTAAACAAAGATAGCAACAGCGTTCATGACTGGACGTTAGAGCAGCATACGGCACTCGCATTGAACAAAGTTTACAAAGAGTAACTGTTTTGTCCACGCTTTTTGATTATCGTTGTTATAACGTTTTGGAAAGCCAGAATGCACAGCCATCGACTGAAACATACATTTATATGAGCTCTGTCTGTTTTCCCACGTTGTTATTTTAAACAAACCATATTAGCCTACAGATGCATCGTCATTCGAGGTGGACCACGGTGCAAGTGCGTGCCGAACCGTAAGAAGAGAACGGTACGGTTCGATTTTTTAAAGAGAACCGTTGCACCCCATAGTAAACATAAGAAACCTGTAACAAGCGTACAAAACATAACGTAAACATGAAAGTGAAGAAGAGAAAAGCAGTTGCTTACATTGTACTCCTTGAACAGCTGTAGATGGTCCTTCTTTAAGTATACACACACTGCTTTGAGGATGCATTCTCTTTCCATGTCTATGCTGTTATTCTGTAAAAAAAAAAGGCACAAAAACATTGATTATTTGACCATAGCATATCGATAACCAAGTATAACAGGACATACAATCTGTATGAAAGTTCAACCAATAATAAAAATTCTATCATTAATTACTCACCCTCGTGTCATGCTCGAAGACATTCGTTCATCTTTGATCACAAATGAAGATTTTTTTTGATGAATTCTGAAAGTTTTCTGTCCCTCCATAAACAGCTATGCAACTGAGACTTTGATACTTCAAGAAGTATATAAAGAGATCATAAAACGAATCCATATAAATTGAGTGGTTTAGTCACATTTTTCTGAAGACTCGCTTTATATTATGAACCAATTTAATTTGGGATTTATTCACATATAAACATTCATCAACTCGCACATCAGTTGTGGTGAACGGAAGCTCAAGCATGTTTGTTTGACATGCGAGAACCAATGAGGTTCATTCTCGTTAAGCAGCACGTTTGAGCTTCTGTTTTTGGGCATCAAGCAGGTTCAGTTGACCTTCTGTTTATGTTTGCTGATCAATGTTTATTAGAGCTGAAACAACGAATCGATTTAATCGATTAAAATCGATTATTAAATTAGTTGTCAACTAATTTAGTCATCGATTCGTTGCTAAATAACTTTTATGTGCCGTAAGCGGCTCATTTCGTGCATATTTCAAATCTGCGGTGACCAAAGTGTGGCAGTAATGAGCCACCGGAGGTTTTACTCAGCCAGTAGAGCAGGAGAAGTAGCGAATAGCCAATAGCTGGCCTCGTTTTATGTCACGTGCTTCCCGAACAGCGTCTCTGCAGCATTCAAGCGTGATGTGGGAGCATAGACATCATATATGATGTTTATGTGTGGGAGTACTTTACTTTGAGCCTTTAAAAAAGAAGCGTAACCGGTAAACTCTGCACTACTGAACTGTTTAAGGGGACATTCACATATCGCGTCTTTTGCGCGCTCAAGTTATTTCCAACACCGCACCGCATCGAGTTAAAAACATCTCAACTTTTCAGAATGCTGCAAGCTCACCGCGGGTCATGTGACAAGAACTAACCAATCAGCTTCATCCTTTCCCGTAACAACGTTAAAAGCTCAGTCAAGATGAAAGGAACAGCTGATCATAGCTGTATATGGATTTCCATTTTGAAATAAATTTAGTAGCAGAGCTACTGCAAGCGATTTTTTGAGCTGCAAATCCATTTATCCTTTGCTGAAATTTCCGCGTCTTCTAGGAGAGAGCACGTCATGGTTGCTTAGCAAAGGCAGACGCCTCAGGGGCGCTTCTGCTCGTGCGCTATGGAAAGAAGGAGAAAGCGGTGCGCCTATCGTTTTCCACGCGTTTTAGGCGCGATTTGTGAACGGCCCCTAAGACTTTCATTTGTGCAGATTCTCCAGTACAATGTTGTTTGCAAATGTTAAGTCGTAAAACATGATAACATTGCTTTTTAACAGTTAACATTTAAAGCTTTACAAACATGTTCCGTAATCAGTTTGTCGTTTACCAGTTCATAATTCAGTCGTGCAGCCTAATTATGACTGAATGAGCGAGGTAAATGTTTAAAGATATTTGAAATGCACTTTTTTTTCTAAGTATTCACTGCTCTTTTTCACACAGCAGGTTTTTTGTGTGTGTCCAATTTTTTTTCTGGAAAACCTTCTGATGGATTTTACTTTAAATTCTGAGTTCCATTCAGGTTTCATGCCATTGGCACTTTTTTCGAAGGATTGTTTACAATTTCACAGCATAAGCTATAAAGCTGTTTCCCAGTAAATAATAAAATACAATGCACTGCAATTTTATTCTGTTTTATCCTTATTCTTCCTGAAAATATGTTCTGAAAGATTGCTTAAGCTTTGTTCGGGATGTTAAACTACTTTAGGAGCTCTAAGGACTGCCATGGTGAAAACATTATTTGAAATCTCCTTGTGAAATTTGCTAGAGTATGGGTCAGTGTTTTGATTGCAGAAGAGTTCGACAAAGGATTACTAACACAATAAAACAACTCCAGGTATATTTTGATGAGGATATGACAGTGCAAAATGGTTAAAATCTCTTAAAAATCTATGCTGAAGGATAAAGACCATTTATTAATAATTTACTTGGGGAAAAAATGGAAAAAAATAAAATATAAGTACATAAACCGATTAATCGATTAATCGTAAAAATAATCGACAGATTAATCGATTATCAAAATAATCGTTAGTTGCAGCCCTAATGTTTATATGCAAGTAAAAGCCTAAATTAAATCTGTTCATCATACTTTCCAACATCCAACTTGTTAAAGCATCAAAGTCTCAGTTGTGTCGCTGTTCATGAAAGGACAGAAATCTTTCAGAATTCATAAAAAAGATCTTAATTTGTGTTCCAAAAATGACCGAAAGTCTTACGGATTTGGAACGACATGAGGGTAAGTAATTAATGACATAATTTTCATTTTTGGCTGAACTAACCCTTTAAGAACATCACTAATACAACTTACCACATGAAAAACTTTACTAAAGCCCAAACATGGGATGCTGTTTATTGCTCTTGTAAAACCTGTAAAATAAATATATATAAAAATCATTTTTACATAAATTTGTAGTGTTCTCCTCTTTACCTGAACAGATAAATCTCCTACAGATTGCTCAACAGCAGTTGCCTGAATGAAATGGCTAATTTTATAACTGAAACGATCTAGTAAAATAACTATCAAATTGTATGAAATCAGAAAATTACATTATCCATTTCTATGTTGGTTATCGAAACATTAGGTATTTCCAAGCACACACTAATAAAACACTTTAAATTTTCCTTTATTTTATTACAGTAATAATGAGCCATTTTTCTTAACCCATTTAAGAACATTACTTAATACAACTTACCATGTGAAAAAGTAGACTATAACCCAAGCATATGATGCCATTTAATGAGCTCTTGTAAAAACCTGTAAAATAAAACAATGTTTACATAAATTTGCAGTGTACTTGTACAGATGTTTCACCTATTACATGCTCAGCAACAGTAAAACTATATATACGTACAAACACAAAACAATTCTGAAGAAAACGGGCGATCCTGCTCTACCGACGAAACCGAAGCTGATTAATGTCGCATTTTCCTGTGCAATATGCATTATAACTGAAATCAATATAAAATTTAAATGCTGCCCAGAAGAGAAGTTTCGATCATTATATTTCATACAAACAAATATCAAATTGTCTTTAAATCTTGCTCATTTAATTACAGCAACTGTAACAATACAACTTACAATAATGTGCAGTAGCAATTACAACACACAGTGATAAGTTTAAAGTATAAATATCACGTTTAAGATCATAACTATAAAACATAACGAATTTGAACATGTAACAGGAGTGAGGGAATCACTTACGGTCACAGTATTCATCTGTGCAAAATTACAACGCGTGCACCCAAACCTGTGTAGTGATGGGATTTATGGCTCTTTGAGGGGATCCGGATCTTCGCGATCCGTTCCTTTCAAAGAGCCATTCAAAAGAACGCTGTTGCTTTTAAGAAGCCAGCTTGGGGGCATCTCAGTTTATCCTGGAAATAATCACTGGGAGGAATGATGAGGTGAGACTTGTAGTCAAATAATTAAAACTCAGATATCACACACCAATATCTGAGTTTGAATTATTCTGAAATATTGATTATTACCTCATTTGTCATGTGTGGACTATATTCCATAGGGTTGCACAAATCCCTCTGCTTAGACAGTGACATCACTATTTTGGATTTACCTTTAGTACAAAGTGTGTGTGTGTGTGTGTGTGTGTGTGTGTGTGTGTGTGTGTGTGTGTGTGTGTGTGTGTGTGTGTGTGTGTGTGTGTGTGTGTGTAAAGCTACGTTGACTTATGTTATTCATACAATACCTAACGTTACTCAAATAAACATCAAAAACAAAGCCGGCTGGAATGAATTTCTGTGCAAAACAGCTTTTACCACAAACACTTCCACACAAGAACATTGTTATCACACAAGAACATTTTGATAGAAAACAAAAATATTTAAAGTAGATAAAATTAGAATAAATAAAATGGAAATGTCTACATACTACATACTATTACTACTGTAAACTTTGCAAATAGAACAACAGCCCCTTCAAGTCAATGAACAATAACAAAGTGGGCTGCAATGAACATGCACAACTAATAACTAATATCATCACGCTATAAAGGGTTGGCCTGCGCTGGGTGCGCCCCTCCCCCTATAACTGTTCTGTCTCGCGGAGGAGCTCATTTGTGTGCATCTGTGTGAAACACGCATAGAAAAAAAGAACGACGGAAAGAACGGCTCCCCTCCAGCCGCGACTCGGCTCCCATCGTTCATGTTTATGAGCCGTTCAAAAGAATCGGTTCGTTCACGAACGTCACAACTCTAATCCAGTGCGATCATAGTCAAATGACACAGGCCTAAAGCGCACATGCTCTATACTGTATTCCACGCCGCCTGGCTGCTTGTTGATTTACATCAAGCATATAATTGTATTTACGTTGACATCATTGTTTGTTAATTCGTTTTTACATTAATTCGCAGTGTTCTCGTTTTTACTTGTACAGAAGCATCACATACAGTACGCTCAACAGTAGCCCGAATACGTTAACTCAAACAATCTAGTAAAATAACGCTTGCAACAGGAATTAGAACTAAGCAGCTACCGCATTAATGTTAAATTATGTACATACATGCAGGCGTTTATATCGATTTACTATGTTTTTATCTAGTATGAACATGTGACTAATATGGTGGTTCAAATATTCCAATAAGTGGTCAAATATCCGCTTAATTTTGAATTCTGACTGATTTAAATAGTTTTACTCTCTATCATCACAATGCAGACAAAGATAATAAATGATTTTTAAACTTACCAAATCTACAGCATTCCACCATGGACTGGACTCCCCCACATTAATGGCGCCCGCGGCAACTGACGAGGTCACGTTGATTTCCTGTCATCAGCGCATGCGCAAAAGTAGTAGTTTGACTCAAATCATTATTTTTCGTTGTTTCGACACAAATGAATTGAGCTATTTTAAGGTTGTATGGATTTAGTTCAGACTGATTTAAAATAATTGTGTACATCCCTTAAACTGATTAATTTTATTTGTTTCAAAATGCTCTATTTATTTTTATCGAACAACGCCCAGATTTCATTTTTTTGAGTGTATTACTTTGAGTAAGTTTCCGTCAGATCTCTAGCATCTCATTTAGCGAGCGTTGAGTGTTTTGAATCCTCCACAGGCCTGACAGTCCGAATGGTCACAGATGAATGAGCAGGGTCTGGTTTGGTGGTGCTTGTGGTCTCTCTCTCTCACACACACACACACACACACACACACACACACAGAGCTCGATGAATCTGCCTCAGTGAATAAACCCGGAGCCCTTCTGCAGATTCTCGGCTTCAATCTGGAATTTATTGCTTGTGGAGGGTGTGTGTGTGTGTGTGTGTGTGTGTGTGTGTGTGTTTGCCCCACGGCCTTGACACAGTGTCTGGTGAATAGAGCTGAGCTCTGACACTGGTGTTTATGAAGGAGACATGTTTCAGACACGCAGAGCACTGCAAACAAATCCATCTCAAACTCAGAACTGTTTTACAGCATTGCTGCAGCGTTTCTTGCTGGTCCAAGCTGTTTTCAGACACTTATGTCACAGTTACACATCTCTGAATTTCACAGCTCTAGATCAGGAAATCAAATCAAGCGGCATCTGAGCTCAAACCATGCTGAAGATTAATTCAGAACAACAACTGTTTTTATCCAGCTGGTCAGACAATGTTTATATAGGCCTGTGTATGAAGTCAGCTCCCTTCAAGTTCAGTCAGGTGTCCTGCAGAGATACCTCCCGGCACACACACGTCTGTGTGTGTGTGTGTGTGTGTGTGCACTTTACAGCACACTAATGGTTGAGAAACACTGGTTTAGAGGAAACATGCAATATGAATTAATGTTGTTATACATTATAAAGGTTTGTATAAGTAGGTAAACATTAAAGGTAATCTAAAATCACACACACACATTTTAGAAATAGTTTAAAATTAAAGTGAAAACATAAATATATATATTGATTTAAAATATTAATAAAACTATAATAGTATCTCAATAATATTAAAAATAACACTATCATTTGAATTCATTGCATCCAATAGCATAACAAAATTGATTGATTGACTGATTAATTCACTCATTTGTCCATCTTCTTTATTTCTTTTGGATTTGCATAAAATGCATTTATTTTATGGAACCATATCACTATTACTGCAGATTATTATTATTATTATTTCTAAATAAAAGGAAAACCCCTGTAGTGTGAGCACAGAGACATCGGGTCCATGTGATGAAACCCCTGACCCTCCAGATCAGCTTGGGAACAGGCCTTCCTCCACCTCTGCTCATCGGGACAAAGAGAGACGGCCGAAAATCAATGTGCAGCATCTCAATTAATCTGGAGGAGGGCCATTGATTGGTAAACAACCTCATCTCCTCAAGAGCCCTGATCAGTTCATCACCACACACACACACACACACACACACACAATCATGTGCTGCATCCAGTTCAGTTCTCCGTTCAGTTCTGTATATATATATATATATATATGTATGTATTAATTTTAGAGGACATTTATTTACTTTTCCTTTGAATTTGTATTTAGTTTCTTATCTGGCGCTAAACATTAAATTAATAAATATTTATGACAGATATTCCTCCCATGGTGCTTTGCATTATGCACGTGAACTAATGAGTGTTTTAATGATTATATTTAAACAGTGAGAGAAATATTAAAATATATGCAGTACTAGTACTAGATGGTGTTTCCTTGTTGCTTCTTTAAAATCTTTTCTTTCTTTTTTTTCTCATTTTTTGAACCGTTCTCTGCTACACTAACACACACACACACACAGTTATTTGTGTTTTGGTTCACTATAGTGATACGAGCTGTAATGTACAAATGAAAATCCTAATGAAATTACAGTCCGATTCTCTCTCTCTCTTTATGTACATCACTGCAAGTTTTTATTATTATCAGGTTAGGAATCTCAGTAAGATGATAAATCACTTCATTTGCTGACTCGGATGATTCTTTGCTCAATGACCAGATTTTCATAACCTCCAGAAGTCGAGGTGCTGGGTTTTATAAGTCAAAGTGTTTGTGAAAGACTGAGCTCAAAAACGGATTACAAAGCCCCTCTTTCTCCGTAAGTGTGACTTAATTGCTATGGGGAGCATCTCGTTGTGACCCGTGTCTGAAGCATACATTGAAAAACACCAACAACATGTTGGCCGGGGACAGCCCATGACGTCGCTACCGGTGCGAGCGGTCTTTATTTTATCATCATGGTGAGCACTAGCGAAACGTTTAGAGGATTTGTGCATCCGTGTTGTCGTATTTGACACCTGATGAAACACACAATCTCTGCATTTTTTGTTTGGGCGAAGAGCACGCATGCGATGTCCTTGAGGAGGCAATTTGCATGCATTTTGAGTGTTTTGAAAAAGCTCCGCTCTCGTTTCACTCTTTTTGAGGAAAGAGGGGCAGCCGTCTGCTTCTTGCTGCTGCTGAGGCATGGAGGAGAATGAGCTCGCGGGTATCGCAGGTACATCTGCCCGATGAGTTTAAAAAGGGGCTTTCTTTTTCATTGCTTTTGTTTTGCCTACCGAGCTTTTCAGTACCTCCGTTGAGACAGTGGTTGAGAAGTTAGGAAAAGAGGAAAAGGTGCACTCAACGGCCTTCAAATCCTTCATTCCATGAAGATCCAGATCTGAGCCCGAACAACAAGGGGTCCTGGTCCATCTTGGTCTGAGGATCGCCTATATATATATATATATATATATGTGTGTGTGTGTGTGTGTGTGTGTGTGTGTGTGTTAATGTGCTGGTTAATGTGCTGAGTTTTCTTTGCAGTGTTTTTCCGGGACCTTGGGTTTCTGTACTTTCTAAGGTAGGTCCTCTGTGAGCACCCCCCTTGGCTGGATTCAGAAACCTAGTGCTCGACTTGCAGTGTTACTTCACTCGTCGATATTGTGTCCAGCTGGTATGATAGCCCTGGTTCTGGCTTCATGATTCCTGAATCATGCGGCAAGGTCATAGGCTTCTGCGGGAGCCTTCTTGATCATCAGGCCCACGGCACAGCACTGCAAAATTTCCTGGATGTGCCGGCTAGGTCGCCCTGAGTGACCTGAGTGACTGGGTATCTGTGAACAGATGCTTGGGAAGCTTTAAGTTCACACGCTTAGCTCTGTGTACTTTCTGAAATCCACATGGTGGTAAGTGTGCACGCTGAACACTTTGCACACTTCCTGTAAGGTGAGGGTTACATGTATTAGATTTGTTCCTTTCTCTGAGTTGGTTAGCATCGCTCCCCTCAGCATTGAGGGTTATTGTGAGCAAGGTTCTTCCTGTCGAGCGCTCAAGTTCTCTCCTCTTCTGTGGAGTTGGATTCTTCGCTCTGTGGGCTGTTCTCGTGGGAGTACTAGCAGTGCTTGAGAGCACGCTATCCCCTTGTTGAATTCGGAGTTCTCCTCTCACATGAGTTGAGTTCTCTGTTTTCCCATAGCAGCGGAAGGTCATGGTCCCCTCTCGGTTGAGAGCTGGATTTTTGCCCCCTCAGCTAGATATTTACTGCTAGCCACTACAGCATTTATACCTTAGATCAACTTGGTGACTCTCGAACATATTGGTTTTGGGATGCACCATTTAATCTATAAACAGCTCTTTCAGAGTGCCACGAGAGCCCCTTAGAATGATATCCTAAAATCGATGTTATGGTAAGTGTGCACGTGTAGTCTTTGTGCACTTTCTAAAATCCACACTGTGGTACGTTTGCATGCTAGAACTCTGCATTCTTTTCTAAAATCCTATATGGTGAGGGCTTTGCAAGGTTGCCTCCTGCCTTTTCTTGCACTGGTAAAAGCCACGTTCATCTTGGGCGCTACATATGTATCCTCAGGATAGCGATTTAAACAGGGTGTTGCTACTAGGGATCTGTTAAGACAGTTCCTTCAGCAAGCTTATGCGAGAGCAAGTGGTAACCCCTGTGTGACAGGCCAAGACTTAGTATGATGCTATATCATATTATATATCATATCCCTTTAAAAGAATCTATCTATGATTCCAAGCCTTGAGCCCTACTCTCAAGGCCTTTGGCCATAAGGGATAATGTCACGGACAGCCGTCTATGTCCCAGGTGCAACTCCCATGGAAACGGTAGAGTTGGTACTTATTGCTTTATGTTCTGTTTGGGATCAAATACTTATTTCACTCACTGAAATGCAAATCAATTTCTAACCTTTATATAAGTTTTTTTTTTTTTTTGGTTGGTTGGTTGGTATTCTGTCTCTATACGTTAAAATACACCTACCATAAAAGTTACAGACATTACATTACAGACTTCATTTATTTGTAAGTGGGCAAACTCATAAAAATCTGCAGGGTGTCAAATAAATATTTTCCCACTTTATCTATCCAGACTCTTTGCAAATGGCACCAGCACCTTTGCATTAGCCGTTTTGCTCTTAAATAATATATGTGCTGTCAGCACAAGCATGTGTTTCTCTGTGTGTGTGTGTGTGTGTGTGTGTGTGTGTGTGTGTGTGCACTTGTGAAAACCAAATGTGCTCACTAATATATTGAATTTGCTGGATACTGAATAGTATTGCCTTTATGCCAATTGTAATAAATAATAATAATAATAATAATTGTTTTTACTGCAGTAACCTAAAAATTTATAAATAATTTGAGTTACAAAAAATAAAATGTTAAATTAAACATAAAAAAAATGTTTTGAGACTAGGTCTCAAAAAAGGCCTTATTTTGTGTTTTTCCTTCACATGTTGGGGTGAAATTTAACCTAGATGTGTTATCATAACCCATAAAGTTATCATATATCATAAAGTCAGTGCAAATCCTTTATACAGAGAGAAATGGCAAGAATGAAAAGCATGTGTGTTTTCTGAAAGGTTTTTAGGAGAAAAATCTGAGACCAAGTTGATATTTTATAAAAAAATCAGAGAATTTATTAAAAGTCGACATCTGAGCAGTCACTTGTCTGTGTGTGTGTGTGTGTTTTGTGGTCAGGTAGTGTGTGTAAATCAGTGAGCGAGAGGCTCCTGACATATCACCTGTGTCGATTAGGACTTCCTCTCTTCAGCACGCTGGTGAGAGATGCGCTCCGTGTATGTTTGTGTTGATCTAGTGTGACTGATTTGTGTGACCATGATTGATAGAACAGGTGGATTTGTGCTTGACTTGATGACATCACTCTTCCTTCAGCGTTCAGTCACAGTCCGAGTACTGCGGCGGAGCAGGTGTGTGTGTGTTGAGAGTAAATATGCTTTCGGGATTCAATTTAACATGATGATGATGATGATGATGTGTGTGTGTGTGTGTGTGTGTGTGTGTGTGTGTGTGTGTGTGTGTGTGTGTGTCAATGTGATGTATTTGTGATGCGGTTTATTGAGCCTGAGAGAAACAGGTACGGTTGGTAAAGTTGCAGCTGGTCATTGTGAAGAGATCATCACCTGTTACTCACTGAGCAAATGACTCTCCAACAGTCAGTGTTCATGTGATTCTATTTAGAGCTGGATAGATTCTCCTTCAACATCAGTGCGTTTGTATTGTTCTGTGTGAATCAGACAACTGCTGTCAAAAATCTGAAAAAAATAAAGATCATTAATATCATTAATAAAGTAAAGCATGTTTTGGAGACAATTAAGATTTATTTATTTATTGCATTGTGACATTTCAACACATTTCTATGCAAATCTCTTTATTGAAATGAATCAGTTTTCTTTTTTCCAATTATTCTTGAAGGTGATATTTCGCATTACTGTAATTTTTATTATTTTAATGACAATGGGTTGTTTCATTTTGATTAATTAAGAAAAATCATAATTGCCCTAAATAGACTTCACTTTTTGCAAAAAGTAAAATATTGTTTCTGAAAATACATGCAAAATTGAATCTTAGGTGACATACAGTATGTACCTGACATAGTAGTTTCCAGCACGTATGTGAGATACATACAGAGAAAAAATCACAGCTCTGTCCTCCATCTTTCCATGTTCTTCTGTGTTTTATGTAGTTTGCTTGTGGTGGTTGTCTGGTTTCGTATTGGGGTATCTTGAGAGGATTGTGGGTAGAGTCTGTTCACTCACATCCGCCATCAATACTGTGATCAGAGAAAACCCCTTCTCTCACTCGCTCGCTCACTCCCGCTCTCTCTCTCTCTCCGTGCTGGAGGATGCTGTGATGCTGGTTCAGTCTAAGAGTAAAGCTGCTGTGAGATGAGAGCACAGGAAGGAGTAAAAGAGTATCAGGCACACTGACGTCGCTTCTCGAGGTGTTTCCTGAGAAAACGGCTGACGTCTAGACCTCCAAACATCAGAAAAGTCAGAAGCGACGAGAGGAGAGAAGTGTGGAGGAGACGGGAGGAGAATCTCAGAGAGACCGAGAAAGAAATATCTGTAGAGGGATTTTGCGGCTGAAATGATGATGTACTTTTGGGTGAGTCAGAAGAGCGTGGCATGTGCTGCATGATATTCACGTACACTGCGCTTGTGTTACTCATGTTTGATCAACTGTGAACTACTCTCTTCTCTTCCGCTCTGGACAGGTAGTTTATAATGAACTCTGTTGCTCAGAAGAGGCTCGTTTAGTGCTCAGGAGACTTCAGCTTTGCCTAAGTTTCATCAGGACACAAAAACACCTAAACCTAAACGAGTCCTCCAGTCAGAGTACAGAGCTAAAACGAATTCGGAGAGGGTCTTAAATCATTTATTGAGAAACGTTTGAGTTCATATTGAGGCCTCCGACTTCTGATTGGAGAGTTTGGGATCTGAACACGGTTTGAGATTTGTTTCTTTTGTAACTATACTCCGTTTGCTCTGCATTAAATCTTGGAGAAACAATTGTGACCTCAAAGAGATCACGTTTGCAATGTTTCTGTATATAGCGAAATTAGAAAAGCAGTATCGCTCAGAGATTGCTCTTTCATCATCTCACATCTCTCCTAAAATCAAAGACGACTCCATCTGACCTCCGCTCGATCTCAGTGATGTCTGTGAGAAACATTTGAGACCTCAGTGAGATCTCCTTTGGGATTATTGCTCAGAGATTGCTCTTTCAGAGCTCACATAGCTTCATCTGTTTCCTGGACACAGCATTATCTTCCACAGTCAAAAGAAGTATACATTTTAGACGATTTAGAGAAATATTAGTCTCCTCTGAAACTCCAGAGTAGACATGTGTGAGAATACGGAGCATATGTCTCTGTTTGATCTCTTTTTGTTCTCGTTTCTGGTTAGGAGACCCAACTGAGATGGTGAAGAGCCGTGGTATTTCTCAGATGCGTTTCGCTCCGTCTCCACGAGCTTTGAGCGAGTTAATTTTGCTGTAGCGTCTGTAGAGTGGGCTGGAGTGTGTGACTGCGTCAGGTGTTCCTGTAAGGTCATGTTCACTGATGATCCAGTCAGATACACATGAGCGCTGACCGCCACAGTGTCAGAGTCTTTGACTCCATGTGTGTGTTTGCAGAATCATCTCAATCGTCCCGTAAACCTCCTGCGCTGTATTTTATAGTGTGTGTTCAGCCTCTGTGCTGTAAATCCTGTACACTGATTCTGACTCATCACACTCTTCACTGCACTTCAGCTCTTTCATTCGGACTTGGACTGTGTGTGTTTTTGTTGTTTATGCATTCAGCTTTTTAGATATACTAGCTAGTAAATGCAAGACTTTGAGTGGTGTTTAAATCAAGTATGACCATTATTACTCACTATCAGTGTTTGTGATGTGATCAAACCTCTAGCACTCCGTATTAAAGTTGAGTTTGTGTGCCGCCCTGCAGCGTTTGAATGATTGCTCGTTGAGGTTTATTAAGTGATCAGATGCTCCTTTTTCACAGCACTTTTCACGTTTAATGCACCTCTGACATTTTCCTCAGAAAATGTAGAAATCCTGTTTCTGAAATGCATTGTTGTGACAAAATATGGCACACTCTCTGTAATGATTTGCACTTTATAATCAAACTCATGTTCAGACTGCTAAACGATGAATTGAATCATTATTTTAAAACATTTGGCTTTATTGATTAACTCTGTTGATTTTAACTGCATTGATGCAATGATAACACAAGCAACACAAATATTTCAATCCTATATCCTAATGTTTGAAATAGTTTTCTCCTCAAACAATAAATAAGTTGAATTTAAGTCATTAAAGAAATCAGTAGTTTTGTAAGAAACCGGCTGTGTATAAATCATTATCTAAATGTAGATGGCTAAAGATTGGATTGTTATTTGTGCCGCATGTTTTAATCATTGAATCATTCTCTGACTTCTGTTTGTGTTGTTTCACAGTTTTCATCACTTTCTTGTTATTCTAACATGTGGAAGACTGTGTCCAGCTTGCGGCTGCTCATGACTTTCGACGATTGCAGTGAAAGGATCTGACAGAGGCTGTAGTGAGAGATGAAGGGTGTACAGGTGTGCGGTGTTACCTGTCTCTGGGGAGCCGGCAGCACTGCAGTGCAGTATGGGAATTGAGCGTGGTCGCTCCTCATTAGAATATTTATTCAGGAAACAGATGTTCAGTTTGAGGGCGACACCTTGGGCTCTCTGTCCCCTGCTGTTGTCTCTCTCTCTCACACACACACACACACACACACACACAAACACGAGTCTATGCAGGGCTGATGGAGGAACTGAGGAGCTCAAACCCTTCACAGCCAGGGGTGTGTGTTTGTGTGTGTGTGTGTCCTGCACTGAATGTGATGAATAATTGACAAGAACATAGGCTTTACTGAGGAACAACGGATGATGGTAATAAAAGAGAGAGAGAGAGGCTGAATGGAGAAAAGAGACCGAAGAGGTGTTAAAAACTGCTCATTGTGTTTATCTATCCATCCGTCCGTCCGTCTTGTCTCTCATTCTATCTATCGTTCTGTCATTCTTTCCATCTATCATTCTATCTATCTATAGTTCTAGCAATCTTTTGTTCTATCTATCATTCTATCTATCATTCTATCATTCTGTATGTCTATCGTGTTGTACATAGAATGGTTAGACAAATTTAGATGAATGGAGTAATTTTTGTCAGTTTGCTTCATGAATGGAGCACTGTAAAAAATGTACTGTAGAATTTACAGGATTTTACTGGCAAAAAGTTGCCAATAAAATCCTGTAAAAATGATGTTAATTGCTGTAAAATGGATTACAGGACATTACTGCAAAGCGAATTACAGTTAATTGCTGTATGTGAAATACAGTAGTTTGTAGTATTTTTTACAGTAACATTGAATTTAACTTGTATTTTATTTTACAGCAGTATTTTGTAATTTCACTAAAGTACAGTATTTCCCTGGCAAATAAGTTGCCAATAAAGTCCTGTAAATATATTTTACAGCATTTATTTGTAATTTCATTAAATTACAGTATTTAACTGGCAACAAAAGTTGCCAATAAAACCCTGTAAATACCCCTAAATACAATATGATGTTGTAATAATTTAACAATGAAACTGCTTTAAAGAATAATTTTAACAGTAAACTATAAAATACTGATATAAATACATTATCTTAATACATTTACAAATGAGTAAAAACCAAGTCAATGATGTTGCGAATAAGTATTTATTAAAACGGGCAGAAAGACATTGCAAGGCTTTTACTGGTAAAATAAAATTTTCAGTCTTTCAACAGTTAAAATCTTACCATAAAAATAACATAGCATCATAAATAACTACAAATACCTGTTAAAATAATAAGCCAAATTCAGAGTAGAAGATTAACTTTCTATAAAAATGAAGGTCAATCAACAGAATTTGTATAATTTTTGCAACAAAAAAAAAAATGTTTTAAAGAAAAGGATTAAAATAAAATGCTGGAATCAACATTAAATCACAAATTCTGTTGTTTGAGCTTATGTTCTATTAAATTAAGAATATTCCTGCAAAAGATAAATTAATAAATACATACTGAAAGTCCATCAACTTTCTGAGATGAGCACACAATGAGCGTTTTTCCCCTTTCTCTGAGACTTTTTCACTTGTTTTGCCTCTATGTGTTCGTCTTGTATCCAGTGAGTGTTGTGATTCCAAGCAAACATCTGCACATAAAAACAAGCAGAAGCATCAGGATAAAGTTAAGTATTGAATGAAACTAGCTCAATAAAATAAATATCAAAATGCCACTTATACAATACAATCAGCATTTACCAGTACTTAAAAGGTTACTCCACCCCAAAATGAACATCTTGCCATTAATCACTTACCTCCATGTCGTTCCAAACCCGTAAAAGCTTCGTTCGTCTTCGGAACACAATTTAAGATATTTTGAATGCAACCCGGAAGATTGTGACTGTCCCACTGACTGCAAGTAAATACCACTGTCAAGGCCCAGAAAAGTATGAAAGACATCATCAGAATAGTCCATCAGTGGTTCAACCGTAACGTTATTAAGCGACGACAATACTTCTTGTATGCAAAGAAAACAAAAATATCGCTGCCTCCTCTGCATCAGTTGACACTGTTCTGTGTCAGCTGGGTCACATGGACACGCTTTCTATGTTTATTTTGATTTGAACAAAAACAAAAATAACGACTTTGTTGAATAAAGTTGTTCTTTTTGTTTTCTTTGCAAAATAATTCTCGTAGCTTCGTAAAATGTAACCTACAATGCAGTATTTCAATATAAAATGTAATCTTAATTACAAGTTTATCAAATGATTTAAACAATGAATACATTACCTAATAAAATCAGCTTCAGAGTCTTGAAGCATCAAACGTTTCTCCACATCAGCTCCTATTCTTTGCACCTACAAGAAATTATATAAATTATAATTATAAATTATAAAATTACATTGTAGAACTGTACCACCAATCAAATAATTTACAGTGCAAAATTACAACTGTGTAATGACATTAATGTTTTACATTAATTTTTGAAAATACAATTAATAAATGTTGGAAAAATGCAAAGCTACTTATTAAACGTGAAACTAAACCGCCAAATAACTTAATGAGTGAATCAACTGAGTCATTCATTGAACAGATCCGTTCAAAAAGATGAATCATTCATCAAAAACACTGTTGAGTTTTGATTTGAGAATGAGCAAAATAGTTTTGCTTTGGTCTTTGTTTGGAACTATTTTATTGAACTATGTATTAGCAATCGTGATACTCAGCAGAACAGCTCATTTGTTATGCTACTTATATCATGTTATAAATAAACTCAACAGTTGAACATTTACCTCATGTATTTTCCGTGAGTTAAAGTGTGCCGTTAAGCTTGTTTAGATCAGTCTCGCGTTTCGATGCTTTTTTTTTCTGTTGTTTTTTTTTCAGGCTAACTTGTCCAGTCGGGCATATAAAGATATATATAAATATATGTATTTTTTTACTTTATTGACAGTTCCATTTACAAAACAAAGTGGCATGAAGTTTCAGTAGTATTCCTTGAAACAGAACGGGTGCAACAAATAAAAGACAAAACAAAAATAGTGCATCTTTTAACAATCATAAAGAACATTGTCAGAAAACATTGTAAGAAACATTCTAGGGGCTAAGTCGGGCATATAAAGATGTCTTTCACTTATTATAGTAAGGCGTCACGTCAAAATGGGACAGTTGAACACATAGAAACAAATGAAATTTCAAATATTTTGCTGTTCGTCAGTTATTTCGACAGATAGTAGTTACTATGACAATCGTTCGCATTTGGGCTTTATGTTAAAAGTTAGGTAAACACTACTTTAAATGCTCTCAATAAAAACATTTTACTTCCAAAAATCGAAAGTTTGGCCTAATGGGCCAGGTGCACAAGATGGCGCCGGTGAGCTTCAGCGACGCGAGTGTGTGCATACTTACTTCCGGTCTTGCGACGCTCACATTTACTATAAGGGAAACTTACATACGAAACTTAGCTAGAGGTATATAATTAATGTTTTTCAAATTTAACAGCGGAAAGTGGTATATTAAAAACATGGGGAAACATCCTCGCTACATTTTTGCGTACCTCTGTGTGGAAATTCATCAAGATACAACGCAGAGATTGCTTTATTCTTCTGTTGATTATGCGGATCAGCATCAGGTCCACAGGGATTTCTTCTTTCAAACACAAACCACTCAAATATGCAATACTTTTCATTTTCGAAGAGCTGGTTTTGTTCTGACTGTTATGTAAGATCAATGTTTCTGACTGTCAAACAAGACGCACATTTTTTTAATTTCTAATAAAGCATGTTTTATTAACTTTATTTGATAACATAATTTATAACTAAATGTACAATTAAACATAATATAATTATGGTTTGCATTAAATAAAAGATCGCTGTTTGCATTCATGTGTGTTTTTATCTATGTTTATTTGTTTTGTGAAAGATCTGCAGCATAATTCATTATCTGTCTATGAGCAGCCATTTATATTGTTATTCTTTTTCATTAATTATCAGATTAAACACATATTAAAATTAGTCATGTATTTTTTTACTGTGTAAAATAATAAAATATGTTGTGGAAATAACGATGAAACAGACTGATGTATGTGCACAATTGAGAAATGGATACTTCTGAAGATAAATCACAGCCCACGTCTCACGAGGTAAATATTTCATAAAAAAAAATAATGCAAACATTTTCGAGAAATAAGTAATTTGTACATTTACATATTTGGTAAGATAAAAATACATTATGTAGCTGTGTATACACACCATGAGTTCAACTTTCATCTCGTGAACAGTAGTGACCATCAGTGTATTTAATTCATTCACTAGACCCAAACATACACAAGTTTCAAATCCACTGGCTCAGTTAACATTTATAGTATAGTAATAGCAGTGTATATCTTTTTTGCATTTGAAGTGATATTATAAATCCTAGGGGTGTAACGGTACGCAAAAACCACGGTTCGGTACATACCTCGGTTTTAAAGTCACGGTTCGGTTCATTTTCGGTACAGTAAGGGAAAGAAATGCAAACATTAAACTGCAGGTTGTTTATTACTATAAACTTTTTTTTTTTACAATTTGTTTACACTTTTTCAAAATACTTTTTAATAAAATATATATAAAATAAAATAAAAAAAGAATAAGAAATAAAATACTGCTGCAAAGTTCTCCACTAAAATACTCTCTCAAACCAATATCATATAATAAAATATGAAAAATATAAATGAATAACTATGATTACAGTGCAGCATTACCAATCCCAGCTTGTAGGCCTGCTCATACTTAAAATATATATAGAATTTTCCCAAAGTGTAAAGTGCAGCATGAACAGTTTCAGTTTTTAGACCTGCTCAGATTTCGTTATTGCGTTGGACCGATCGGAATTAAGAGCAAAGGTCTGTTTAAATGCCGACGGGAGCTGCGTTTGAATTACAATCGTTTTTTTCCTAGTTGTAGTGATGTTCACACTCGCGTGATGCCTTTTGAAAACCTTAGGCCGGTGACACACTGGCATATTGCACCTGTCAAACACCGTCAATACTGTTGACGGTGTCCTTTATCAATAGGCTTTATATTTATGCTCAACATGAAGTATAGATATTGTTGTTGTGAAGACAAGAGCCTGGTCTGTCGACACCTCGGCGGTCTCCCTCTATGTCACCTACAGTAGCAGCAGCGAGCCATCGACACGTCAGGCACGATTCTGGTTTGTAAAGACACAGAAAACGTGAAGCAGCCATCAGGCAACTGACAGGCAGCAGAAACGCCACGCAGCCAGTGTGCAGCACAACCACCTGAGCCCTCAGTCTACTCATCGCCTTGACTTTAACCGCGTTTGTAGAAGGCAGTGAACGAGCGGGAACGAGGCTACCTAGTCTTTGCTGGGATTGGCCAGAATTTCTGGCGAATGTATCATAGACGAGCAAGTCATTTAGCCTTCATACAATATCACAAGGTTGCATCCTAGTACCATGGACTATAACATATCAAAGTGATAACTTGCAGAACAAATGGATGTTGTTGTACACACAGCAAGGGTCTGTAGACCATTGACACAAAGGTAAGACGCGATAACTTATGTTTATTAAGATTTGCTGGTATTATGGCTAGGTCTTGTGCATTTGCACACAAGGGATCGGCTGTTTTAATTCTTCTCTTGTAATTAATGTTACGTTAGACTTCCTTAGCCACCAACTTAATTAGCTAGTTACGGTTTGCGTTCATACAGCAAGTGTCGGGGGAGATGATTGTTGAGTAGTCAGTATCTTGTTTAATTATTGCTTGAATCTATTGCTGAATTCTGGAATAGTTGTGATGATGATGATGATGAGGAATGGATCAAGTTTTAGTCAAAATGCCTGATGTAGATTGGATGGATGCATGTTGTTGTGAATTGAGAGCAGTCAGATCATGGTGTGATAGTCAATAGTGTTCATGTGCTACACGTATTTTTGCTTTTTCAATCTTGATAAAATTTGTAGTGCTTAAGTTGTGTTGTGTGTAGATATGGTAAATTGTACTGGGAATTAAATCAAATTATTACATGGCTTGGTTGAATTCCACTGTAGAATGAAGTCTGTTATTTCTTGATAATAACACCGTTGCCATGAAAAACAGAGCGTTGCTATGGACGCGGCAGGATTCTAATCGTAGAGACGGAACTATTTTCTTTAGCGGAAGCAATACAATCATGTTTAAATCAATAAACTCTTTTTTTAAATCAATATTTTGTGTCAAATTATTGATTTATTTGGTGGGTAGCCATGTAATAAGCGGGATAATGTAGAGCGAGGCCCGATTTTGGGTTAGATTTTTTTCCCCGTTTTCAGTGGTTATAACAAAGCAACATGAAAGAGAAATTTGGTAATCATTGTTTAGGTACATTAAACCACGTCATGGCCATGTCATATTGTCAACATGGTACTTATATGATGATATGAAGCAGATTAGTGGGTCATATATCATATGTCTAATGCTTTGTACGGCTTTCTTCTTCATAAAACGAGTCGGACATCATCACATTTTTGTATACATTTTTATTTATTTACATTAATAAGATACAGGACGTCTTTCAAAACATGACCTGCGCGAAAGAGAAAAAAAAAATGCATCATTGTACCCACCACTTCTGAAAATGCACTTCTGAATGCGTCTCTGTCCCCACCACATTTCAAACCAAACTGACGCCCATGGTTCTCGGGCTGCTCCAATCGGATGGGTTTCAGATTCGAATGATGCGCGCACAATCCCATAATGCCACACTACAGTAAGTTAGTGTAAAAAGCAGGAACTACAGTGACAACACCTGCTTCTTGTAAATGAATTACAGCTGACGTGGAAATATACTGTTAACAACTTTAAAACCTTATTTGACCCACAATGCATTGCGGATTACAGCTGCATCTTGTAAAATGTTTAGACACTAAAATTCTGTAAAATTTTGCTGTAGAAACTACAGCAATTTTTTACAGTGAGTGAGATGGTTCCTGTAAAACACCGCCTCTGAAAAATCATCGTAAATGAAACATTAATATGAATTATAAGTTGACCATTTTTAAGAGTAATTATGGTGGTTAATCTCAAACCGTGAACAGAGTCTGGACGTCTGTAGACTTCTGAACAGTTTCATCCCTATTGAAGATTCATAACGGTGGGTTTAACGTCACTAACTGCTCCTTGCATGTCTATCAGTTATTGTCAATATATGAGTGAGATCTGGGATTACATGAATAAGAGATTCCAGGTCAGTCGGAGGTGATTCCCAGAGGATGTGATCTAAACACATCTGTCCTAACCAGAGCAGCATGTCATTAGGAGAATCCGCTAGATTCCATAAACGCTCCGAAGCGGTGAGGTTAAACACCATCAATTGTCTGTGTTTTTAACACATGGCTTCTTGTTGGTAATTTCTCCCTTCAGGATGTGAGTGGAATGAGATTAGAGGATGATTATGTTTTGAACACATCTCAGCGGCCGCACCTGCCTCGTATTGATGAACCACTAACAGCAGTTTCTCACTGCGAGCTTTTCATACAGGCGTCCACCGAGAGCGACGGCTGCTCAGGGGAAATCACATTGGAGTTGTGTGCAGAAATTCAACTCTGCGATCGCACCTGCCATCATTAGATTCTCGTGCATCCGGCGAACCGCAGCGGGCCGGACCGATCTATGCACACCGAGATAGAGAGACAGTCTGCCAGTCGTCATATTAATCGCCATCCGCCATCTTGGTGTAGGGCCATTAACGTTGAGAGCGGCCCAGCACTCGGCCCTCCGAAGGGACCGATAACATCGACCCACATTTGATTCATTGGCACTGATTTATTATAATGTGTTATTGTGATTTAAGCACATGCACAAAAAGCAGTGGCAGTCAAAATATAACAGACACCAATGTCTGATATATAAAATCACAGCTCTTAAGAGGACAGATGTCCATATAAAAAAAATAAAAAATTAATAAAATTATTATATATACTGTGTGTGTGTATGTGTATATATATATATATATATATATATATATATATATATTTTTTTTTTTAGATGCATTATAATTTTTGTGCAGTGTCAGATTAAAAACAAATAGCCATTTATTATTATAGCAACAAGCCATTTATTATTATTATTATTGGGGGGCCTTGCCAACAAAATGAACGCCTGTTAACAAAATATCTATGATTTTATGCTTAAATTGCATTGTAATTAAATGTAGCTATCTTTTAATGGATTTCATTGGGACTTTTTCGAGTCCTGAGTGTATTTATTTATTTTTTGTACCGAGTAAAATAGATTTATAGGGTGAAATGTTGAAATTACAATAAAATATGATAATTGTTGACCAAATGTATGCTGTTTGCATTAACAACCAAAATGATAAAACACACACACACACACACACATAAAAGTGTTAAACAATTGTAAAGCCAAGTTATTGTAATTATCCTTACTGTGGGACGTTTATATTTTACCAAACAATGTAGAAACCTGGCAGTGGCACATTAATGCAGAATTTAATCATTTTGATTGCTGTTTTTTGTTCGGCTAATTAGCATAGACCAGATAAACAGATCATAATCTTCACGGTTTATGGCTATAACATAAACTAAAAGATACTGGCTATTTAACAAGAGGACAAGCTCCAGCTTCCTGCACTGAATAAGAAATAGGAACTAGGAAAAGCAGTTCAGTGGTTTAATATTCAGAAGTGCAGTTTCATCTCGACTGATGTGTCTTTAACTAGTCTCAGAGACTGTGGTCAGCATTTTCACTGCATGTCTTAGTCTTCTAGTGTTTGAGTTCTCAGAGGTTTGGTGCTAGAGAGAGATCTGCTGGAGTTACATGTTTGATGCGGAGGTGATACAGATTCAACCATCACGGTTTCCTGTCCCTAGAGTTAATAATGCATCAGAATCAGTGAATCTGTGTATTTGTGTTTCCATGTAAGAGAGTATCATAAGTGACAATTAAAAATGTTTGTTCTCTGATGATCGTTTAATAATCAGTGCAGAAGCTTTGAACTAGTTTAGAAGCAGACAAATCTATTGAGAAAAGTTCTGAACTCTTTAAAATTATACTGACTTGATTTGTGATTGACCTGCTTTTTACAATGTTTTAAACATTTTTGGAATAAAAATAAATAAATAAAAATATTACGTAATATGAATAAGTAATATATACAGCTTTCAAAAGTTTGTGGTTGGTACATATATATTTTTATGTTTTTGAAAGAAGTCTCTTATGCTCACCGAGGCACGTTTATTTGATTAAAAAAAAAAAAAACGGTAAAAACTGTAAAATTATGAAATATTATTACAATTTAAATTAATTGTTTTCTATTTGAACATATTGTAAAATGTAATTTATTCCTGTGATCAAAGCTGGATTTTCTTATGTAGACCTTCATCTGTGAGATGTCAAAGTATGAGTTGTTTTAGCTTGTAGTTTTAATAAGTGCTTTTTGCTTTTTCAGGCTGAATATGATTTTTTGAGTTCCAGTATATTTTCACAGTGCATCAATCTTTTATCTCCAAAGTTGAAAGAGAACATCAGCGGTTGTTTTTCCTGTTTGACGCGATGAATCTCTGTGGGTGTGAGTGAGGAGGCTCTGGTGTGAGATGTATGATGTTATATCAGCTCCAGTGTTTTCCTTCAGAAGCGCTTCACCATTAAAGGTCGTAAAGCTGTTTCATTTGCTTTATATGGTGAGGCCGGGGGCCAGTAAAGCCCTGCGGTGCTGCTCTGACAGTGCACGCGCACAGGAAAGGGCTGTAAAATGTGAGCACAGAGTGACATTAGTGTTATGGGATATTGACCAATTTTTGGAAAGTTTATGGTGCTAATCAAGAGCCAAGTCCGAGCCAGAGATGAATGTGTGTGTTGTGGCGGAGAGCAGAAGGTCATGGAGGGAGTGTGTCATTTTTTACAGCATGCTTCATGTGTAGGTTTTTCCTACGCTAGGACTTTAACGGATGGGTTTTTTCGTTGGTCTGTATGAAGATGTATGTATGTCGGCGTATTTATAGTGCTTTAATAAATGACGAACGAAACATCTTCACACTTTTGTGTACTTCATACAGCAGAATAAAGCAGATGTCTGGTGTTCCTCCTCAACCATGAACAAACAGTCTGAGTGACTGTAGTTTACACACACACACACACACACAGCGAGGGAATGCGTGCTGGGCTGCTTCAGTGTCCTAATGGACATAGAGAGAGAGATGATATAGAGGGTATATAGTTTCTGTTGTGTAGTGATGTGTCTCAGGGTGTGTCTGAGAGCAGATGGATGAGAAACCATCTGCTACAATTGGACACACACACACACACACACACTGTTAATGAGCACGTACCATAGGCTTGCACCGTTTATATACGAAGCTAAATATAATGACTCCAGATTTCAGTCGCTAAAGCGGAGCTAACTATAATGACTCCAAACCTCAAAACTAAACTGTAATATTCAGTTTATGATTCTTGTCATTTTCTTAATATCTTAGCTGGGATTTTAAACCCTGAGTTACTGTCATACATTCAGAGAATTGATAAAAAAAAATTCTTATGTAGTGGCATATTTAGTTTTTTTGCTTATGAAGCACACACAGAAAGTGTGCGTTAATTTAATTAAATTCAAGTGCTTGGAAACCCTATAATACATTGATTTTTGCAAGTAGCTTTCTTAAAATTTAGCTTTAGAATAACTTCTCCCATATTTAACTTGTTGAGAACTTAAATGTCCTGGTTGTTACTTAATACAGCTTCACATTGAGAACACTTAAAATTGAATGGCAGTTCGAAAGTTGAAATATAATTACTAAAGTCTGAAAACTAATACTAAAAGTTAAAATAATTTTTTTAACATTTTAAATTAAAGAGATCGTTTTTTTTTTTTTTTTTTTTTTTATTAAGATATTAACCATTACAGATAAAAAAAAATTGGTCCATTTGGATAAATGGGGCGTACAATATGGATATTGTGACAACATCAAAAACTATTACGTATTTCCATACAGCTAAATAAATATATTTATAAATCTGAAAAGTTGTATTAGTCGGTTTTAGTATGTAATATTACAATTACAAAACATTTTTGTAGGTTTGAATAGATGCTAAAACATACAGTATGGACATATTGACAACTTTATTACATATTTACACATTTATTCATGGATCTGTACAACAGTAGTCAAGAAATCAAAGTAAATATGAAAAGCTTTGTGATGAAATGGCATTATTATTTGGGAAATAAATATACTGTTCATGTTAGTTCATAGATTAGTAAAAACTAATGAAACCTTAGTAAAATATTCCCATTATGTGTCTCCAAAACTCATTTGAAGCATTTAGGCAGAAGCCCTTAAGATGAAAATGTTTTGAAGGATAAGTTCAGTCGAATGTGTCCGATTGGTGGTGTACGTCTCACTTCAAGTTCTCTTCCCTTTTTAGTGTCGATGTTGATGAATTTCGCAACATCAGACCACTTACTGAGCTGAATAATGAGACTGTAGTCTCCTGCAGAACTTGTGTTCATCTAATATTTGATGGAGTTTGCATAACTGATTCTGTTATTTTCCCGTTTATTACTGTGAGGCTTTGACACAATCTGTATCGGATGAAACTGGACTCGTGAGTAGGCCGCGCTGGCGCTCAGTGTAGATTCTTCCTGTAGTCCCAACATGACTCTTTTGGGAGAGAGTGAACAGGATCCTCCGTCTCATCTCTCCGCTCCTCTGTGAGTGGATGTCTGGCTGTTTGCCTGCTCACTTTTCACATTCTCTTCCTCCGCTGTTGTGTCCTGCATATCTCCTCCTCTTCCATCTCTGTTTCTCTCTCTCTCTTTCTCGGGGAGTGATTAATGGTGCAGCGTGTTTCTGCTTTCGCCCTGCAGCATCTGCAGTGCAGCACCTCTCACAGTCTCTCTCTGCTTGCTTCCCTCTGTCTCTCAGGGGATGTCTCTGTCTCTATCAGGTCTCGGTCAGGTCCTGCGGCTCAGTACGGATCAGGAACTTCGTCACACACTGTCACAAGTGTGTTTGTTATCGTGGTAGACTTGGTGGACAAAAAGACAGTCAGTCAGTCAGACAGTCTTTTTGGAGGATTCGGGATGGGACTAGTGTCATCTTTCTGGTTTTATTGGGAACAATTATTCCGCAGTTTCCAGCTAAAATTAAAACTAAAGGGAGTAAAACATCAACAACTTTTGTTCTGTAAACACAAACTTTTATAACAGGGTCAGATTATTGATTAATAAAGACTTTTTTTCATGCCCAGTACTATGTTCTGACCTCAAAAATGTTTACCAAATTGCATGAGTTAATATATTTTGACATTTGCCTCACAAAATCTGCTTCATATCTATGGCTTTTCTGACATAGTAAACTTGCTCAGTAGCGCACCCGGTACTGAATTACAGTTGAGAAACATGCATCAGGCCACTTGATAAAAGATTACAAAAACTTGTAAAAGCAAGTCATGGTTGCTTCAGCAATGTGTTTTCATCTCATGTCTGCTTTTGTTAACACTATTGGTTAGGTTTAGTGTGGGTGATATGTTATTTTCAAATGTGATAAAGAGTTTTATTTTTGTGACACGCTTCAAAAATAAGTTTGCGGAGACCGAGACGGCAAAAAGCACAACCTGATTGTTTCCTTTATTTTACAAAAGCACAGCATTCTGTTGTTATGTGTTTAGTGTATACAAGTAAAAGTAGACCCTTTAAAGTTTCGAATGATGTATTGTGCCTTGTCTGTACAATCAAAATTGACAGTAATTTTATTTTTATTATCTTATAAAACAATGCCACAAAATGCATTGGCGCATTCGTTGACCCCAGAAGGTTAATGGCACTTACTGGAATTTCACTGTGAAAGTGTCGCAAAAACAGCATGATTTGATGTGACATCAGTTTATAATAATAATCATGATAATATTACTTTGTTTTTGCAAAGTGTATATCAGAACCTCATTGTTGCTTTACTAATACATTACACATAACACATAAAACAATTATATAATCAAATAAGTCGAAAACAGTTTAAATACGTTTATTAATTTATTTCAGTATTCACTTTTTTATGATTAAGTTGCTACAATATTTCAGAAATCATTCTAATATGGTGATTTGCCACTCAAGAAACTTTTCTTATTTTATCAATCTTATTAACGGTTGTGCTGCTTTATATTTTGTGGGAACTGTGCTACTTTTTATTTTTCTGGATTCTTTGACAAATAGAATGTTCAAAAGAACAACATTTACTTAAGAAAAAACTTTTGTTACATTATAAATGTTTTTGCTGTCACTTTAGATCAATTAAATGCATCATTGTCGATTATAAGTATAAATTTCTTTAAAAAATTATTATAATCATACAAAAGTAATCCAACCCCAAACTTTTGAACAGCAGTATATTTGAATATTCCAGTAGTTTACATCAACTAGAGATTTTCGTCTGACTTGTTTTTAAATATAAAGCTAATAAATTCTGCACACATGAAACTGGCATAATCTGGAAAATAATGTCTGAATGTATTCTGTGTTCAATTTGAGTGAATTGCTTTGAGTTAACCGTCAGAAGTTTTGGTGTTAGTTTTGGTGCACTGTCTGATAATGTCCCTGGCAGCTGTGTGAATACGGGGGCGAGATGCTGCAGAAAACGTGCGTCTCAAATGAAGTGTAACACATCAGAGATACATACAAACCTGCTGCTGAACAGACACACACACAGTGCTGCAGAGATGTAATTTGTAGTGAAATCACATTAGCGTGTGTGTGATGGGCGCCATACACAGAACATCTGTTACTGACACACACCGCTTGATTGATGCCTCTGCTGATGTGTGAGTGCATGTAAACAGGTAACCGTCTTTACACTGAAAATCTGCACATAAACACACTACTATGTAAAACACAGTGATGTGATATTATTTGTGCTTAATTTCACACTTTCCGTGCAGTGTTTTTGTCTTGTTTTGAATGTTAAAATACATGTACAGAGTCTAGGCTATAGAAGCTATACATCTGTGATCTAATTTCAGTTTTTAGACAGCGTTACACTTTTAGTGCATTTTAAACATTTTACAAGCAGAGAAATAGATTAGAAGTGTTTGCTCGACTGCAGTGGTATTATGATGAACAGCATTTGTTTGGAATGGAAATCTTTTATAACATTAAATATCTTTACTGTTGGTGGTTTGACCAATTTAACGTGTCCTTGATTAACAAAAAACATAGATTTCTGTCAAAAGAAGAAGAAAAAAATCTTACAGACTTTTGAACGGCAGTTTAAAGTAACACCATCTTTGCAGCAAAATAAAGACCAATCAGAATTCGGTATTATAATGATGTCATTGCAGCTTAAATTTAAATGCAGAATATTCTAACTAGTATAAAAAGTGTAACTGGCAAAAATTGCACACCTAAAGCTGGGATTATCTACAAAATGATGTGTGTGACATGTAAAGCTTTCAAAGGAGACACATTTGGTTACAAAAATAATCCCAGAAGTGATAAAGGTGTTTTGCATCCACTCATCATCTAAATGAATGAATGTCATGTTAAGGGTGTGCAGTGACTATAATTATCTTTATATAAAGCAGCAGAAGTCTGTACCATGTCCTCGTTCGTGTGTGTGTGTGTCCTTGAGTGTGTTTTCAGGGGTTTTGGGAGTGTTGGGCTCTGAAGGGGGTCGTGGGCAATTAAAGCACACATGCAGCGCTGCTATCCCATCTCACACACACACACACACACACACACACACAGAGAGTCACGCATCCATCCTCTGCTCTCTCGCACCTCCCACCTCAGCATGTGAATGTTTAAGTGATCTTTATTGTGTGCAGAGTAAACAGAGAGAGCGAGGGAAGCCGTGTTGAGCTCAGACCAGCCGAGCTGCGTTGTGCTGACAGCAGGACGAGAGACAGACAGATAGAGACAGAGAGAGAGAGAGACGGCAGTGTGTGGTTTAATGTGGAAATCGTCCTCTCTGAGCTCCATGGCAAACTCTGCATGCGTGCTGCTGTCCGGCTCTGGGATGCTGCCTCATTCGCTGCACGCGCCGCCTGCCTTCCTCTACTTGTCCGAGGTAAGGATCGTTCCGCTTTTAACCACTCTGAAATAGCGTGCTTTTCTATCCTGACCTCTGACCTCTTCACCGTTTGGGGTCAGTGTTCTGTTTATAGTTCTGTGCTTTTATTCTCTGTTCGTTCCATTGTTTAGGCTTAATCACTTACTTTCATGGTCCGTTAACATTAACTAGTTGTTTGTATCTACTTTTGTAATTGGGGAATTTAGTGTGGAAATGTCTCAAAACGGAAGTCTGTCGCTTATTTTAGGTCACAATTAGCAAATGTATGCAGATTTTTATGCAATATTAGGCAGACGCAGTCATGAATTATGCAGGATTCCTGTGACTTTTCCCTGTGTTCAAGATGCTGCTTTTAATGATCTTGAATTGCTTTGTAGAAAAAGACATCAGATTTTTTCACTGGATTGTAAAGTCAGCAGGGTTTTGTTTTTGAAGTTTTTATTACAGATGCATATATGCAATATAAGTGACTGTATAAATATCGGCATATATCTGCCTTTTTAAAATGATTGAGAAATCAATCAGTCTTTTTTTCCTGAGCAAATTTGGTCTGAATTGGCTTATATACGAGATATATATTTTTTCATTCAATAATTACATTATTAACAGTATGTTATACTGTTTAAACATCTGATTTGACTTTCAAACACTTATTATGAACTGATCGGGAGTATCTAGTATCGTAGCTTGCTGTTTGACATTAGATTGTGCAATGTTTAGATACAGAGTTATATCTGATGTGCACATGTCAGAAAGAAAGGTGTTTTCCTCATTTTAGCTCATAATCACCGATATTAGCATATGCAGATACTCTCATGAATTATTCAGGACCTAAATAGACTTGATCAATGTTCTTCATTTACACAAATTACTTTGTTGAACTAGTCATTAGATTGTGAATTTAAGTGCACAGGGGTTTGTTTAGAAAATGTTTATTTTTATTAGCAGTGCTTGATTTATCGGTTTGTACATATCCATATTAACCGATATAACCGATTTCAATTTTAAATGATCAATATTGCTTATGGTTTACGTAGATAATGGATACATTTTATTTGCTCATTTGTTTATTTATTGATTTAATAATGACACTAAAATATTTTTAGTTTTTAAAATGTTTTATTTGATTAGCAATGCTTGAAATATAGATTCCTTTATTGATTTATGAATTAACTATTAATAAAATATTTATTTATTGACGTACTTATTCTAAATGTTTTTTTCTGTACTAGGATTCATATCTAATAAAGAAATATCATCGTTTACCAGCAGGGGCGGCCTTAAGCATCTGGGGGCCCGTTTCAATAACTAATATGGGGCCCTGCCCACATAAAATGTAAACATAATAGAGCAGAAAAAGCAAGGATTCCTGTTGGTTTGCATCATATTATTTTATTACTCGCACTTTCAGCTTCATTAAAAGGCAGCTTTATACAAACTATATACAATACAGCGTTTTACGTTGGAATAAGCCTCACCCTTTCACGCAGGGCAACATCACTGCTTATTTGATTTGCGCAGTAGCTATATTTTCAGCTGTCTGGGCTGACTTAAAAAAAAAAAAACAGCTCAAACATCCCCTCAACTTGCCGTATTACAGAGCCCGGGAAGTCACCTGTGTAAGTAAAAATAATTTTTTAAAAATCTGTGACGACGGTTTTGGCAATCCGTGCGCCCTAAACCGTAATCACGAATTCTCAAACTGTTCCCTCGGTTTAACAAATCGTGCCCACGGATTAATAAACCGTACCCACGAGTTTCTAACCCGCGCTCTCAGATTTGTAAACAGTGCCTGCAGTTTCTGAAATCTGTACCCACGAATTCATAAACCGTGCCCACGCTTTCGCAATCCGTTCCCACGGGTTTGTAAAATGTACTCACGGATTTGTGGCTCACTCATTTTAGAAAGATCATTTGAGAGCTACTTTTTAAAAATGAAAGTGGCCGAGAGCTACTCATGCAATAATTAAATCTCTTAAATAATGTCTCATAACTCTCATATTAACAACTATGCTAACTGTTTTAGACCTAAAAGAGTTATTGTAGGCCTATATATGTCCCCCTTAATTGACATAGGCTATATATATCAAAATATTATACTGTAAAAACACATAATTATTGTTGATTTTATAGTGCATCATAACTAGAGATAAAATGGTATGAAAATGTAATTTCATGATTATAGTGACCAAAATGAGCATGGTTATCACATAATCCTGTTCAAAAAGTACTAATACTACACAATTAAATCAATTTACCAAGTTTTATGTAGAAAACCAAATAACAAATAAACTTACCATCAATATGCACTTTTTGTTTACATGAACATTAAAATAGTAACATTAAAAATGATGGCCAAATTTGAAAGGAGTCTCTTGCAACATGTTATCTAACATGTACACGTTCAAATAAAGTTTTGACAAAAAAGTTTTTATAAAAAGATAAACCTCGCATATTTCAGCCTTTAAATCATTTTTATAGAAAGAATGATTCAAAAAAAGACAAAATACTGACATTTACAATGCACATTATTAGCTTATCTTTTATTATTAATAGTAAAATTCGGTTCCCGTGGCGTCTGTCGTTGCTCGAGAAGTTTTAATAGCTAATGGATTTCCACCACCGAAAAACGCTTTGCTGTAGCTCTGCTAGAAGATTTATTTAGAAAAAACACCCGTAGTTTGGGTGCACCCCCATCCTTCATGTTGACTTGTTGCGCGTGGAAAAAAATGAGCGTGTCGCTTCAATTATTTGAAATAATGAACTTGAGCGTGCAAAAGACGCGATATTGAACGGCCCTCGAGCTACCTCCAATCAGGTCACGAGCTACTCTCGCGAGCGACGTGTTGGAGACCACTTTAGACATTATGTCTGAAAATCAATATCCTAGGGAGAAAATGAATGGGATTTTCCTGTTCTGTTGGGGGCCCCCTTGGAGGGCGGGGCCCGTTTCAATTGAAACGGGTGAAACATAGGTAAGGCCGCCTCTGTTTACCAGTCATAAAAATAATTCTCATAATGAGCCAACAATTTATTTATTTATTTATTTTTTTTTGCAATGGAGGATATATTGTTTTCTACATATTAGTATCAAACAATATAACTGTCTCAAATTTGTATTTGCTGATGTTTTAAGTAGATGATGGCATGTTTTTCTTTCATTTTAAAATAAATTGTATTTTTTATTATTATTATAATTTTTAAATACTTTATTTATAGGGATTTCTACTAACAGGAAAAAACGAAAAATAATAATTGCAAAAAAATATATATGCATACAGTTTTACTAATTTTTTTACTTAAGTGTTTTTCTGTACTGGGATTCGTAAGTACTAAAGTCATGTTTTTATAATGTTTGTTATTATGTGTAAAAAAGGAGATTTGAGCTTTAGTATGAACAATGTTTAAAACATTACGCAAAACCATTTGTTTACCAGTCATAACATCAAAAAGATGCTCAATATCAGCTGACATGGAGTGCATCTTTAGTTGTGGTGCATGTATGCGAGTGATGCAGCAGTGAGACACCAGAGAGCGATAAATGAGATGAGTGCTTTCCTCCTGCTTTTAAATCACTGTGAGACAGCAGGAGACGCGTCTCCTCCCCCATCTGTCCACACACACACACACACACACATGGTCGGGTTGCGTCCCTGTGAAGTATCCAGGGCAAATGATCCTCCGGAGAGCAGCAGACATTATTCATGAGGCCGTGTGTTTATGAGTGAGTGTGTTTGTGCGCTTAATTGATTTCATATTCAAACACACGACCCGGTTTGCTGCAGTATGTAACACTGAATTATTGATACGGTTCAAAATGTGACTGAGACTCTGCTGCTTGTGGAGAAGAGCCTTGGCTTAAGTGTTTAACATGACAAGAAACACATGAAGTGATTCAAACCTCTGAGTTGTGACCACATCAGCAGGCATTACTACTATTTGAATAAAAAAAAATGTTGTTTGTTTATTGCATGTGTAGACAAATAAATGTGTATTAATATAATGCGTTATTTATTTTTTTTCTTTATAAATAAATACTATAATTTTTATATAAGCAAAGGATGCTCTGCAGTGAATGGGTGCCGTCAGAATGAGAGTCCAAACAGTGATTAAAACATCATAATAATCCACAAGTAATCAACACCACTCCAGACTATCAGTTAATGTCTGGAGAAGTGAAAAGCTGCGTGTTTGTAAGAAACAAAAGTCATCTGGTCTGAATCAGGAGAGAAATCTGCAAAGACCAAACACTGTTTACAAGCATTATTAGGGATTTTAGACTTGTATTGTGGCTAGATGCAGTGGTTTGAAGCTAAGAACATCTTAATGATTGATTTGTTTCAGCTTTTCACTTCACAAGACACTGAAGAGAATAGTTTCCAAGTCTCTGTAGAGACTCACGTCGCTCGAATGCTCGTGTCTCTGGAGGACATAATTGACCCCGTGACCCACGAGAGTCCTTCACACCCAATGACTGTCATCTGGAGATGATGAGAGCATTGAAATACTGTCTAAAGAGAAAGAAAGAAATAGTTTTGTCCGCTATATAATTGCACTTGGCAATTATTTCATCATATGTTTTGTCTCGATCTTTTGAAGTAAGAGTTCAGTGCACTGTGAAGCACACTACAGCCTTCAGCAGAATAACTAATCATAAGAGTAAAACATGGTAAAGCTCATTTTAGCACTGATTGACTCTTATCGTGTTTTCCATATGTGTGTGTCTTAAAGGTACAGTAGCACAAACAGAAGGATCGTAAGAATTGTGGAAAATGTTTAGCTGTAAGAAAGTGAAACCTCAGCAAAATCATCTCTCTCTCTCTCTCTCTCTCTCTCTCTCTCTCTCTCTCTCTCTCTCTCTCTCTCTCTCTCTCTCTCTCTCTCTCTCTCTCTCTCTCTCTCTCTCTCTCTCTCTCTCTCTCTCTCTCTCTCTCTCTCTCTCTCTCTCTCTCTCTCTCTCTCTCTCTCTCTCTCTCTCTCTCTCTCTCTCTCTCTCTCTGTGTGTGTGTGTGTGTGTATTAGTGCTATAATTCCACAGGGTCTTAAGTCTTTATTCATTAGATGATTAGGGAGTTTTCATGTGAAGTCCTCAATTTAAAGGAGTATATTATCTTTAGGTTGCAGTCAACATGACTTCATTAGAAATAGAAGAAAAATAACCATGGGACAAACAAGATCCCCTTCAGCAAAACTGCACAGTTCATTCAGTGACCAATACAATGCAGACAAAGTACAGTTGGCGTCCTGCAGACTGAAGCAGTTCAGGCTGTGACCAATATTTGAGGGCTCGTTGATTTAGAAAAGTCTCTGGAGTGGCTTTTTTATGCCATGTTAATGGTTAAACTAATATAGACGTGTGCGGATTAATTTAGAGGATATACATTAAAATCTAAAAAAGTTTATATGGTTATCAAGGGCAAATAATGGAAGTAGTTGATGTTTTACAGATAGTGACTTTGGTCCCTTCTAAGATATAAAAATTAGAAATGTGTGTGTATCTGTGAAAGTGGACCCCACAACTCCTAAATGTTAAATCCGGGCCCCACAAATGACTCAAAAACGCATGTGCAAACAATTTTGTTTGAATTTTGGTATATTGAAGTGACATTTCTTATTAGGAATTTTTCGTTATCTTGCTTGATTTTTTACAAGTCTGTAAAACCACTGGAAGTGGTGGACCCCACAATTGGGCAAAAAACGGTGGTCCCCCTTATGGTAGAAAAACAAGTATGTGTGTGTGTGTTGTGCCGGTGGTCAGTGCATCTGTTTAGAGAGACATCATCATCAGTGAATCTTCAGTCTGTGTGGTTGTGGACCATTGGCTGACTCAAAGGAAACAGGGCTTGAGACAGATTTCGTCCTCACTCTCTCAGTTTATATCAGGCTGAGAGCCCGAGTGAACATGCTTGTGTTCTTCAGATTTAGTACAGATGATATTGTGTGCAGAACAGTTTGAGCGGAGCAGCATGAACCGCATGATTTCAGGTGTTTAAATTCACTGTAACAATGGAGCATTTTCATCTGTGAATCCTCAAAAATAAAATGAATCAGCTTCCTCAAAAATATGAAGCGCCAACTGTTTTCAGCATTGATAATAATCAGAAATTCAAAAAATTTCATTTTAGAAAGATTCTTCTTGATGACTAATTAAATGTAAGTAAACGAGTGTCGTTGATTTTGTGCTCTTACAGGATATATTTATGCATCATAAATCTACTGCAGCTTGATTTGATCCAAGCTGCTTTTCTTTGTCATAGTAAATCCTCTTACAGGCTGCTATTGTTTAACACAAAGGCCTAATTTATCTTCACAGCCCTTTCATTGCTGTAAAGAGTGTGTGTTTGTGTGTGTGTGTGTGTGTGTGTGTGTGTGTGTGTAGCAGTTGTGTATTTAGGAAATTACTTTGTGATTCCACTTGCCATGACCATATTTGGTTTTTCTTGCCGCCATGCTGACTTGGGGGGTTGGCGCACTTTGCTGCTTACCAGTCTGCATGGGATGTCACAGCGGTAGGTCCCGCAAGTTTTTGAGTCAATTAGGGCCGTATTTCATGTAACGGATGAATTCAAATGATATATCTGTATGATTGTGATCTAAAGCCCCTCTGTAATGCGCATTTTTTGATAAGCATTAATTGATTATTTTTCATTACTGAAGTTTCTTTTTAATATCTGTAATTTTCTCTTTCTCAGTGTCGTGCATTGCTGCCGCACGCTGGTTTATGTGCTGCACGAGTCCTCATTTCCATTTGTGTTATACAGAATAAACGAGGATCTGCTGGCAAGAATTTTCGTAGTCTGTCTTTTGTTTAAACACAATGCAGAAAACACTGCTACAGCTGGTGCCGTGACCCGGATGGGAGTGAGGTTTAGGGGGGTGAGTGTAACAGAGGCCAGCGAGTAGTGCTGTGCAGGTAAACCTCACTCCCCGATCTCAAGAGACGCACTAGCGACTGATGCTAGTGGCTGTAGCCATTTAGCCTCCTTGTTAGTGCGTCTGCCTCCCATGCTGGAGACCCGGGTTTGAGCGAGGAGCTGCGGAGAGGACCCGGGAGAGAGGAGGTGTGTGTGTGTGTGTGTGTGTGTCAGTCAGTCTAATACTCTCTCTAAGCAGTATACTCTCTCTAAGCAGTAATAAATTCCTCCACACTCTTACAGTCTTTTCTCCCTCTTTCTGTCTGCTGATTACTGTCGCTGCTGCTCTAATTAACTCTGAGTGTGTGTGTGTGTAAGAGCGAGAGAGAGAGACACAAGCAGCTCTGTGTAAATTGCAGGCTGCTGCGAAAGGTTCTTCTGATGCGTTTACATTTCAAGGGTGAAATCCAATCTCATGGGCGTGTGCATGTATGCGTGCGTGCGTAAATGATATGTATAATAAAGTTAAAAAAGTAAAATAAATATCAGTATTTGCTTATTTAAATTTTATTTGTTTTATTAATTGAATGATAAATAAAAAGTAAAATAAGCAAATCAATAAATACAAATACAACGAAATTAAATATTGTAAGTTAAACTAAATTAACTTATTTTACTTTTTGTTTACTTTTTTATTTTACTTATTAATTGTATTACTTTCTATTGATAAGTAAAATAGGTAAATAAACAAACATAAATAAAAGTAAATAAAGTCAAATAATGTAAATGTATGTTTTTGGCTCTATTTCCTTTTCACTTATAAAGAAAAGTAAAATAAGAAAATTAATATATTACAATAAAATAAGTAAACAGAAAATTTATTTAAAAGTAATATAAATAATTTTATTTTATTTTATTTACATATTATTTACATATTGATTGATTTTTCATCACTAAATTGATTCACTTGAACTTGTTAGGGAAGTGTGTTACATCACAGGATGAAAAAATAAAGATACAAAGGTAATAGTGATTTATTATTATTATTATTATAATACACTCCGACCTTTTTTTCCTCAACATTCTGAAAGAGAAGTCATAAAATCTAAGAGGAACTTTTTTTAATCTGATATTTTTCTCCTACAATTCCAAGTTTATATCTCGTAATTCGAGTTTGGAAAAATAAAATAAAGTCTGAACTGCAAAAACAATAATAATTTAATATTAAGTATCATATTGTTAAATGCACTCCACACACTTTATTTATTTGTTCATTTATTTTTGGCATTTCTCACATTCTGGCAATGAATATATAATGAATGGTACTACAATTGGTTTGTTTTACACCCCCCATATATATATATATATATATATATATATTACTTTATGTGGAGTGAGATGAATTAAAGTACAGTAACTGCTGTTGTGTTATGAATGTTGCAGTAAAGTTACTAGCGCTATTCTTTGTTGTTCTCTGTGTGCGTGTCTTCAGCAGGTAGTTGCTTTAGCTGTATGCAGATTGCAGCAATTAACATGTAAATGATCATGAGTTGAAACGAGGGGAGAAAAATAAATATTGATGCCAATTCCTGGCGGTGGAGGAAAACTAGTTCCTGTGTGTGTAGCCTTAAAGCTCATTTCCAGATGCTAATGGGCCGGTGGTATGTTTAGATGATTATTACTGAGGTCTAAATGAACCAGTCAGGGCTGGGGATGATTAGTATGCAGGAGGAGGAGCCACACGGAGAGCTTTATTAGAGGAAACATCTCGGTTACGTATGTAACCTTGGTTCCCTGAATAGGGAACGAGATGCTGCAGTGACGTCACCACCATGGGAACACCTTCGGTGTGACGAATATCTGAAGCCCTATTCTGAAGTCTGAAGTCTGAAGACTGTAAGACTTGATAAAAGTGCTCGGTGAGGACCAACCTACCACAGCACAGATACCATCCATAGAAGATCCACTGAGAAAGCTTGAGACGAAGCCACTGCTCTCGTGGAATGAGCTTTAACTCCTAAGGGCGAAGCGAGCCCGCGCGCCTCATAGGCTAAAGATATTACCTCCACCAGCCAATGGGACATGCGTTGTTTGTAACCGCATGGCCTTTATTCCTTTGTCCAAACAGAAAAACAGCTGGTCAGACTCAACCATGGGGCAGTACGATCCAAATAAGTCTTTAAGCTCTCACAGGGCAAAGACGTAATGGCTGAATGGCTGCCACGTAAACCTTTAGGGTAGCTGGTGTCACTCCATCCGAAAAACGGTCCTGAAGGAACTCCAGTACTGACGCCACTGGGCAGTAAACTGGATCCATATTATGAGTTTCACATCAGGTTGTAAACAGTCTCCACTTGAAAGCATATAAGCATCTCGTAGAAGCTGCTCTAGAGTTCAGTATAGTCTCGGTAGTTTCAGCAGAAAGACCGGGATATATTAACTCACTCCGCTCAGAGGCCACGCCCACAGATTCCATAGATCTGGCCTCGGGTGCCAAATCAGTCCCTGTGCTTGTGATAATAAATCCTGTCTGAGGGGAATCTCCCATGGAGAGCCCGCTAACAGATTGATCAGATCCGCAAACCACGGCTGTGTGTGCCACCGCGGAGCCACCAACAGCAGCTGTTCCACCCTGTCCACCCGTATTCTGCATAATACCGCCGAAATCAGACGGATTGGGGAAAAACGCATACAAACTGGTCCTGGGCCAGTTGTGGGCTAATACATCTAAGCCCAGGGGTGCTGGAGGGCATAGGGAGAACCAAAGCGGGCAATGCATAGTCGTGTTCGACGCAAATAAATCCACTTTCGCTTCCCCGAAAATCTGCCATAGGAGACTCACCGTTTGGGGGTGCAATCCCCCTTCCGCTTGCTCCAGAGTCTGCCTGGATCGCAAATTCGCTCCGAAGTTCAACGTCCGGGGACATGAAGAGCTCGGATCGATAGAAATTTTTTCTGAAACCAAAAGAACATGTCTCGCCAGCCTGCACAGGGGGCGAGAGCATAATCCTCTCTGATGATTCAGGTATGACACAACCGCTGTGTTGTCTGATCTGAGCAGCACATGACGGCCGATCAGCAGATTCGAGAAATACTAGAGAGCCAGAAAAAACCGCCAGTAATTCCAACCTGTTTATGTGCCAACTGCGTTGCGCCGCTGTCCACACTCTGTGGGGTGGCGCCCTTGACAAACAGCTCCCCAGTTGGTCAAAGACGCATCCATCGTGACAGTCTCTCGGGAAGCACAAATCCCCAGCCGAACTCCGGTCAGGAGAATTCGGTTGACATACATAGTTTCAGCGACATCACACACCGCCGTGTCACCGGAATCGTCCGATGCGGAAGACAATGGGTGTGAAACATTCCATCTTTTCGTCCACCACTGAAAAGGGCGCATGTGAAGTAATCCCAGACGAGTTACAGGGAATGCCGTTGCCATAAGACTTAAGTCTGAGGCACAATCTCACTGTCACTGCGCGACCCGCTCTGAAGCGCCGCACGCATGATGCAATCGACTGAGCGCGCAGGAGAGAAAGCTTTGCTGTCATCGCGCGAGAGTCCAACTCTAATCCCAGAAGGTTATCCGTTGAGAGGGGATTAAAACACTTCTCTTGGATTTCATGCGTAAACCCAGGCTGCGCTAACACCAGCCAATCGCCTAAAATAGTTAAAAAACGAACGCCCTGGAGCCGCAACGGGGCCAGAGCTCCATCCAAAAAAATGCATCCCTCAGATCGATCGTGACAAGCCAATCGTTTGGTTGAATCTGAGACAAAATAGACTTTACCATCAATATCTTGAATTTTCTCGGCCTGACTGCAAGATTCAGATGGTGTAAATCCAGAATGGGTCATAATCCGTCTCCTTTTTTTTTTTTTTTTTTGTACCACAAAATAACGGCTGTAAAAACCCTGCCTCCATCTGAGAGGGGTGTACTTCCTCTATAGCCCCTTTGCTCAGCAGAGTTGACATCTCCTGTCGCAGCACCGCTATTTCCATCGGTTTCGCCACCGTGGAAAGGAGGCGGGCCTTATTGAAACTGAATGGTGTATCCGTGACAAATTGTGCGTAACACCCATAGAGAAATGTTGGGCAAGCGTTCAAAAAACGGCCCGAGACCATACTAGCGGTCTCAAAATTTCCGCTTCCTGCAACGCTGTCATACATGTTAAAATGTCTGGGCACGAAAAGCTCGTGGCGTTCGTGCACAGGGGAAGTGTATGCATAAGAGCAGTTGCGTCTCGCTGTGTATAACCCTGAAACGTGTCCACGGCAGGAATTAGGCCAACAGATTGAACATCGGGCTTTGCCGCTAGCGAAAAGCGGCGGCTGTGCGAGCCGTCATAAACGGGTCGTCTGTGCAGGACCCTTGAATCGCCCCTCGAATGCTGAAAGCTGGATTGCGCAGAGTGTCTGAGGGAACGTTTGGCGTTACAGCTCAATCCAATGCTGCTCGAAGCACTGTTTGCTGCGAGGCAGACAATGTAGAGTGTGGGGACTGCAGTGAGAGGGTTAGATGTGCATTAGCAATCCAACAGCACTCTCTGGAGGAGGGCACAGTCCCTGGCAAACATGAAGGAAAACGCATGCGTCAAAGTCGCTGCGTTTCGTTGTGTATAATCCTGAAGCGTATCCACGGCAGGATTTAATCCAATAAGATAAACATCGGGCCACGCCGCTAGCGAGAACGCGGCAGCTGTGTGAGCCGTATACACTGGCCATCTCTGCGAGCCTCCTACCCCGTCCCTCAAACTCTGAAGGCTGGATTGTGCAGAGTGTCTGAGGGGGCGCTCAAATGATAGCTCAGTTCAATGACGCTCGAGGTGCCTTTGCTGCGAGGCAGTCAATGTTAGAGTGTGGGAACTGCAGTGAGAGGGTTAGATGTGCATTAGCAGTCCAACAGCGCTCTCTGGAGGAGGGCACACTCCCTGGCAAACATGAAGGAAAAACGCATGCGTCACACTCGCTGCGTTTCGTTGTGTATAATCCTGAAGCGACTCCACGGCAGGATTTAATCCAACAAGATAAACATCGGGCCATGCCGCTAGCGAGAACGCGGCAGCTGTGTGAGCCGTATACACTGGCCATCTTTGCCAGCCTCATAGGCCGTCCCTCAAACTCTGAAGGCTGGATTGTGCAGAGTGTCTGAGGGGGCGCTCAAATGATAGCTCAGTTCAATGACGCTCGAGGTGCCTTTGCTGCGAGACAGTCAATGTTAGAGTGTGGGGACTGCAGTGAGAGGGTAGATGTGCATTAGCAATCCAACAGCACTCTCAGTGGAGGGCACAGTCCCTGGGATTTTAACATGAAGAAAAGCGTGTGCGGAAAAGCGTGTGCGGAAAAGCGTGTGCGTCAAACTCGCTGCGTTTCATTGTGTATAATCCTGAAGCGTATCCACGGCAGGATTTAATCCAACAAGATAAACATCGGGCCACGCCGCTAGCGAAAACGCGGCGGCTGTGTGAGCCGTAATCCACCATGCGAGTAGCCACATAAATAGCTCACTGAGGAAGGAGAGGCGCGTTTCTCCTGTCCCCTTGGAGGGAGAGAACCGCGTATGCCGGCCAGAGCCTACTCAGAGTTCGAGGCCGCAGTCGGACAAACATAGTTTGAAGAGCAAAACTGTTGATTAACGCGCTCGAGTGGGGGAGAGCGAGCACATGGAACTCCAGTGCATCACTGTATTCATAGTCAAGCCATAGGGGCACATATCGCCCCTAACCAACACCTCGTGTGGGGCCTCGGCGACCGCAGAAGCGAAACGGTGGGGGTTAGATGCGAGGCGAATTAGAAATACACTCCAGAGCGCGGATACTTTCTTATATATATATTTATATATATATATTTTTTTTTTTTTTTTACTGTAGCCGTAGGCTATCAAGGAGAGAACCTGTAGAGAGGCTGCAACGAACCTTTCATAAGTGCCTCCTCGTGATAACCCATCATATGGTTCTTACCTTTCGTTGACTCATCGCGTCCACGTAGAGGAGTAATACTGCTCGTGAAGATTGCTGGAGAACTCGAGATAATAGGGCACAGAAGATTCGCTAGATTCGCTTCATACTGAAGGAATGAAATCTGAGTTGAAAGCTATTTGGCCAATAGGATTGGCGGGATGGTATAGGGCTTCAGACATTCGTCTCACCGAAGGTGTTTCCATAGTGGTGACGTCACCGCAGCATTGAAGTGACCTATGAAGGGGAACACTGCACTCTGAATCATTCAGTCCTCTTCACTTTGTGTGAGTGTTGAGCTGGTTGCTGTGGTGCATGATTTGATCATCCGGAGAACGACCTCAGAGAAATCAAACGCAATTCAGGAGTTCAGAATCAACTCCATAATGATTTTGAAAGATGACTTCTATACTCATGTTCAGAAATACAGTAAAAAAAAAAACTAAAATTGTGAAAAATATTGCAATTCAAAAGAACTGTGCTGTATGTGAATATATATTCAAAAATATATCTATTCCTGTGATGCTAAGCTGTATTTTGATCTTCAGAAATCAGTCTAATTTGAAACATTTCTGATTATTATCAGTTGTGCTGCTTCATACTTTTGTGGAAACCGTGACACGTTAAATATTCCAGGATTCTTTGATAAATAGAAAGTTTAAAAGAACAGCATTTATTTGAAATCTATGCTGTCATTTTTGGTCAATTTCAAAAATTTGTTATATTTTGATTATTAATATCAACTGTTTCAGTAAATATTTCATCAGTAGTGTATTGCCATGTTTTTAGGTAATCCGTACTAATTCAGTCAATTTTTATAAAAATAAAAAAAGGATTAAAATCCATGGTGAACAAGGCTGAATCACACAGGTATCAGCAGTGTGTTTCTCTGTTTGTTGTAATGATCACACAGATTCAGTCACAGCAGCCGCTGGATCTCAGGGCTTGTGTGTGTGTGTGTGTGTGTGCAGGGCCGGCCCGCGGCATAGGCGGTATAGGCAAATGCTAAGGGCGCCACTCATCCATAGGGGCGCCAGAATGAGTGAACGAGTGAATATTTTTTTTTTTTTTTACATTTTTTTTTTAATAATAGGCTACTACTTAAAAACCATTAATTCGATATACTACCAAATAAAGCAAAAAAAAAAAAAAAAAAGTCCGGCTCTTCAATCTTCCCCCGCCCATCGAGTGCTTGAAGTGCGTCAGAAACAGAGCGCGCGCGATCAGTTGTTGGTAATTTGTTGTGTAGCGTGCCCGACGCCGCATCCAATGTAGACAGCACTGCTTTTGTTAACACACAGCTCGTAGAAACGGGCCAGGCAGCTCGCGCCAGTTCTAGACACGGTGAAAGTTTCCTGATTGTGACGAAAGGCCAAATTTACATGACACATTATAAATGAGCATAGTCTGCGATAGATACAGTGCCAAAAAGAAGAGAAGAGGATAAAAACAGAGGTAAAGAGATGTAGTGAATGAACAATTTATTGCATAGGAGAAAGATACTATAATTTCATGGCAGTTATTTTTACCTTTAACTTAATGTTAGCAGTTGTTCTGAGTTCTGAGTCCCCAGACTGTGATTTTGTACAATCATGTCAGTTTTAAGACGCATTTTTTATTATCACTTTTTTATTAATGTTTTACTCTACAGTTGTGCAGTTTTGGGGGGATACAGTACAGGCCAAAAGTTTGGAAACATTACTATTTTTAATGTTTTTGAAAGAAGTTTCTTCTGCTCATCAAGCATGCATTTATTTGATCAAAAATACAGAAAAAAATGTAATATTGTGATACATTATTACAATTTAAAATAATTTGTTTTCAATTTATTATACTTTAAATTTATATTTCTGTGATGCAAAGTTGAAATTTCAGCATCATTACTCAATTCTTCAGTGTCACATGTGACATCCGGTCTATCACATGATCATTTTGAAATCATTCTAATATGATGATTTATTATGAGTGTTGGAAAACAGTTCCGCTGTAATGTGTGTGTGTGTGTGTGTGTGTGTGTGTGTGTGTGTATGTATATATATATATATATATGTATATATATATATATATATATATATATATATATATGTATATATATATATATATATATATATATATATATATATATATATATATATATATATATATATATATATATATATGCTAAATCATGAACACAATGACAGGGTGAAATGGGCTGTGATGCATGGGGCGCCAGGTAAAATCTTGCCTAGGGCAGCAAATTGGTCAGGGCCGGCCCTGTGTGTGTGGGTGTGTGTGTGTGTGATAACAGGGCATCAATTAGTGAACGTACTGTGTGATGATGGTCTCAGTAGTCAGTAATGAGTGTTTCTCGTGTCCACCTTTTTAGTATCAACGTCATCTCAGACGTTTCTCCTAAAATTCACTTGGAGAGAAAGCCAGAGCTATAGCTATAAAATGAATGTCTGTTTTTTGATGCTGACTTTGGTTTCTCGACAAATCTAGAGAAGACACGTGAGATTCTGGGGCTCTTTTTCTCGGGAGAAACATCTGAGAAGCAGGAGACTGAAGACTAGAAGAGACATCTGTGACATTTTGTGATTTTTTCCTACAAAAGGTTTGTTATAAACTGGTCCGTCGCTGGATGTCAGTCAGTTTTTAATGGATAACTTCAGGTGTAATTCATGCAAAATTAAATGCATTACTATTATGAATATTTTGGAGGAAATTCATCAATCAGATGTCACTTTTTCCACTCGTCTCACTGCAAATATACCACCTTTATATATAAATTAGATTTGTTAGTTACTCACAAAACTCAGCACGGTTTGCTTGCGAAATGAACATTATGCTACAGATGTTTGTGTATTTTTGAGCTGTTTCTAATTCATCAGATGATGAAGGAAAGTGCTGTTTTGCACACACACCCTCCTTTGATCAGACTGTAAGTGTCTCAGAATTTAACAGCCCTGTCGGGGTCGAGTCGGGGGTCATTTAAGGACCCTCGTCGTGTTTCAGTATAATACCCTCAGCTGTCTGATCTGTGTGTTTGGGGGGAGAGCGGGAGCTCGATTCCAGAGCAGGACCGCTGTGTCTCCGTGCTCCTGGACTCAATGTTTTCATCTCTAATTCAGTGATGTAGCTCTCATTTATTAACAATAAAGAGCTGGCCTTGTGCTCGCTGCTGCATGATTAGACCTCATTTAGCTTCGAGTCAGTAAGACTTTTTGTTCTGAATGACATCAATGCTTTTATTTGGCATGGACACATTAAACTGATCAAAAGTGAATGGTGAAGACATTTAGCCTACACAATTATAAAATGTTTTGATGTCAAATAAATGCTGTTCTTTTAAACTTCCTGTTCATCAAAAGATCCTGTATCAAGGTTTCTGCAAAAATGTGAAACAGCACGACTATTTTCATCATTGATGATAATCGGAAATGTATCTTTAGCAGCAAATCAGCATGATTTCTGAAGATCATGTGACACTGAAGACTGGAGTAATGATGCTGAAAATACAGCTTTGATCACAGGATTAAACTACATTTTACATTATATATAAATAGAAAACAGTTGTTTGAAATGGTAATAATATTTCACAACTTTACTGTATTTTTAATGAAATAAATGCAACCTTAACATTAAAAGATCTTACCAACCCCAAACTTTTGAATGGTAGTGTATATAAATTATCAACATCTGAACAGCTTTTAAAGCATAATGCCTTTTACCATATTTATTTGTATGCATTTTCTGTTAATCTTATTTCCAAATGTGGTTTTATTAGAATAAACTGCATGGTGTTCTGTCATGGATTTTGTGATCAAAGCCGTCTCAGATGATGATGGATGGATCATCTGTCCGTGTGTTTTGAGCTCCTCCCTTCATGACTCCAGCAGCACATGGCGCTCTCTCAGGGCACAATCCCACAGCACTTAGTGAATGAATATTTCATACAGCGTTCAGCCGTACAAATGCTCTCAGTTTGACTGTTCGTCCTCTTCTCCTGCTCACTCAGTATGTTTGAGCTCAGCATGAACACTCTGATCAATGAGCGCATGTTTCATATCAGCTCATCTTTTATTGTCCTTCAGTAATGTAATGCTTTATTTTTATTTCAATGGCATTATTCAAGCACACAACCAACCAGTGCTAAATGTTATCTCATCTTATATTCAGTTTTAATGCATGTTGCTTTAGGTAGATGTATGCAGTAAACAAAAAATTAGAATATATATATATATATATATATATATATATATATATATATATATATATATAAAACCCTTTCACTGTAGATTTAATGGGTTTCTCATGGTTAGCAGACTAACAAATCAGGTCAGGTTCACAGTGCTTTTTAGTCTGACTCTGAGTGCATTTCTGCGCAAAATGAGGAATGTGGACATTTAAATATTTATCATACTATTTATAATTTATTCAAATTTATTAATTAGTTATAAAGCCAAAAATGATGCAAGTTATGCTGGAAAAACTGAAGAGAACCTACTGCTCAACCTGCAACCTACAACCCGAATTCCGGAAAAGTTGGGACGTTTTTTAAATTTTAATAAAATGAAAACTAAAGGAATTTCAAATCACATGAGCCAATATTTTATTCACAATAGAACATAGATAACATAGCAAATGTTTAAACTGAGAAATTTTACACTTTTATCCACTTAATTAGCTCATTTAAAATTTAATGCCTGCTACAGGTCTCAAAAAAGTTGGCACGGGGGCAACAAATGGCTAAAAAAGCAAGCAGTTTTGAAAAGATTCAGCTGGGAGAACATCTAGTGATTAATTAAGTTAATTGATATCAGGTCTGTAACATGATTAGCTATAAAAGCTTTGTCTTAGAGAAGCAGAGTCTCTCAGAAGTAAAGATGGGCAGAGGCTCTCCAATCTGTGAAAGACTGCGTAAAAAAATTGTGGAAAACTTTAAAAACAATGTTCCTCAACGTCAAATTGCAAAGGCTTTGCAAATCTCATCATCTACAGTGCATAACATCATCAAAAGATTCAGAGAAACTGGAGAAATCTCTGTGCGTAAGGGACAAGGCCGGAGACCTTTATTGGATGCCCGTGGTCTTCGGGCTCTCAGACGACACTGCATCACTCATCGGCATGATTGTGTCAATGACATTACTAAATGGGCCCAGGAATACTTTCAGAAACCACTGTCGGTAAACACAATCCGCCGTGCCATCAGCAGATGCCAACTAAAGCTCTATCATGCAAAAAGGAAGCCATATGTGAACATGATCCAGAAGCGCCGTCGTGTCCTGTGGGCCAAGGCTCATTTAAAATGGACTATTTCAAAGTGGAATAGTGTTTTATGGTCAGACGAGTCCAAATTTGACATTCTTGTTGGAAATCACGGACGCCGTGTCCTCCGGGCTAAAGAGGAGGGAGACCTTCCAGCATGTTATCAGCGTTCAGTTCAAAAGCCAGCATCTCTGATGGTATGGGGGTGCATAAGTGCATACGGTATGGGCAGCTTGCATGTTTGGGAAGGCTCTGTGAATGCTGAAAGGTATATAAAGGTTTTAGAGCAACATATGCTTCCCTCCAAACAACGTCTATTTCAGGGAAGGCCTTGTTTATTTCAGCAGGACAATGCAAAACCACATACTGCAGCTATAACAACAGCATGGCTTCATCGTAGAAGAGTCCGGGTGCTAACCTGGCCTGCCAGCAGTCCAGATCTTTCACCTATAGAGAACATTTGGCGCATCATTAAACGAAAAATACGTCAAAGACGACCACGAACTCTTCAGCAGCTGGAAATCTATATAAGGCAAGAATGGGACCAAATTCCAACAGCAAAACTCCAGCAACTCATAGCCTCAATGCCCAGACGTCTTCAAACTGTTTTGAAAAGAAAAGGAGATGCTACACCATGGTAAACATGCCCCGTCCCAACTATTTTGAGACCTGTAGCAGAAATCAAAATTGAAATGAGCTCATTTTGTGCATAAAATTGTAAACTTTCTCAGTTTAAACATTTGCTATGTTATCTATGTTCTATTGTGAATAAAATATTGGCTCATGTGATTTAAAAGTCTTTTAGTTTTCATTTTATTCAAATTTAAAAAACGTCCCAACTTTTCCGGAATTCGGGTTGTAACTGTTAGTTTTTCTTTAAAGGAATAGTTTTCCTTTAATTTAAAAATGAAAATTTGCTGATAATTGCAGTGAATGGGTGCCATCAGAATGGGGGTCTAAACAGCTGATAAAAACATCACAATAATCCACAAGTAATCCACAGCACTCCAGTCCATCAGATAATGTTTTGAGAAGTAAAGAGCTGCATGTTTCCATCATCATTAAGATGTTTTTATTAACCATTGTTTTGGGCTAAAATATGAGTTAATAATATTGTTTTCTCCAGGAGAAAAAGTTTGTTCTGCACCAGGACAGAAAAATCACAGGTCAAGAACCATTCACATAGCTCTAAACAAATATGTGCATGGATTTTGATGGGAGCGACTCATATTTTGGCCAAAAGCCATGGTTTTAAGTTAATTTTTTTATTATTAATTATGGATTTGTTTTCTACAAACATGCATCTTTTCACTTCTCAAGACATTATCTGACGGACTGGAGTGGTGTGGATAACTTGTGGATTATTGTGATGTTTTTATCAGCTGTTTAGACTCTCATTCTGACGGCACCCATTCACTGTAGAGCATCCATTGATGAACAAGTGATGTAATGCTACATTTCTCCAAATCTCCTAGCATATCCTGATGTTATCCTAGTAGTCATAATAACTGTAAAATACTAGGAGTACTGCGTTTTTAGTCACATTATACATGACACATATGTACATCATGCATTTTGCTGCTAATCAGAGACACTGGAGTCGAGACATTTTAGCCATAAGTGCACTAGAATCAGTGTTTTGTGTATTGAAGCAGCTGACGCAGCAAACAGGCCTGTTGCATTTGAATTGAAGACTTTATGTTGTGGCATATAAATGTTACTGGAGAGGTTTGTTCATGTCATGTTAACATTCGCTGTGTTTACAGTGTGTCCATGTTCCTCAAACATTCCACTCTTTGTTCTGAACAATTAAACTGTGAACCACTGATGATACAGGCAATTTTGTAGATCACTTCAGTCTCTGATGTGCATATATTTTGACTTTTTGTAAACTTTTCAAATACATTTAGAAAATTCTATTTGAGAATCTGTTACATTTATAGAATGTTCAGCATTCTAAGCAGTGATGTCATAGTATTTAAATTCTGAATTGCAATTGGTCCTTGTTCTCGCATCAATTTGCATTTTCAGAAAGATCTATAAAATGTTTCTGAAAAGTCTCTTATGCTGATAAAGGCTGTAAATATGTTTAGAATTTAATAACACAGATAACTGTTTTCTATGTGAATATATTGTAAATGCAGTTTATTCCTGTGATGCGCAGCTGTATTTTCAGCATCATTACTCCAGCCTTCAGTGTCAATGTCAAGTGGGAATATTGTGACTCAAACAACAGCATTAACTCAACCAATGGTGTGAGTTTGGGGTGGGGCTATTTGTTTGTCCAACCAATGGAAGACAAGAGAAGTGTTAATATTTTGCAATTCAAATTAGCAGCTGTTCTGGCACAGAAGCTTTAAACCAATCACAAATGTGCTGTGATTTATGTCCACTCACACTGATTTACTGCTGTTTTCCCTCAGAAACTGAGCCTGTGTGTGTGTGTGTGTGTGTGTTATAGATCAATAGTTGCTGTTTTCACCGTATTTTTGATTGCAAGTGGAAGAGAAAGTGTTGCTTCTAATGTGTGAGGTTTGTGTGTCCGCGGCTCCCTGTGGCCCGATGTGAACATAAAGGACTCTGGTTAATCACTTCACTGCAGGCCGCTGGCCTTTCCTCTTCTTCTCCTGGCTCTCGGCGTCTGTGTTTTCACTCACCCCGCTGTAATTATTCCTTCTGTGATGGATGGAGAGGTGTGAGTTTATCAGTTTGGGACATCCGTGCTTTGATCACACATCACCTGTAAAAAGAAATCTGCCACGACTGGACTAACATCGTCCACAAACAGTCATCTGATTCGAAAGCCTAGTGTGGTTTTGAATGCTAATTAACCATGGGTAATAAGCAACTCCTTTAAGCTGATGCTACTGATAGATTTACTCATCTTTGAAGAGCAAAGTGCACTTCAGAAAGTTTTTTTGTGGAGGTGAAACTCTAGCTGTTGAGTAAAATACATACGCGGTGATATTTCTTACCAGATGCATTGCTTTATCTCATCAGCGTCTGCATTTCTGAAACAAATGGTGTTTTAGTATTACGTTGTGTACTTGCATGAGGACAAGCTCAGGTTAGGTGCTGTTTTATCAGGTTTAATGATGCACAGGCAGATAATGTGAGGTTAAGTGGTTTACTCCGGACCACAGTGTCTCCACTTTCGCTCACGGCTCAGTTTTTATCTGGAATCAAATCGGTGTGATGCAAGAGCTTGTGTTGCTTGCCTCCACACTGCAAACAATTACTTCACAATGAGTTTTCATTTATATATATAAATTACTTGTTTTCTAGTCAACAAAATCATCAATATCCTTAAAACAAGATAAATCTACTTGCGAAGCAACTCTGGATAAGATATTAGTGAGTGGGTTTTGTCATCTGGCACTGAGAGATTTTTTTTGTTTTGTTTGTTTTTGCTTAAAAACATAAGAAATGTGAGTATAGTAAGACAAAATACACAGTAAAGACAAAACTACATTTGTGCAGTCTTCTCAATTAAATGCATCTTGTTTATTGGTTTTGTTTTTTATTATTACTTTGTATTTATTTATTTGATATTGTGCATGCAAAATAAGAACAAAAAATAAGAATAAGGAACAAAACACACATTGAAGTTATATTACATAATATTTTATAACACAATATACAATTTTATTAATATTTATATATATATGTAATATTTTTGAGTTCAAAAACACATGCATATTTTTTTTTGCTTGCATTTTTAACAAATAACTTAATTGTATTTCAAGAGACATGCCCTAACACACACACACACACACACACACACACACACATATATATATATATATATATATATATACAGTATATACTAGTGAGTAGATGAGTTTACTTGTTCAGTCTGATGTCTAATGTCCCCAACAACCTCTGTAGTCCTGTTTAGCCAAAAAATCCCGACGGGGTATACCTGATATATTTTATGTTGTCAAATAAAATGTGGAAATATCTTGAATTTTTGTTGACCACAGACTTTATTTCAGGCATTGAACCAAATACCCACTGAATTCAGGACGATGGCCATGGATGTGCTAAAATGCAAACTCGTTTATTTTTTGGCCTATAAAAAGTACACAATCTCAGTTCCAGTAGCCTTCAGTATCAATGATTCTCGACTATACACAGTGCTGCGTAGATCACTTACAATCATAGTCCGCTACTGATTACAAATTGCAAGATGAAAACTGTAGAGAAACATAATCTGAATTACACATATATTGGGTAATGTAATCTGACTACTTTTTGTCCTAACTCGTTTTTATCACAAACTTGAATGTGATTTGTTGCCATTTTGTAAATATGAATCTTGTAATCCGTAAAAGTTACTGTAATCTGACTGAGCATTTTAAAATGTAGCATAATCGAATCATTTTTGGAGTCTGATCATGCTACTGCCAGAACTGCACATGAACACACGTGGAAATCCAGAGCTGTAATCGAGGGGAAGGTTCGCGTTTAAAGGCTTTGATTTACTTAAATGTAGAACTTTTAGAATGGAGTTGACCGTCTGCTTTCTAGTGATGGGAAGTTCGATTTTTTTTCCGCGAACCGGTTCTTTCGGACGGTTCGATTCAATAAACCGGTTGAAAAAAACGGTTCACCGGTTCTTTTACGCTCGACATAATGACGTCATTGGCGATGACGTAATGGCGTCACGTCTATCAAACATTCAAATATATAAAGTCAGTAATCATAACTTTAGTCAGTTAAAAACCTCATAATCATGAAAAGTTTACAATTAAGTTTTGCAACAACGCACCCAAATACAGTAACAGCAATAATGTGCATATGAGGATTTAAGTCTTGAAGATATAAAGTAAATAAATTAGGTGTCATCAGCGCAGAAACCACTATACATAAACCATTGCGATGTATTTGTTATTAAATGAACTTACGTTTCGCCAGATTGCCCCTTCATTCAAGCCCTCGGTTTTCCCGCGCTCATAACATTAGCACAGAATCAGTTCAGAATCAAATACCAAAAGAATCAGTTCGGTTCAGACGCGCTGCGAGTCAGTCGGCTTCACGCTGAATCACGCATGCGCAGTATCATCAGCTCCTCTGTTCTCAAAACGGACGCGTCCGAAAGAAACGGTTTTGGTTCAGTGTACTGATGATCCCAAAACCGATGCAACCGGTTCTTGACTGGAGAACGAGAATCACTCTAACCGGCACGTGCTGCAGTTCAGTATAATCAGCGGCTCTACTCGTGTTCGTGTTCTGTTTACTACAAACTCAATTTGTGAATGTGTCATCATTAACTATAAATACAGTACACATATTTCATAAATCATCACTTATTCCTATTAAACATAGAGTCTTTAGAGTTCTTAATTATTGTCCAACCTCCCTGAAACCCCCTCTGGCCTATTCATAATCTACAATATACAGATTAGAAACATTCATCTCAAAAAAAATAAATAAATAATAATAATAATAAAAATGTATATAGATGTTTTATCACACTTTCCGAAATACTTTACACGCATGCGCAGTAGCATCAGTTCATCGGTTCTCAAATCGGACGCGTCCGAAAGAAACAGTTTTCGGATCAGTGTACTGGTGATCCGAAAACCGATACAACCGGTTCTTGACTCGAGAACGAGAATCAGGTCATCGGTTCTCAAATCGGACGCGTCCGACAGAAACGATTCTCGGTTCAGTGTACTGGTGATCCGAAAACCGATGCAACCGGCTCTTAACTCGAGAACGAGAACTGCTCCAGCAGTGGGCGTGTTCGTTCGTCATCTGGCTCGGCTCGGTGTTCATCTTCAGTTCGGTCTACACAGCAGTTCAGTCAGTGTACTGTTTGAGTAAATGAATTATTTCGGGATATTTGTTTATTCTGACTCAGAGGGAGTGTCAGTCACGTTAAAAAAGTTAACATCTTAAGTAATTTGTGGATTAATGCTTATTGGAGACGTGAACCGTTTCAAACGATTCAGTTCGATTTGGTGAACTGGTTCAACCGGTTCACTAAGAAGAGCCGGTTAAATTGAACGATTCGTTCACGAATCGGCCATCACTACTGCTTTCATACAAACATGTTTCATGTTCTGAGAAGGTTTGAAAAGCCGTGATAGTGACGTCATGAGCAAATGATGCCACAGTATAGCTACCATTTAACCACGTGACAGCTGCAAATCAAAGTTGTTTTGCACAGGAGTGCAGTCGTTTCATGGCACGCTTTCGGTTACTCTAGAGGTGAGATGAGATCTAACCCCGATCCTGAGCCCCAGAGTGGGTGTAGCTTTACTCCATTACCCAGACACCAGACCGGGCCTCTTCCATCAATGATTCAGGGATTCACCCCTCGCGCAGGAGAAAGAGGGGCTCCTTGTGCCAATTAGACAGTCTCGGTGACAGAATCACGGGTGGTAGAGATAGAGAAATACAGATCGAGAGGGAAGCGAACAGCAGTTAAGGAAGCTGACCGGATCTCCAACCCCCCACTCGTTCGGGGCGACCCGATTATTCGCTGTTCCCTGGCGGAGTCATTACTGAGAGACAGTCATTAGTGCATGCTGGCAAACCTCGCTGGGAAATCTCAGCCTTTTAGACGAGCTTGAGGAAGAAAGGGGCGTTAGGATCAGATATTTTTCCCTCCGATTGCTGGTTCACGCTCACGCAGAGCTCTGAAAACGGCCGTAATTCACTCAAGTAATGGCTCCAATTTGACACAGAGATAGTCAGAGCCTTTAGTATTTTTCTGAAAAATTGCCTTTTTTGATCCGAGTGTCTTCTGCGGTATCGAGAGTCAGTTTAGAAAGAAAATTGTGATAACAGAGAGTGAATGAAATTGTTTTTTTTAGGTTTATTAAGGTTTCTCTGTGGTTTCTTTGCTCATAAGTGTTCATTTTTGTTACTTTTAGCCTCACATCTTTTCTTCAGTCACAAAATAATGAGTTTTGATCAGGGTCTAATTTATTAAATCAGAATATCCAGTATTAACTGAAAATATTGAGTAAAATACATACGCGGTGATATTTCTTACCAGATGCATTGCTTTATCTCATCAGCGTCTGCATTTCTGAAACAAATGGTGTTTTAGTATTACGTTGTGTACTTGCATGAGGACAAGCTCAGGTTAGGTGCTGTTTTATCAGGTTTAATGATGCACAGGCAGATAATGTGAGGTTAAGTGGTTTACTCCGGACCACAGTGTCTCCACTTTCGCTCACGGCTCAGTTTTTATCTGGAATCAAATCGGTGTGATGCAAGAGCTTGTGTTGCTTGCCTCCACACTGCAAACAATTACTTCACAATGAGTTTTCATTTATATATATAAATTACTTGTTTTCTAGTCAACAAAATCATCAATATCCTTAAAACAAGATAAATCTACTTGCGAAGCAACTCTGGATAAGATATTAGTGAGTGGGTTTTGTCATCTGGCACTGAGAGATTTTTTTTGTTTTGTTTGTTTTTGCTTAAAAACATAAGAAATGTGAGTGTAGTAAGACAAAATACACAGTAAAGACAAAACTTATGAAAACTACATTTATGCAGTCTTCTCAATTAAATGCATCTTGTTTATTGGTTTTGTTTTTTATTATTACTTTTTATTTATTTATTTGATATTGTGCATGCAAAATAAGAACAAAAAATAAGAATAAGGAACACAAATTTAAGTTATATTACATCATATTTTATAACACAATATACAATTTTATTAAAATATATATGTGTAATTTTTTTAGTTCAAAAACACATGCATATTTTTGTTTGCATTTTTAACAAATAACTTAATATATAACTATATAGCAATATATTATAATTATATATGCAATAATTCATAGAAAATATTATAAATATATTATTAATATATACCAGACTATCCAGTTTTAATTAATATTATACAAATGTTATTGTATACATTTATAATAACTCTCTATATAAAAATGTATGTGCAATATAATATTTTAGGTCAATATGTTAATATCCAACATAAAAATAAATAATATAAATGATATTATTAAATATATAGATTTATAATATTACTATGTATAATTTTGTTTTTCTATAAACTGTATATATAATATGTGTGTGCGTAAAATACTATATAGTTCAAAATAGATTAATAATATTACAAATAAAATTCAAAAAATATTTTTACATATGTATTACCATATAACATTTTCTATTTTATTTTGTTATATTAATAATATATTTGCTATAAATAATATATATCACTATACATAATAATATATTTTCTAATATACTTTTATAATACATAACTAAACTGTTCATTAAAAATGCACTTTCCAATATTGCCTTTCATGCAGTGTTCAATGTAGCAGTATGTGAATGTAATCAATCTGCAAAGTTGTAAAGCTGAAAGTTCATGATAAAGTTATTGTTTCCCAAAATAAAGAATCGACTCTCTACAGCCTAGACGAGTCATTAGTAATTCAAATCCCACTTCTGTGATGGTTACACGTCATGGTTAACACATTTGCATAATGTGCGCCTATGTTCTACCATGGCCAGCCACTAACAACTTGATCTGAACTTGGCATCGCCTGATCCATCGTCTGATTGCGTCTTTGCATTGACTTTGTAAGATGTAATCTACTTGCGCAAATCGTTGAACTTGCGTTAAATCCATGGTTTATCTTTCTGTCTGATTGATGGCCGTCAGCGGTTGGGTAGAAGATCAACAAATCCCATCATTCCACGCTCCTCCTCAGCGTCATCAAACCACGCGATTGTTATTGTTTTGGTAGTGCGCCCTCTAGTGGCAGGTCCTACAACCTGTACCTTTAAATGCATATTTTAAGAAAACGAAAGTGTTTTTTGATCTTGCACGCATGTAATGCTATTGTAGGAGACTCCCAAAACAATATAAGGAACTGTAAAAATGGCATAATAGGGGCACTTAATTTTTTTTTTTTTTTTATGGCAAGCAAGGTGTTTAGCTCTTCTGTCTTCGTAACAGCAGCACATCCCATTTGTGCACAGATTTTCAAAAGCTGTGACTGAAAGTGAATCCCACCAATCACTGCGGGAAAGGGCGATATGATCAACGATCAAGCCATTCGCCATATAACTCCTCATGAGTTTTGTTTTGCGGCCCATGTGAAGATTATGATGGTTTTGTCGGTGGTGTCAGTCTATCATTCTTACGCCGGCTGTTTCCTCCCTCACCGCTCCTCCCAGTGAAGTGGCATTTCCATTTTCAGATTGAATCGCTGCTCCTTTGTGAATAGAATCAAATTACACTGAGAAGCACTGATTGATTCTTACTGAACACAACAGTTTGAGCGCGTGAGTCAGTGGTACCAGGTGCCCCATTGTGTCCATTACGGGTGTTTATGGGTGAGTGAGAAATACAGAAGAAGAGTGAAAGAAACAGACAGGACCCGTTTGAGATGGTCAGTGGAGTTTCAGGAATACAAAATTTCGCACTTATACAGATGTTAAAATGTTTTGCATTTACATTTTAATTGCAATAATGCTCTTTTGGACCAGACAGAAGATGTTTTCATAGTACAGTCAATTATTTTATCAGATGTTAATGTTATCATGAAGCATAATATTTAATTTTAATCGAAGATAATATTCTAAAATTGTAATGCTCTTTTGGACCGTGTGTGTGTGTTTATATCTACTCCAATATCTCTGGAACCAAACCATACAGGGCGTTGGAAATGAAGATGCTAACAGGGAAGTTTGTTAAAACCCAATATCTAAAAGGGTATTGAGGTATCTTTAATACTTTTTGAGTTACAGGCATGCAAACTTGGGAGAAAAGTGCTCTTTCCCCATTTTTAAACAGTCACCATTGGCATATAATGCAACAAAAATGTATTTGACAGACCCAATCTCCCAATCTGTGTGTAAAACTAACATTATGATGCTGCTGTCTTTCTGTCTTTCGGTACATATTCATCAATGACATTACATATTTCATATACATTTTCATCTTTCTTCATAAGAAAAAAATATTAACAAAATCTAAGATTTGTGCCGGGGGCCTCTGGTTGAGTTAACACGGAATGATCCTGCTATAGTTTAAACTGTTTTAACAGAAAAAAGAGAGAGAAAGTGAAGTTTCAGAAATGCGGTGAGCTTCAAGTGATGATCTCAGTCGTTAAATAACTCATGTGATATGTTTTTATGATATTTTTCCCCCTGACGTTCACTTACACAGTTATTGAATTGTTTTGCACTTGCAGACTAGAGAGGAAGTTTGGTTGTGTTTTTGTAGCTCACTGATCTCAGCAGATGAAGGCAGGATTGATTGGTGATGATCTGAGGCTGTGAGTGCTGTAAGTGTGGATGTAATGCGCTCAGGAATGCTCTCTGCTCTCATTACATGCATTAGAGCACTATTAACAGCAGCCGGACTCATCTACTCTCACACAGTCATGCAGCGCTGGAGGGAAAAGAGTGTCCAGGTCTTTCCCAGTGGAGCCGTTCTGACTCACGTCTTATGAACACACACACACACACACACACACACACTGTTATCACCTCAGCAGTGATGTATAGATCATCTGCAGGTTTGATATCTCTCTCCATAGATCAGGGTTGTTGTTTAATTAGTGGTCCACCAATGTGGGTTTATAATGTGATGACTGAGATCCAATTCCAATGTAATGCAGTTAATATAGTGGGTGTTATTTATAATGAAACATCGTGTTAGATTATAAAAATGCATACATAATGCACACACACACAATATGCACACTTTCAGAATCATAGTATTTAATAGTTTGTGCTCATGTCAATGTCAATGTCAATGTCAATGTCAATGTCACCTTTATTTATATAGCGCTTTAAACAAAATACATTGCGTCAAAGCAACTGAACAACATTCATTAGGAAAACAGTGTCAATAATGCAAAAATGATAGTTAAAGGCAGTTCATCATTGGATTCAGTTATGTCATCTCTGTTCAGTTAAATAGTGTCTGTGCATTTATTTGCAATCAAGTCAACGATATCGCTGTAGATGAAGTGTCCCCAACTAAGCAAGCCAGAGGCGACAGCGGCAAGGAACCGAAACTCCATCGGTGACAGAATGGAGAAAAAAACCTTGGGAGAAACCAGGCTCAGTTGGGGGGCCAGTTCTCCTCTGACCAGACGAAACCAGTATTTCAATTCCAGGCTGCAGCAAAGTCAGATTGTGCACAAGAATCATCTGTTTCCTGTGGTCTTGTCCTGGTGCTCCTCTGAGACAAGGTCTTTACAGGGGATCGGTATCTGGGGCTCTAGTTGTCCTGGTCTCCGCTGTCTTTCAGGGATGTAGAGGTCCTTTCTAGGTGCTGATCCACCATCTGGTCTGGATACGTACTGGATCCGGGTGACTGCAGTGACCCTCTGATCTGGACACAGACTGGATCTGGTGGCCACGGTGACCTCGGAACAAGAGAGAAACAGACAAATATTAGCGTAGATGCCATTCTTCTAATGATGTAGCAAGTACATAGGTTGTTATGGGAAGTGTTTCCGGTTCCGGTTTACCTAATTAATGCAGCCTAAAAATCCTTTAACGGATTTGGATAATAAAAGCATATTAGTATGTTATGTGTATGCCAGGTTAAAGAGATGGGTCTTTAATCTAGATTTAAACTGCAAGAGTGTGTCTGCCTCCCGAACAATGTTAGGTAGGTTATTCCAGAGTTTGGGCGCCAAATAGGAAAAGGATCTGCCGCCTGCAGTTGATTTTGATATTCTAGGTATTATCAAATTGCCTGAGTTTTGAGAACGTAGCAGACGTAGAGGATTATAATGTAAAAGGAGCTCATTCAAATACTGAGGTGCTAAACCATTCAGGGCTTTATAAGTAATAAGCAATATTTTAAAATCTATGCGATGCTTGATAGGGAGCCAGTGCAGTGTTGACAGGACCGGGCTAATATGGTCATACTTCCTGGTTCTAGTAAGAACTTTTGCTGCTGCATTTTGGACTAGCTGTAGTTTGTTTACTAAGCGTGCAGAACAACCACCCAATAAAGCATTACAATAATCTAACCTTGAGGTCATAAATGCATGGATTAACATTTCTGCATTTGACATTGAGAGCATAGGCCGTAATTTAGATATATTTTTGAGATGGAAAAATGCAGTTTTACAAATGCTAGAAACGTGGCTTTCTAAGGAAAGATTGCGATCAAATAGCACACCTAGGTTCCTAACTGATGACGAAGAATTGACAGAGCAACCATCATGTCTTAGACAGTGTTCTAGGTTATTACAAGCAGAGTTTTTAGGTCCTATAATTAACACCTCTGTTTTTTCAGAATTTAGCAGTAAGAAATTACTCGTCATCCAGTTTTTTATATCGACTATGCAATCCTTTATTTTTTCAAATTGGTGTGTTTCACCGGGCTGCGAAGAAATATAGAGCTGAGTATCATCAGCATAACAGTGAAAGCTAACACCATGTTTCCTGATGATATCTCCCAAGGGTAACATATAAAGCGTGAAGAGTAGCGGCCCTAGTACTGAGCCTTGAGGTACTCCATACTGCACTTGTGATCGATAGGATACATCTTCATTCACTGCTACGAACTGATGGCGGTCATATAAGTACGATTTAAACCATGCTAATGCACTTCCACTGATGCCAACAAAGTATTCAAGTCTATGCAAAAGAATGTTGTGGTCAATTGTGTCAAATGCAGCACTAAGATCCAATAAAACTAATAGAGAGATACACCCACGATCAGATGATAAGAGCAGATCATTTTTAACTCTAAGAAGAGCAGTCTCAGTACTATGATACGGTCTAAATCCTGACTGGAAATCCTCACATATACCATTTTTCTCTAAGAAGGAATATAATTGTGTGGATACCACCTTTTCTAGTATCTTGGACAGAAAAGGGAGATTCGAGATTGGTCTATAATTAACTAGTTCTTTGGGGTCAAGTTGTGTTTTTTTGATGAGAGGCTTAATAACAGCCAGTTTGAAGGTTTTGGGGACATGTCCTAATGACAATGAGGAATTAATAATAGTCAGAAGAGGATCTATGACTTCTGGAAGCACCTCTTTCAGGAGCTTAGATGGTATAGGGTCTAACATACATGTTGTTGGTTTAGATGATTTAACAAGTTTATACAATTCTTCCTCTCCTATGGTAGAGAATGAGTAGAACTGTTCCTCAGGGGGTCTATAGTGCACTGTCTGATGTGATACTGTAGCTGACGGCTGAATGGTTGCAATTTTATCTCTAATAGTATCGATTTTAGAAGTAAAGTAGTTCATAAAGTCATTACTGCTGTGGTGTTGGGAAATGTCAACACTTGTTGAGGCTTTATTTTTCGTTAATTTAGCCACTGTATTGAATAAATACCTGGGGTTATGTTTGTTTTCTTCTAAAAGAGAAGAAAAGTAATCGAATCTAGCAGTTTTTAATGCTTTTCTGTAGGATATGTTACTTTCCCGCCAAGCAATACGAAATACCTCTAGTTTTGTTTTCCTCCAGCTGCGCTCCATTTTTCGGGCTGCTCTCTTTAGGGTGCGAGTATGCTCATTATACCATGGTGTCAAACTGTTTTCCTTAACCTTCCTTAAGCGTAAAGGAGCAACTTTATTTAAAGTGCTAGAAAAGAGAGAGTCCATAGTTTCTGTTACATCATCAAGTTGTTCTGTGGTTTTGCATATGCTAAGGAATTTGGATACATCAGGAAGATAACTAATGTCAGTAAAGAAACACAACAACACTCTGCACAACACGAGCAGTAGCTGGGGGATGATAAAACCGAGGCTGGTTTACGTGATTTGTCCTCTATCAGTCTCAAATTGGCACTTCATCATGAAATCATTCCCGTTTCTGCTGAAAGTCATCAGATGCTCACCTGCTCCTTGACATTTCTGTCGTTCCCGTCTAAATCCAGCCTGGATTCTGTGGATTCTGTTCTGAATAAAATCAAGCCCTGTGTTTTGTAGCTCTTTTTTTTTATTATTATGGCGTGAATGGCGGACTTCAGCAAATGTCACAGAGAGATGTAACGAGTGTAATACTGAGAGATTCCCAGCTCTGATAGATTCATGTGCGAGAAGAACATTTCAGAATATTTATGGCATATAGTGGTGTATGTGATGAAATATACTGCAGGTTTATTTTAGGATGTAATTCTGATCTTTGGTAGAATCTGTGGCTAATATTATTGTTTAAATATTTCCAATGTAATATTCTTCTTGACTGAAGTGTACTTATTTTCTATCTTTCTTCTGGCTGGGTTAGAAGATTTCCTTAAGAAAAAAAAGTGTCAAGAAAATACTTTTCTTGAAAAGAGAGAATTCTGCTTAAGAATTGCACTTAGAAACATTCTTATGAATTTCTTGGAATTTATCTTAAAAAGATTCTTAAGACAGTCCTTAACTTCTTTCTAAAGGAGATTATTTGGGATAGGCCCTTTCAGATTATGTCTAGCAATAAAGTTTCATTTCTGTTCATTGTGATAGTGAAGTTATAGCAGGTTTACTTTTTGGAAGTAGTTATGATATTTTGTTGGAATAAATAGGTGTGTCTTGAGAATACAAATCTTTGTAACAGTTATTTTCTAATATTCTAATTTAAGGCAGCAAAAATAATAATAATAATAATAATAATATTTCTATTCTCAAAAAAATAATGTTATCTTTTATTAATATTGCTCTTAAGACAAAACATACGCATCTTAAATTCTCAAAGTATGATAACCACCATCATATCCATCATATCCCCAGTTTATTGGTTGTTTCAAATTAATAGTTCATTATTGGTAAGAACTATCATAGACTCTCAGAAAAAAGGTAGGCCTACAAAAGTTGTCACTGTGGCGGTACTTTTTCAAAAGGCACACCTTTGTACCTAAAGAGTCCATACTGGTAACATAAAGGTACATATAAAATCCTAAAGTGTACATATTAGTACCTAAAAGGTACAAAAGTGTCCCTTCTGAAAACGTACCGCCCCAGGGACAGCTTTTGTACCTTTTTTTCTGAGAGTGTACAAACACCAAAGTCTTTTTTTTTAAGATAATATTTGATCACTTATCAAGAATTGAACTTTCTCTTCTTTAAGAAGATTTCCCCAGAATCTCTCTCTCTCTCCTCTAATGTCGATTTAATGGCTCTCTGGCTGTCCTGCCACCTCAGCGTTTAGTTTTCTCCTCTCAGTATGGCTCTCTCCCCCCGGGCATCGCAGCTGGCCGCTCTGATGTGTCCCACGCAGAAGGAGTGGGCGGTTGGTCCGGGCGCTCGCGCACTTTTATGTGTTTCTCTGCCGCGACGCGCGATCCTTAAACCCTAAAAGCCTCTTCCAGAAAACTGGAGATTCGGCTAATAGATGTGCATCTGCTCAAACCCCGGTGAGCTCCATTGATTTCTGGATGATCTCGAGCCGTGATGGATTCGTTTTCCTCTTCATAAAACTCTTCACACTCCAGCGTTTCCCGCCAAAACCCACCGCCGCGTCACGAGCGCCGAGAGACCGCGTCCTGAAACGCAAACAGCCGGCCGATCTCTCCTCCACACGCCGCTGCCGCTCTAATTGGCTCGGTTATAGAGTTGGGTGAAAGTTTGGAGGTGGGAACAGCTGGCGGAGACGATCTGTGGAGTAATATCTGCATCAATCTCCGACCCACACGCCTCCGTCCGCCCACCGACGCGACACAAATTCCTCACACAACTCTCCAAAAGTCCTCCGATCAATCGATTCTCTCGCGCTTTCCACCTACTCTTTCTCTCCATCCTCTTTCTCTCCATCCTCTCTCTACTTCCACCTGTTTCACTCCTCTCGTCTGAGGTGACGTGTTCTTCAGTAGCTCCGCGGTTTTAAAACACATTTTCCACTAACAAACTAGATTTCTAGCATACAGCAGTGTAACTTTATAACAGGAACAGGACACGAACTTGAACAGTGTATCAGCCAGTCAGGATCTAATATTTCAATTTATTTTATTTTATTTATTTTTTTTTTCACATTTTGTGTGTTCATGTTATTTTAATTATACATGTGGATGGTTTGTTTTGATTTGCAGATTTGTTACTCAATGTGTGTTACAGTCTTTTTGCAGTTAATTTTCTATTATTTATTATATCATATTTTATATTAGTTTTACATAAATATTTAATGATTTGATATTTTTAAAATTAATGATATTTACAGTTTAAATTATTTAATAAAAAAATATGTTTTGTCTGTATCTTGCGGTGTGTCACTATGTAGTTTTTTTTTTTGCTTTTTAAAAATACATATTTAAAATAATTTCAAATGAAAATATATATATATAAAGAAGGTACAATAAACTTTGTAAATTAATTTAAATATTTGCTCCTTATGATGATATTTATATTAAAATGATAAATTCATGTGACTTAAAATATTTAAAATTTCTACTGAGCTGAGTGTGTAAGATCACATCCTGATTACACTTTTCTTTTTAGTACTTTTATAGCATATATATAGCAATATATACTTTGAATTCAGTTTTATTTGTATATTTTATAACAGCTCACACACATGCAGATAAACTGATTAAAATGAAACTGAGGAAGACATAATGCACACACACAGAGAAAGTGGCCGTGGCATCAATTATGGGATGTATGTGGTCACCAGCGCTCCATCCATTTGAAGACATTTAATTGGAGGAAGGCGCTGAAGTGTGTCGTGTCTCAGTCTCTCAGCGGTCAGTAATGAGGCCAGCTGTGGGAGGTTTTGTCAGTTTGCATCATATTGTTTTACTTCTTAACTTTCTCTCATTAGAGCTTGTGAGTGCTGGATATCATGTGTGTCTCTGTGTGTAGGACACACACACACACTAACACACACCATTATTATGTAACATCAAACTAAAGTTTCAGCGTAAAGAGAGCACATCTTCATTTGCCCTAACATTTAAATGACAGGCTTTGGCATTTTCTGATCATATACTGTCAGGTTCCTTTTTCGAACACTTTTCACTGGTAAATCTTAATGATATGCTGGGTTTGTCCATTTTAACCCATTTTAAGTATATTATATGCAAATATATTATATGCATAATGTTTGAAAATCCCAGTAAATTAATTCAAAATCTTAACTCTGCAGATTTAAAGGTACAGGTTGTAGGATCTGCCACTAGAGGGCACACTACCAAAACAATAACAATGATGATGCTAAGGAGGAGCGTGGAATGATGGGATTTGTTGTCTTCTACCCAAAATTATCAAATAAATTGATTACTGTTTAGTCCGATGATATGAAAATGATTACCACTTGTTCACCAAATATATACACTCGTGTACATTCAAACACAATAATTGGGCATACGTAGCAAACGCAAGTTCAACGATTTGCGTAAATAGGTTTCATCCAAAGTCAATGCAAAGACGCGATCAGACGATGGATCGGACACGTCCTCGCGTGGGTCTAGAGACCCGATGCCCCGCGTTTGGCGTGTATGCCCCATAATACTAATCTTGTTGATTGTTATGATAGCATACGTTTTCTGTAAAGATACGAATCAAAACAACTCACCTGTCGAGTAAAACACAAGCGAGATCAGCATCTCTTTCTAGTTGAAGTTTGTCGCGAAGCTCTCTCCATCTCGAAAATGCAACACTGATATTGATCCTCACTCTTTCTCTCCTCTTGTCCCAAACTCTTCTTGGGTCATTTGGTTGGCCCTTACACTTATGTTTACGGGAGCTGTCCTTGTCGACAGAACCAGCGGCAGATGGTAAACAGTAATTATGTTCCATAAATAAGTAACACAATCCAACATAAAACGTGCAAGAAGTAAATAAGGAACTGCTTGAAGCAAGCTAGTGGTTTGCTGGACGCTAGACACTACTTCCGCATTTGTCCACGACACTGTTGTCATGTGGTTTCTACGTCAGTAAAGGCGGTAACAAAGGGTAACTAGCGTCATTGACAGGTGACTGCACTGCCCCGTGTCACTGTTTAGAATGGGAATTTTCTCATGATTTACAAGTAGTTGAAAACATTAGAGATGTTGTTAGTAATCAGCTGGACAGAATATATAACACTAGTCTAGTGGTTTTTGGATATTTTACTGCAAATATCTTACAAATTGTACCTTTAAGACTGGTTAGCGGTTAATTTGACTTGTTGGTTAGATATCTAGTGATTTTTTTTAGGAATATTTGGTAACACTTTACAGTAATGTCCCATTAGTAAAAGAAATAAAAATTAATAAGAACTAGATTTACTTTTTTGACTAAATTAAAATTCACATTACAAAAAGGTCACATTAGTTAACACTAGTTAACTAAAATTCACAAAAAATGATCAATACATTTTTGCAGTATTTATTAATCTTAACTAAATACAGTTATAAATACCAATAAACACAACTGTGCACTGCAGTTAGTTCATGAACTAAAACTAAAATGAAAAATAAACCAAAAAATAAAAGCATTTGTGTTACTTGAAATAAAATAAATGCTAACTGGACCTTCTTTACAGGAATTTGAAACCTTCTTAAGTTTTGTCTTGAAAGTATTTTCAGGAAAACAGTATAACTAAGAGATAAAGAAGAGTTTGAGTCTTGCGGGTGTTTGGTGTTTGTTGTTGTCAGATCAGGCAGATCATCCAGACTGATTCTCTCAAGCTCTCAGGAACGATCTCTCTTCTGTCAGAGATAATTACTCTTAATAACCGTCCCATTAACAAGATGTGGATCATGCATCATTAACGCATTTATATCCTTCATATCTTCATCTCTGAGTGCCTGAGGGAAAGATAGCACGAGTTTACTTCATGCTCCATATGAACCAGACCAAACACTCTTCTGAGCAGAGATCGCTGTACAGCAGATATATATACTTGGTAACACAAATTGCTAATCAACCAATCACATGGCAGCAACTCAATGCATTTAGGCATCTAGATGTGGTGAAGACGTCTTGCTGAAGTTCAAACCGAGCATCAGAATGGGGAAGAAAGGGAATTTAAGTGTCTTTGATAGTGGAATACACAACCATCGACTTAAGAGCATGGATCCATCCTGCCTCGTCTCAACGCTTCAGGCTGCTGGTGGTGGTATAATGGTGTGGAGGATAGTTTCTTGGCACACTTTGGGCCCCTTAGTACCAAGTACTGTTTCTGACCATGTCCATCCCTTTATGACTACAGTATACACATCTTCTGATGGCTACTTCCAGCAGAATAATACACGGTCACAAAGCTCAAATCATCTCAGACTGGTTTCTTGAACATGACGAGTTCACTTTACTCAAACGCCCTCCACAGTCACCAGATCTCAATCCAGTAGAGCAGATTTGGGATGTGGTGGAACGGGAGCTTCACATCATGGATGTTCAGCCGGCAAATCTGCAGCAATTGCGTGATGCTGTCATATCAATATGGACCAAAATCACTGAGAAATGTTTCCAACACCTTGTTGAATCTATGCCATGAAGAATTAAGGCAGTTCTGAAGGCAAAAGTGGGTCAAACCTTATGCTAACAAGGTGTACCTAATAAAGTGGCCAGTGAGTGTACATATATATATATATATATATATATATAAAAGGCATGAAGATGTTAAAATATTAGGAATATTAACATCACAATATTCATTAAAAATTATTAAATAATTATACAAATAAAAATGACTTTAATAGTGTCTATCTTCAGTTTTAGTCATTGTGCTTTATTGAATGACCGTAGTATCACCAAAGTGTTTGAAGCGTTTCTTATTTTTAATGTCATTTTTATTTTATTTTATTTTATATTTCACTTCTACGTCTGTGTCAGTCTCATTTGCTGTCAGTAAATTGTATAATATACAGTTGTCTCAAAAAAAGATTTTTTGTTTTCATTTGGTTCATCTTAGGTCAGAAATAATGTAACTATAGTATAAATAATATAGATACAAATACACATACATGCAACCATACATTCATTCAAATTAAGAACAAAAAGAGAAAAAAATAGCACCAGGCATAATTATACACTAAATTAATAACTAAGAAAATAAATAAAGTAAAAAAAATAATAATAATAATAAGATGTAGTGGTCTCCTTAAAATATTTGTTCTCAAATTTTAATTGAACTTAAATGCAACATTGGAAGTATCACTAAAATATTTGAAGCATCTCTTGTTAATCAATTAATTTAACTTTTTTTATTTATTTGTTCACATTTTTTATTTTATTTCTTGATTTTCTTTTAAATATTATTAGAATTCTTTTGTTGTTGTTTCTTTTGCTAAATCATTAAACTAAGTTTTCGTTTAATTTCAACATTTGTGTCTGTCTTATTTGCTATCATTAGATTGTACAGTTGTCATAAAGAGGATATGATAAATTTACACTTAAATGTGACATTAATAGTATCACTAGTATCACCAAAGTGTTAAAAGCATCTTCTTTATACAGGAAGGTAACTAATAATACTGCTAAAAAACCTTTTTGCATTACCTCTCAGATGAGCCCTCGTGTTGTCTTCAGAAAGTGATGTTAGCAGATGTTCTGGAGTGCAGCAGGTTTGATCTGTAGTGTTCAGGACAGTGGAGGCTTGTGCTGCAGCTTTATTAGCGTTGTGTGTGTTTGTGTAGTGTGTGTGGTCCGCTGAGAGTCACAGGCCTCCTCGCCGTGTGTCATAAGAGCTTAAAATGATCTTCTGTCTTTTTGCTTTATTAAGACACATTCAGTTCTGGGTCTCAGAGGACGTATGGGTCGCAGATGCTACTGTAGACCATTACTGCCATGCTCCAAACTCCCAAAACACACACGCACACATTAAGACTTCACCTGAGTGGCAGAACACCAAACTTTCTTTGTGTGTGTGTGTGTGTGTGATACCGTACACACCCGTTTAATGCAGAAAATAGAGATTTATCAATAACAAATTGATCTGACATCTTCTAAAGAACTAAGACTTAACTAGAATTAAGGCTATTAAAATTGTTTTTGGAAAGCTGAAATAGAAATGAATGCTTAATATTACACAGAAAATGTAATTGCATTATGATTGTAATTTGGCTGTGACAACTGATCGTGCTCAGACGGACCGACGGTCTGTTCTTTACCCTATCAAAAATTGAATAAAGGCACCTCAGTGTTGACAGAAGGCTGAAATAAAAATTAAAGCTACATTGATTTGTTTTTTACTTAAAAAAAATCAAATAAAAAATATAACAATAGAAGGTAAGTAAAATGTTAGTAAACACTAAAATGATATATAATTAACACTAAAATAACACTTGAGCAAAACTCAACACTGTGATGTTAAGAATGTTTTGGGTGGTATATATATATATATTAGCATTATATAAGTATTATATATGAATTAGTATATAAATAAAACTAAAACTGACTATAGTGACTTAATTAAATTCAGGATAAATATGAGACCAAGTTTACTATTGGCCAACTTTTGGCCAGGACATCTTTCCTGTCTCAGCAGATTTCTCTCACTCATGCAGGTCAGTATCTGAGGTCCAGACGTGGAGGGTTGTGATGCTTTCGGCAGACGGGGAACTGCTGAGACTGAGCACAGACAAGCTGTTTGTTTTGCCAAATTTATTCTCTCACAAATGAGGTGTAAAAACGACACCGCGGAGCTCTCAGCCGCACTGAATGAAGACTAATAAGCATCAGGCGATGGACAGAGCTGCTGTAAATTGGCCTGCCGCCCCTCCGCTGCTCTTTCTTGTGTTGTTGGGCTGTAATTGGAGGGAATGAGGGGATCCTCCAGCACTCGTGAGCTGCCCAGTTACTTTCCTGGAAATCAGCAAGTGCTTCCTGCTACCCTACCGTTTGTTTCTCCTCCTAACGTTCAGCTGGAATTTAGTGGAAATAAAAGACATGTTGGTGTGTAAATTACACTACTGTTAAGAAAAAAAAAATAAACATTTTATTTTATTTTAAAACTTTCTGTTCATCAAAAAGTTTATATTCATCAGTTTACTTATTTGACTTGTAATTTTGTTGTAATAATATTTCAGAATTTTACTGTTTTTACTGTATTTATTTATCAAAGAAATGCAGCATGCAATGGTAAATTTCACTCTTTACAAAAAAAAAGGCCAGACAATATAGATTTATAAAACCAGTTGTGAAAAACAATAAAGAAATATAAATATTATAATAAAAGGTACTTATAAATTAATATATATATATATATATATATATATATATATATATATATATATATATATATATATATATATATATATATATATATATATATATATATATATATATATGTGTGTGTGATTAAATGTGTTTAAATAAAGAATAAATATTTTATCTAAATATATTTTAAATGCTTGCAGTAGTTTAAATGCGGTTTCAAAAAAAAGAAAAAAATTATATAAATAAGTATAAAATAACAAAAAAATATATATAATTTAGTTTAAAAGAAAACAATGTACAATAAAAAAATTAACTTGATTATTCAACTTTCTTAATTTTTACATCTACATTTTTATTTTACATTTTCAACTTCTGAAAGGTTTTGTTTTTTTATTTATTTATTTTATTTTATGTTTTTTTTTTTGTTTGTTTGTTTGTTGTTGTTTTTTTGAGGTATAAACTTTTCACTTTCAGGGTAGACTCTATACACTTGTATAATTTGTGTTACATCTTTATAAATCTTGCCAACCCCAATCTTTCGATCAGATCAGTGTATTAATGTAGTTTACCCTGGTGATTATCAGGACGGCTCAGGTGGCTGAATACTGATTATCTGTTCATATGTAAATGTGGGCGGTCATGTGTTATTAATATTTAAATGTGATGTCGTTAGAGGGGGAGAACCTCACCTCAGCTCAGTCTGGAGTGTGGTGTCTGTGTAATGGTGAGGGATGTGAGGGCATCGGGGCAGGACTCGTGGAGTTTGAAGCTCTCTCCGAGTCTCCTCTGATTTACCAGCCTCATTTTTTCTCATCTGCTTCATCTGCCCTCAGAAAACGTGTTTGTCACGCACTTCAGAGCGCAGTGGAGATCACACACGGAAGCGAGCACGGCAACTCTGTGTTTCACTAATAAGCTCCTTCTTCTCCCTGTGTGACTCGAAGCGAGCCTCTGAGTGTGTGTGTGTTTCGCTGCTTTGAAACTCATCGCTGCTTTGTACTGTGTTCTCCGTTGCATCATGAAAGTGTTTTGAGAGTTTTTAAGTGGGCTAAAAAGGTCATTTTGGTGCACTTTCAGGACTGGAAGCTTGTTTCTGCCACCCAACGTGAAGTAAAAATGATAGTTGTGACTTTTTATCTCACAATTCTCACCTTTTTTCTCACAATTTTGAATTTGTTTGACAATTCTGAGTTTATATCTCACAATTCTAACTTTTGTTTTTGCTATTATGACTTTTTTTTCTCACTATTTGTTGTTAACTTTTCACAATTCTGTATTTTAAAAGCATAAATTTAGACTTTTTGTTAGTATTTGTATGTTCTCACTACTTATTTTCCATATTTACACACAGCTTAAACTAACATTTATTTCAGGGTTAAAAAAACAAACATTTGTATTACTTGAAGTAAAATAAACATTTAAATAAATAAAATAAAATATTTTAAAAACTTAAACAGCTCATTGCAAAGAAAGCATTTTTCATTTAGTTTGTGTTGAAGTACTAAAGTAAACGAAGCTGAAATAAAAGTGAATAAAAACTATACAAATGACAAAAACACAAGATGATAGTGGAGAATATAAAAATAGGTATTGATACAAACTATACTAGTCTCAATGCTGAAACCACACTGACTGATTTACAGTGAAATTAGTCTGAGCTGATCTCACTCCTGTAACATCCACAGACGCTCTGAGCTTTAATTGGGACTTGCGGTTGGTTCAGGATCTCTCCGTGTAGCTTTAGTTCGCTCTCATTTACAGCGGCTGACGGCTCTGGCCTCATTAAGACTCCAGCAACAACAGCTGAGACAAACATGGAAAACTGGAGTGCATTTATCTTCTTCCTGAGATTGCATCCACTCTGTCGGTTTAAAACAGATTCTTATTGTGTTCTTGTGGCTAGGATTGACAACCTAAGAAAAGGAATACAAAGGACAGTTGTGGTTTTTCATAGCAATATATATTTTATAAGGTTAAGAATACTCTAAAAGTTACTTAAATGTAAAATGTTTTTATCTATTTAACAACCTTACCTGCAGTAGTGAAAGATGACTTCCCTTACTGACGATATCTTCCCTCGAGTAAATTGCATGTAGACAGCATATTCCTTAAATCGGGACAAACGACACTCCGTATGGCTTTCATACGGAATGCTTTTTTTGATGCCTTAAATACAGGACAATTCTGTATTGAACGGAAATGTTGGCAACCCTGGGCTTGGTGTGGCCTAAATACTTTCACAAATGCGTTCACAACTATGCAACCATGTTATTGAGCTCTAAATACATAACAATGAATGGTGACTTTTGAAAGCAAAAGCCGAATCCCAAACTTTTTGGCCGATTTAGAAATTGTGACCAAAAAGAAACACGTCTAACTATATGTAATGTACTGTAGTTAGCGTTTTTTTCAACCTATTGTCATAAAAATGCACAATTTATATGGAGGCTATTCCTTACTGCAACTTTCGCAGCAGTTTCAAAGAGAAATGTCCACTGAGTGCGCTAAAACACAGGTTAAATACGCTAACCCTGGCACAATTTTTTATTTTTTTTTACGTTGAAATAGGTACGTATTTTGGTGTTTTTATTAAGCTGCTTCTAGTACGTATTGTGGTGGTTCAGAATTCAAAAAAAAAATTCTCAAATCCCCTCTCCTTCATCGGTTCGCTGAACTTGCTGAACACATCTGCATTTTTGTGCGTCTTCTCCAGACTGTTAACTCAAAAGGTGCAGTGCTGTCTGCATTTGGGTCGGTTCGAGGTCGTATTCACACCTTAAACGAACCATACCAGAGTTCGTTTGGAACCGAACCGAGACCACCTCTTCAGCTGGGTCTTGGTTTGGGCAGAGTGCGATTGCTGTGTTCACACCTGCCAAAAAGATCCTCACCAATTTGAAGTCATATCATGATATTCTTCAAGTAATAGTGTGAAAATTACGCTTTATTAATTGAAACTCTGTAAATTTGTGTGAAAATGAAAAAAAGGGTGTCTGAGTTACTGCCTCTATAGTGTTCATTTATTTTGGAAACTGCAATGATATGTACTTATTGGTACGTATTTAGTGTCTTGCTAAAAAGTGCACCCAGGTACGTTTATGCCATGAGATCAGGCAGGGTTTTTTTGTTTTTTAATTTGTAAAGCCTGACATATGAAATCTAGGGATGTCCTGAGCTGATCTCAATGATTGAATGAATGCCGGTGTCATCCCTAATGAAATCATAGAAAAATTATCTGTAAAATCAGTTTTTGAAATTGAAAGGAACACATTGACATTGAACACATTTTTTTTTTTTTTGTATCGTGATACATCAGGCTTGTATGGCTCACATAGTGAAGAAAATTGAGCAGAAAATAACAGCTAAATTTAGTTCAAAGGCCCAAAACTGAGAAAATAAATACAGTTTGGTACAGATACTTATATTTATCTGGCCAAAAAGTGATGGAATTCTGGTAGTAAATCAATGAAATATATAAAATAATTGTTTAAATATGATGATGACTGAGAGACAATCAACACCTGAGATTTGAGATGTTTTGGAGGCTTGTGAACAGTGAAAGTAAAGCTTCTGGAAATCTTTCTCAAAAGCCTGATGATCAGATTTGATACATTTGAACAGTTCTCTCTAAAAAAAAAAAAAAGTTGTATATATATATATAATCTGTACAATCTGAAAGAGTTTATGTGAAGATGCGTCTGAGCGCTGTTAGCATTAGTAACCTGTCAGGAAAATCAAAGCTCTCAGTCAAAACATCATAAAGGAGGCTGACTGGAAAATCCCAGCGGCCTCTGGTCCTCCAAGCGGCTTCTGCAACACAGAGTCTGTTCATTAGTAATGATCAAGCATGTCTGTAATCCTCCATGAGACAGGATCGCTGTTTTCTTGGCCTATTTGATGTGAGGGGCGGCTGTATTCCCCCATCGGCCCATCAGAGGCGCAGATAAAAACGCCTCACAGCAGACTGGGATTGAACATACAGTACAGCCAGTGCAGGGCAGATTACTTACAAATTGTAGTTACATGATGAAATTGCAGTCAGTAATGTAATCTAGATTACTCATTTAAGGTAATGTAATCGGACTACTTTTGGATTACTTTTGGATTACTTTTGACCTTGTTTATTTAACTGGGATTATTGTTGTAAAATGTAATAAAGTCTAATTACAAGACATCCAACATTTTTGGAATCTGACTGCATGTGCTACATTAGTTCTAATCAGATACCCAGCACTGCGTATATGTGAAAGCCACAGGGGTTTAATCTATGCTTTCATTTGCAGGGTAATCAGGAGGCCAGCAATCCGGTGGACGCCATGGCACAGACTTACACCCCGCAGTTCACACATCCCCCGCAGAACGGCATCCCCACCGAGTTCACCACACTTCCCACGCAAGACTACGCAGGACAGAACCGCGTCCCGGATCACGGCCTGACGCTCTACACGCCGGCACAGACTCACAGCGATCTGGTCAACGCCGACAGCAACACACCAGCCATCAGCAACACAGCACTGGTGCGTCAAACACACCACTCAAAAAGGGTTCTTCCTCATTATTTGTGTCTTGTTTTCCAGTGCAAATATCTAAACGTTCTAAAATCAAAAAGCAGCCATTTTTTAAAAGGTGGGTCATTTTTTTGTCCCCTTTGACACTCTTTGGAATAACATGCACTGATGAATCATTCAAGCAATAAGACCACAAGCATGCACTGAGAATAAGGGTTTAGGTTAAGGGTTTCATTAAGAGACGCTACACCACTCGAACTTCGTCTGATGAACCTGTGTGTCCCGGAGCATCTGTAAGTGGACAGGGTTCATCTCGCATGAGTCAGAGTAAAAATACTGGGATGATGCAGTGATTATTAAGCCGTGGAGGATGCGGTGCATGAGCAGGTGTGTGCGGAGCTGCTGTGTTTTGGGAGTACATGCTCCTCTGTCCAAAATAATGAGGCGAGAGCGAGCGTTTGACGCCAGTGTAACGACGTGTCACCCTCGCTGCTGTTAGAATGACATCATCGTGTATTACTAGCTCTCGCCTGCAGACAGAGTGACACCGAATAAGTGCCGTGTCTGTTTGCATCATTCCTGCTTCATGCAGTCGGAAGACTCGTTTAAATACCAACACTATGTGTTCAGTGCATTGGGGAGCATTAACACGAATTCAATGCAGTGCCGTTCTTGTTGACAGATTCATTAGTTTTTGAGGCCTTGTGTAGCCTATGGCGTCTTACAGAAGAAGCTACGTTTTCTCTGTGTAGTTTTCTCAGCGGCTGTGTTCAGAAAATCTTCTCGTCTTTTATTGCTGTAATGCTCTTTTGGATTTCTGCTTTCTCTTTTCCTCCTGGCCTGTTTTATTTTTGCGTGTACATGGTGTAGCATGAATAATTTAGCGTAGCAGAAAGGTGGACACACTCGCTCACACTTGCTAGTTAATCTCGTTGGTCTGGGTGGATTTCTCACAGATCAGTCTCTTATAGTCTTTCTCTGGCTGATAATGTGGTTTATATATCTATATATATATATATATACAGTACAAACCAAAAGTTTGGAAACATTACTATTTTTAATGTTTTTGAAAGAAGTTTCTTCTGCTCATCAAGCCTGCATTTATTTGATCAAAAATACAGAAAAAATTAATATTGTAAAATATTATTATATTATTATTATTAGTTTTTTCTTGAGCTTAGGATACATGTAGTAATATTTAATAAGATTTATACTTTAAACAAGAAAAACAAACAGGCAAACCAGTAAATAAATAAATAAAATTGATTAGAGTATTTTTTTTTTTTATAATTTCTGTAATTTATTTAATAATCACAATTATTGAAAATGTATTTGGATTATTGAATAAATGCATTCAACTTAATAAAAATATTTAAATAAATAAATAAATATACATTTATTTATTTATTTTCACAGGACATGAATTATTAGGTGTGTTTTGGTGTAATGTACCACTATTTAGTGAGGTTTATTCTTACAACAATACTAACATTATTATCAATAAATAGATAAATGAATGAATTAATTAATTAATTTGTATAAATTAAACAATTTAAATTTGATATTTTTATATTTTTAGATTTATATTTTTTATTTTATAATTTCTATAATTAAGTTATCAAAATGATTGGAATCCAATACCCTGTTAGCGAACTGGTTTAGTATTTCTTGTGTTAGGCATTAATCTTATTACATTTAATGAGGTTTATGCTTACAAAAAGAAAAACAAATTATTACAAATAAATACATTTTATAGATTTAAAATCATTTAACTGTATATATATATATGCATTTTCTTTTTTATATATTTTTATAATTTATTGTATTGTTTATTAAAATCTAAACATTTAAGATTAAATTTGCTATTTTTTATTGACAGATGAAAGATCAGATTATTTTTTCTTGTGTTAAGCTTAAATCTAACCATATTTAGTAAGAATTATGCTTACAACAATATTAAAAAGGTAAAGCGTGAGTCACCGTGTGATATTAAGCTCTGTCCTCACGGGGGAGGGGGCGAGCCTCCTGTCATTACCCAGGGTGCAGGAGCGGGTCGGTGGCCTCAGAAACACACGGGCACAGCGATTGAATCAGACAGCTGTCAGTGAGAACAGAGCGTGTCAGAGCGCAGGCGAGAACTATAAAAGAGCACAAACGAGCCTCGTTACTGCCGGAACAGTGATTATCATAATGGCAACAATAAAGCCGACGGTCGTTACACTGGTGGAGATGATGATGATGCTGCGGTGATAAATGAGAACGATGTATCACACTCCTCCCTACAGCAGAGCAGCACGTTGAGTGTGTGTGTAATGAATGATGTACTGCATGTGTCTGCATGATCATACGTGTGATCATAAATCACGCGCCGCATGATCCACACCAGCAGCAGCAGCCTGTGTCTCACATGTAGAAGAGAGGAAACAGATCCACAAGGTGAATGTCTGTCATCAAACAGGTCATGTTCAGGTCATATTTGACCCTCAAATCAAAAGAAAATGTAAGATATCAATATTTCTGGAACATTATTATCATGACTTTCAAACACATTCCACCGTTTCTCATTTCTGTAATGCAGAAGGAAAAACGTATACATAATGTTATTTAAATTACAGCATTTGTAGTATTTTTTATATGTCATTAAGTTGCTGATTAAAAATAAATAAATAAATTAAAAAATCAAAATCAAAACATATAACAGTTCTTTTTAGAACATTAACATTCAAAATGACTCTATTACAGCAATGAGAATATAATGAGAAACATCACTGAGAACTATAAACAAACATATGCATTACAGTAATGAGATTTGGGGGGTAAAAAATAGTTTATTGGCTTTTTTTGTCAGTGCAATGCAATAGTATTAAAATAAGGCTTTTATGTGATTTATCCCTTTTTTCTTCTTTTTTTTGGTGACCAATGTTATTTTAGTATTATTTAGATTATATTTTTACTGACAGTTTTAATTGGTTTTGATTTTATTATTTTTTATTTTAATTTCAGTAATTTTGTTCTGTGGTTTTTTACATTTTTATAATTTTTTGTAGTGTGTATATATAATATATCAGTAGGCTTTAGTTTTTATTACTTTTTATTTTAGTATTTTATTTAGAGAAATGCTGAAATGAAGGTAAAAAAAAATATTTACATTAAGTTCAAGTTTTCATTTTATTGAAAATTAATTAATTTAGGTTATTTAGTTAATTTAGTTAATGTTATTTTATTTCAAGTAACAAAACCTTTTTTATGCTTTTAGTTTACTATAATAATGCTGCAAGTGACATTTGAGGAGTTTTTCAGACAATAATGCAATATATCACAGAGGATATTTTCATGTTTTCATGAGATCCACGAAATTACTTGTAGATCTGACTGCATGTGTGTGTGTGTGTGTGTGTGTGTCTCCGTCACGAGCTGAAGCAATAATGTTGGTGCTGTGTTAATGTTTTGATGAAGCCCATGATGCTCTGGGGAGATTTGTTGAGGTTGTTGCCATTGTGTGTTCATGCATGTGTGTGTTTGAATGAATCTGAACATTTGTTACTTCAGTGATGACATTTTGATGACATGCTGCTGTAAGCGAGTGTGTGTGTGTGTGTGTGTGTGTGTGTGTGTGTGTGTGTGTGTGTGTGTGTGTGTCATTCTGCTCGACTGAGCTAGCGGAGAGAGAAAACATCTGTCAAACACTTCTGAAGTTTCATTTGTGGCGGCTCATCAACATAACGATGGAAACATCAAGCCAATGGCCTCGGAGAGCACGAGTGTGTGTGTTTGCTGGATATTTGTCAGTATATCTGGTGTGTTTGGGCTCCTCAGACAGTAACAGGTGGAGATTATTAATCCTATAGTAGATGTATGACCTCAGGTAGGCTACAATAACTCAATGTCTGTTTAGTGAAAAATGATATCTGCGGATGAGTATGCTAACTTACTTTCCTTGATCTGTCTTTGAGTCTTACCTAGAGGCACTGATGAACGGATGGCTCTCTTGTCTTTGTTTTGCTCGGACAGACAGAAGACGTGACGCAAACAGAAGTTTCCCAGCAGGTGCTGCATTTAGAGTCCACGGAAAAACAGCAGCCCAAACGGTTACACGTCTCCAACATCCCCTTCCGTTTCCGCGACCCGGACTTACGGCAAATATTTGGGGTGAGTTTGACAACTTCATGCACTATTTCACATTTATGTTTCGTTTCAGCCAGCAGCTTCTTTCTTGGTTTCATCGCCTGGAGATTCATGCTCTTTAAAGGAAAAGTTGACACAAAAATGAAAATGTACTCACCTTCAGACCTCATCTGACTTCATCAGATTTGGAGAAATGTAGCATCACATCACTTGCTCAGCTATGGATGCTCTGCAGTGAATGGGTGCCGTCAGAATGAGAGTCTAAACAGCTGATAAAAACATCACAATAATCCAAATCCATCAAATGCCTTAATGATAGATTTGTTTCTAATAAACACACAGCTTTTCACTTCACAAGACATTAACTGATGGACTGGAGTGGTGTGGATTACTTGATTATTGTGATGTTTTTATCAGCTGTTTTCCTGCTCAATATTTTTGTCTTGTTTTCCACTGCAGGTTACATTTACTTGAGAAGCAAAATTACTTATCAAGTCATTTAAATTCTAAAAAAGTAATTTATACTAATTAATTGCTATCATTACTTAAAATATCAGGTCTTGCTTTCTGCAAAAAAAAAACAACAACAAAAAAACTAATAAGTTTGAAACCGGAGAATAAGAAATAATCTTGTTTTCCCTTTGAATTAAGTTCATTTTTCTTTCCTCATTAGTCTTTTAAGCATAAACTCACTTAATTATGAAGATCTGTTTATTTATTTATTTCAGAAAACAGTACTTAGCATCGTAAGTTGTATATTCATGTTTATTTAAGAATGAGGATATATTTGTAATGGGAGTTTTTTGCAGTGTGGGAGAGAAATGTGAGAGAAATGTTCCCACTTTCCGAATATCTGAATTACATGAACTGTTCTCGACAGATGATGTGGCGAACTTACCTTTAGGGTAAATAAGATGACTAGGGGCTCACTAAATGCGCACACACACACACACACACACACGATCTGCTTCCTTCTCATTTGCTAGAAATCATCTCAATCATCTTAATGACCTGTCAGCAGCAGGCTGGCCAGAAAAGCTGCTTTAAACAGCGCTCGTTTGTTTGGGCTGGTGTCGGCTGGTGGCTCTGTCGAAAAGATGATGTTAATTACAGCACAGACTGCCGCTTAGCTGTATAAATTACATACAACATGGTCTGTGGCCCCTCGCTCACTTCCCATCATGCTCTCTGATAGCAGGATTATTGTTCTCTGAGGCTGCCAGGTTTGTGTATGCCAAATCAGCACAGTAATTAGCTCACAGTTATTGTACATAGGAGGCGGAGAGATATAGGATGTAAACCTGATATGGATGCCAAAGACGATATGGACAACTAGAGACATTTGTCTAATTATCACTAACCAAGCTGGCATTGTTTCTTAGTCAGTAGTTTTGTCTTGATTTCTATTATAAATATCTAAACATTCTTAAAAGATACAATGAGAAATTTGCTGAAATGTAGTATCACATCACTTGCACATCAATGGATGCTCTGCAGTGAATGGGTGCCGTCAGAATGATAGTCAAAAAAGCTGATAAAAACATCACAATAATCCACACCACACTAGTCCATCAGTTAATGACTTGTGAAGTGAAAAGCTGCGTGTTTGTAAGAAACAAATCCATCATTGAGACATTTGTAACTTCAAAACATTGCTTTCTGGTTAAAATACGTAATCCATAATACTGCTTTCTCAAATCAACTTGTCTGAATCAGGAGAGAAATATGCTCAGATCAAAAACAAAACAAAATCAAAACAAAACACCTCTAAAAAAAAATATGTGTGTGGATTTTGATGTGAGAAAAGAAAACAACAGGGGATTGACTTTTTAAACCGATGGAAAGGTTATGGATTATGGACTCATATTTTTCCCGGAAACAAAGGTTTGAAGTTCAATAATTGGTATTATGGAAAGAGGATGAGTTAAAAATGCGTTAATGTTGGATTTGTTTCTTACAAACATACAGCTTTTCTCTTTACAAGACATTAACTGATGGACTGGAGTGGTGTGGGTTACTTGTGGATTATTGTGATGTTTTTATCAGCTGTTTGGACTCTCATTCTGACGGCACCCATTCACTGCAGAGCATCCACTGCTGAGCAAATGATGTAATGCTACATTTCTCCAAATCTGATGAAGAAACAAATACAGAAACATCTACATCTTGAATGGCCTGAGGGTGAGTACATTTTCAGCAAATTCTCACTTGTTTTTCTTCAAGTAAGCAATTTTCACTCAGAAATTGCTTGAAGTAGACAAAATGAAATAGTATTTTCTTGAAAATGCACTCCAATAATCATTAGTTTATTTACAACTTAAAAAAAAAAAAACTTGTTTTGTATTGTATTAATGGACCACGCACCGCTGTAATTGCTTGAAGCACTACAAGGCTTTGAGTGCATGTTGAAAGTTAGCCGCATTTGCATAAGACATCACAAAAGGTAAACAAAGGCAATATGGCCATACTGTAAACCCAACACCTTGAGGCCCAATCTCTTGCTATAAGCTCCATCTGCCTGCACGGACTCAAGTAAGCCATGCTAATGACTCGGTCCCCGCAGTAACAAAGCTTGGCGGCATTGATTAGCCTCGTGGCTAATGGAGATTTAGCCTGTGGTGAGCAGGGCCGAATGTTTGCCAAGAGAAAGCAGTGTGGCTAATTAGCTGCTTGGCTAACGGAGAGTCAAAGCTAAATGAGTGGGGCGTCAGGTTAGTGTCGCAGGCTAAAGCGCTGGAGTCTGGGAGTCACTAATGAGTGCAGAAATACAAGGCTCATTATCCGGAGCCGAGTGGTTTATTCCTGAGGATGTCCATATGGAAATGTGTAGAAGAGAGCGTTCCTGGAAGTAAAACCTCTGGCTTTGTGTTGGATTTTGGGGTGTTTCTTCTTACCATCTGCCTGTGGGTCTCAAGGGCTGCTGGGAATTTCTCTCACAGGGGGCCTTACATTCATCTCCGGCTTTCCCGCTGTGCAGACACTGTTATCATTGCACCTGTGGCTCTCCTCTTTTAAGAGACGGAATTAAAATCTGCTTAAATCGGACTCCTGTGAGATGCGAACAAGTCTTCATCGGCATGGAGAAACCACTCGCATTAGAGAAAACCCCGCCAACCAGTGCACTTCAAAAGATGCAGAGCTCTGAAACTGCCTTCAATACTGCTTTGGTTTGCAGAATACAAGAGCAGCCTTTTTTTTTTTTTTTTTTGCAGGGCACTTTGTGCATGGAGTAATTCCCTGTTCTCCCTGTAATCCAGCTCCTGATGGAGATTGGTTTTACTCTGGCCATTCAGAATTGAATTGACAATGCCTTGCAAACTGCAATTTAATATCTGAATATGAATTGAGGTTGCAAACAGGATGCAAAATTGCTTAATGAATTGAAATTAAAGAGTGATTTTCAGCTAAAAAAGCTAATTTCATTTTTTTTTTTTTCAAATGTATCAATCTTCAAAAAGACTTTTTGTTTTAAAAATGTCAACTGTCATTTGTATCTAGAAAAGCACATTTTAATGTAAGTTTTAATATTCTGTTTAATAATGTTTAAAATAATATTTTAAAAGTTTTATGCTTCACACACAAACCAATTTGTTTTATTTAGTTTATATATTCATCATAATTAATAATACTAACTTTTGTGAGCCAGGATGGAAGAACATAATTTCCCAGAAAACACTGCACCAGTTTTGAATTTCTTTGAATGCATTTCTATTAAAATCACACCTTTACGTGAGCTCCCAATATAGTGTTCTTCCATAGCAAACGATGATACTCACAAGCTGTCAGTCATGTCATAATATAATAATTTGGCATTTGACTGGCGCTTTCATCTAAAGCGGCTTCAGTTGTATTCAATTGCAGCACAATCTTCTACTAAACTACTAATTGCTTCATTCCCTGCAGCGCTGTGCTAAGTTTTTACTGCACGTATGCATGAGAAAACTGCCACCACAGGGGGTCACTGAGCATGCTCAGTAGAGACAACCACTTCCCCAACTGTACGAAACTTTCCCACCAACTAATTCATCTCTATCACTGGTCCATTAGGCCTGGTTAAAACAATTAGCATCTGCAGCACGCTAGCCAGGGAAAACCCCACCATACAGCACAGAGCTCACACTGGGGAGTTAATGTGCTTGTGTGTGTCTCTGATTGAGCCCTCCACAGAATGTGCATGCATTTGAATAAACTGATAGATTTCAGCCCACAGTTTCCCACAGATGCTGATTGGATGTGCACTAATATTAAGCCATTGCAGCTGTACCACAAACAAAAAGACCATGAGCGCAGAGTCCTTTTAAGTGTTTTGTTTTAGTATCAGCTTTGCCTCAAATTCAAGATCATTTGATGAGATATATTTGAGTTCATATTGAGATCTCTGGCGTTTGATTGCAGATTTCGGTATCTTAGCAAATCTGAGCAGAGTTTGAGACATTGTTGAGCTCTCTTTTGAGACTCTAAGGGAGAAATGTGAGATTACTGAGGTCTGTCTGTCAGGAGAAACATCTGAGAAGAAGTCCACTGATGCAGAATCTCCATTTAATTTCACTGAAATTAAAACACTGATTTTTCTTTTCTAATTGCAGTGCTGTTAATGAAGACGAAGGCTTCCCGAATCTTTGTTTCTCATGTCTAGCGACTCGTTCCTGACTTCTCCTCTTTCACACAAACAGCTAATTAACATTATCATGTAATCTGATTAGTGCTGACCCTGTAACCCAGTCTATTCATCCTTTTTTGTAGCCCGTGTCTAGACAACAGCGCCGCTCTTGATCCTATTAGCACTTCCAGTGTCATCTCTCTCCATTCGGCACGGCACTCGCAGAGCTTTTATTATTTACCGCAGTGGCCAAATGATGGCGATGCAGCACGCTTGACAGGGTAATTACTTTTAATGAAATAATCCGACCATCGCAGACATCAATTAAAAGCCGCCCTCACTCTGCGCTCATTAGAGAGGTTTGCGCTCGTCCCTCATCCCTCCGCTTTCTAACGATCCACACAGCACGGGAGCTAAATCGAAGATTGGTGAACGTTTCCCCTCTTGGGAGCGATGGCACACAACATCAAGAGAGGGAGAGGAAGAGAGAAGAAAATGGATCTTGTCATCAGTGAAATAGACTGTACACACACAGTTCTGTTTATCTTTATTGTAATAAAAATAAAATGTGGACATAATTAAATTGTAGGGTGACCACCTGCTAATAAGCCCAAGGGGGGACAAGGGGTATGTTTCTGAGGGACAATGTGGGAGACTGCCTTGTGCGGCGGTGCCCCCACACCATGGGCAGACTAACTGATAGTGGTTTACCCATTTCTAGCACATACCACCTTACACGGTATATTAATAATGCCCTATTCCCCTAAACATGTGTAACTGCTGATGTTTGCTCATGACAGAATTGACAGAGGCACTTCCACTTATGATTTACTTTAGCTATTTAATTTTATTTATTTTTCATTACAATTTATTCACTTTAAATAAATAATAAAATAAAATTATAGGATTAAAATGAATTGTAGTTGCTCAACACCACAGGAACAGTTAAAAAAAAAAGTCTAAACTCACAACTCCAGAGGTTCACGGGGAGGAAGGATGGTGAACTCGCATGTTAGTAAAGGCAGGCGCATAAAAAAAAGTTTGAAACAGGACACACTTCTCTTTTTTAATTGATGATGGCGGTGCCTCAGAGTCTCTTTCTCCATTTTTCGAATTGGAAAGCGTGCATCTAAAAGTTCCTTCCCAGTGTGTCTGGTATGCACGTGCGTGCGCTGCCATGACAACAACGAAAAAGTTGACAACAACCTAGTCAGCAGTTCAACTGAGGGGTGGGTGTGGCAAAAGTAGCGTTCTGAACTGTCAAGTAATGTTCGTTTGGCTGCCTGGGGCTCGAGAATATAGAGTGACCAACTTTTTTTGAGCAAGCATTGATTATGCATGACACAGTCTCAATTTGCGGGACGCATGAATTGGGCTTAAAACGCTGTTCGCGCACGCGCTACACGGGACGGGTGGTCACCCTATTAAATTGCCTGATTTTGTTCCTCTCTCAGGGTCAGTGTCAGGCCTATGACGAGAGCTTACGCCCCGAGACTACAGAAACATCACATTAGACACCTCGCCTCACCTCACACCACAGACTTTACCTGAGAAACCTCATCTGAGAGACCTCATGCTAGAGACCTCACTGCAAAAACATCATATTAGACACCACACACCACTGACTTCACCTGAGAAACCTCATCTGAGAGACCTCATGCTAGAGACCTCACTGCAAAAACATCATATTAGACACCACACACCACAGACTTCACCTGAGAAACCTCATCTGAGAGACCTCATGCTAGAGACCTCACTGCAAAACATCATATTAGACACCACACACCACTGACTTCTACTGAAAAACCTCATCTGAGAGACCTCATGCTAGAGACCTCACTGCAAAACATCATATTAGACACCTCACACCACTGACTTCACCTGAGAGACCTCATGCCAGAGACCTCACTGCAAAAACATCATATTAGACACCACACACCACTGACTTCTACTGAAAAACCTCACCTGAGAGACCTCATGCTAGAGACCTCACTGCAAAAACATCATATTAGACACCACACACCACTGACTTCACCTGAGAAACCTCATCTGAGAGACCTCACGCCAGAGACCTCACTGCAAAAACATCATATTAGACACCACACACCACTGACTTCACCTGAGAAACCTCATCTGAGAGACCTCACGCCAGAGACCTCACTGCAAAAACATCACGATAGACACCTCACACCACTGACTTCTACTGAAAAACCTCACCTGAGAGACTTCACGCCAGAGACCTCACTGCAAAAACATCACGATAGACACCTCACACCACTGACTTCTACTGAAAAACCTCACCTGAGAGACTTCACGCCAGAGCCCTCACTGCAAAAACATCAAATTAGCCACCACACACCACTGACTTCTACTGAAAAACCTCACCTGAGAGACCTCATGCTAGAGACCTCACTGCAAAAACATCACGATAGACACCTCACACCACTGACTTCTACTGAAAAACCTCACCTGAGAGACTTCACGCCAGAGACCTCACTGCAAAAACATCATATTAGACACCACACACCACTGACTTCTACTGAAAAACCTCACCTGAGAGACTTCACGCCAGAGACCTCACTGCAAAAACATCATATTAGACACCACACACCACTGACTTCTACTGAAAAACCTCACCTGATAGACCTCACGCTAGACACCTCACTGCAAAAACATCATATTAGACACCACACACCACAGACTTCACCTGAGAAACCTCATCTGAGAGACCTCACGCCAGAGACCTCACTGCAAAAACATCACGATAGACACCTCACACCACTGACTTCTACTGAAAAACCTCACCTGATAGACCTCACACCAGAGACCTCATTGCAAAAACATCACGATAGACACCTCACACCACTGACTTCTACTGAAAAACCTCACCTGATAGACCTCACACCAGAGACCTCACTGCAAAAACATCATATTAGACACCACACACCACTGACTTCTACTGAAAAACCTCACCTGATAGACCTCACGCCAGAGACCTCACTGCAAAAACATCATATTAGACACCACACACCACAGACTTCGCCTGAGAAACCTCATCTGAGAGACCTCACTGCAAAAACATCATATTAGACACTTCACACCACTGACTTCACCTGAGAGACCTCACGCCAGAGACCTCACTGCAAAAACATCACAATAGACACCTCACACCACAGACTTCTACTGAAAAACCTCACCTGAAAGACCTCACGCTAGAGACCTCACTGCAAAAACATCATATTAGACACCACACACCACTGACTTCTACTGAAAAACCTCACCTGAGAGACCTCACGCTAGAGACCTCACTGCAAAAACATCATATTAGACACCACACACCACTGACTTCACCTGAGAAACCTCATCTGAGAGACCTCATGCTAGAGACCTCACTGCAAAAACATCATATTAGACACCACACACCACTGACTTCACCTGAGAAACCTCATCTGAGAGACCTCATGCTAGAGACCTCACTGCAAAAACATCATATTAGACACCACACACCACTGACTTCACCTGAGAGACCTCATGCCAGAGACCTCACTGCAAAAACATCATATTAGACACCACACACCACTGACTTCACCTGAGAAACCTCATCTGAGAGACCTCATGCTAGAGACCTCATTGCAAAAACATCATATTAGACACCACACACCACTGACTTCACCTGAGAAACCTCATCTGAGAGACCTCATGCTAGAGACCTCATTGCAAAAACATCATATTAGACACCACACACCACTGACTTCACCTGAGAAACCTCATCTGAGAGACCTCATGCTAGAGACCTCATTGCAAAAAACATCATATTAGACACCACACACCACTGACTTCACCTGAGAAACCTCATCTGAGAGACCTCATGCTAGAGACCTCACTGCAAAAACATCATATTAGACACCACACACCACTGACTTCACCTGAGAAACCTCATCTGAGAGACCTCATGCTAGAGACCTCACTGCAAAACATCATATTAGACACCACACACCACTGACTTCTACTGAAAAACCTCACCTGAGAGACCTCATGCTAGAGACCTCACTGCAAAACATCATATTAGACACCACACACCACTGACTTCACCTGAGAAACCTCATCTGAGAGACCTCATGCTAGAGACCTCATTGCAAAAAACATCATATTAGACACCACACACCACTGACTTCACCTGAGAAACCTCATCTGAGAGACCTCATGCTAGAGACCTCATTGCAAAAAACATCCTATTAGACACCACACACCACTGACTTCACCTGAGAAACCTCATCTGAGAGACCTCACGCCAGAGACCTCACTGCAAAAACATCACGATAGACACCTCACACCACTGACTTCTACTGAAAAACCTCACCTGAGAGACCTCATGCTAGAGACCTCACTGCAAAAACATCATATTAGACACCACACACCACTGACTTCACCTGAGAGACCTCATGCCAGAGACCTCACTGCAAAAACATCATATTAGACACCACACACCACTGACTTCACCTGAGAAACCTCATCTGAGAGACCTCACGCCAGAGACCTCACTGCAAAAACATCATATTAGACACCACACACCACTGACTTCACCTGAGAAACCTCATCTGAGAGACCTCACGCCAGAGACCTCACTGCAAAAACATCACGATAGACACCTCACACCACTGACTTCTACTGAAAAACCTCACCTGAGAGACCTCATGCTAGAGACCTCACTGCAAAAACATCATATTAGACACCACACACCACTGACTTCACCTGAGAAACCTCATCTGAGAGACCTCACGCCAGAGACCTCACTGCAAAAACATCATATTAGACACCACACACCACTGACTTCACCTGAGAAACCTCATCTGAGAGACCTCACGCCAGAGACCTCACTGCAAAAACATCACGCTAGACACCTCACACCACTGACTTTTACTGAAAAACCTCACCTGAGAGACTTCACGCCAGAGACCTCACTGCAAAAACATCACGATAGACACCTCACACCACTGACTTCTACTGAAAAACCTCACCTGAGAGACTTCACGCCAGAGACCTCACTGCAAAAACATCATATTAGACACCACACACCACTGACTTCACCTGAGAAACCTCATCTGAGAGACCTCACGCCAGAGACCTCACTGCAAAAACATCACGATAGACACCTCACACCACTGACTTCTACTGAAAAACCTCACCTGAGAGACCTCATGCTAGAGACCTCACTGCAAAAACATCACGATAGACACCTCACACCACTGACTTCTACTGAAAAACCACACCTGGTAGACCTCACGCTAGAGACCTCACTGCAAAAACATCATATTAGACACCACACACCACTGACTTCTACTGAAAAACCTCACCTGAGAGACCTCATGCTAGAGACCTCACTGCAAAAACATCACGATAGACACCTCACACCACTAACTTCTACTGAAAAACCTCACCTGATAGACCTCACACCAGAGACCTCACTGCAAAAACATCATATTAGACACCACACACCACTGACTTCACCTGAGAAACCTCACCTGAGAGACCTCACGCCAGAGACCTCACTGCAAAAACATCACGATAGACACCTCACACCACTGACTTCTACTGAAAAACCTCACCTGATAGACCTCACACCAGAGACCTCATTGCAAAAACATCACGATAGACACCTCACACCACTGACTTCTACTGAAAAACCTCACCTGATAGACCTCACACCAGAGACCTCACTGCAAAAACATCATATTAGACACCACACACCACTGACTTCTACTGAAAAACCTCACCTGATAGACCTCACGCCAGAGACCTCACTGCAAAAACATCATATTAGACACCACACACCACAGACTTCGCCTGAGAAACCTCATCTGAGAGACCTCACTGCAAAAACATCATATTAGACACCTCACACCACTGACTTCACCTGAGAGACCTCACGCCAGAGACCTCACTGCAAAAACATCACGATAGACACCTCACACCACAGACTTCTACTGAAAAACCTCACCTGAGAGACCTCACACTAGAGACCTCACTGCAAAAACATCATATTAGACACCACACACCACTGACTTCACCTGAGAGACCTCATGCTAGAGACCTCACTGCAAAAACATCATATTAGACACCACACACCACTGACTTCACCTGAGAAACCTCATCTGAGAGACCTCATGCTAGAGACCTCACTGCAAAAACATCATATTAGACACCACACACCACTGACTTCACCTGAGAAACCTCATCTGAGAGACCTCATGCTAGAGACTTCACTGCAAAAACATCATATTAGACACCACACACCACTGACTTCACCTGAGAAACCTCATCTGAGAGACCTCATGCTAGAGACCTCACTGCAAAAACATCACGATAGACACCTCACACCACTGACTTCTACTGAAAAACCTCATCTGAGAGACCTCACGCCAGAGACCTCACTGCAAAAACATCACGATAGACACCTCACACCACTGACTTCTACTGAAAAACCTCACCTGAGAGACTTCACGCCAGAGACCTCACTGCAAAAACATCACGATAGACACCTCACACCACTGACTTCTACTGAAAAACCTCACCTGAGAGACCTCATGCTAGAGACCTCACTGCAAAAACATCATATTAGACACCACACACCACTGACTTCACTTGAGAAACCTCATCTGAGAGACCTCATGCTAGAGACCTCACTGCAAAAACATCACGATAGACACCTCACACCACTGACTTCTACTGAAAAACCTCACCTGAGAGACCTCACGCTAGAGACCTCACTGCAAAAACATCACGATAGACACCTCACACCACTGACTTCTACTGAAAAACCTCACCTGAGAGACCTCATGTTAGAGACCTCACTGCAAAAACATCATATTAGACACCACACACCACTGACTTCTACTCAAAAACCTCACCTGAGAGACCTCATGCTAGAGACCTCACTGCAAAAACATCACGATAGACACCTCACACCACTGACTTCTACTGAAAAACCTCACCTGAGAGACCTCACGCTAGAGACCTCACTGCAAAAAAATCATATTAGACACCACACACCACTGACTTCACCTGAGAGACCTCACGCCAGAGACCTCACTGCAAAAACATCATATTAGACACCTCACACCACAGACTTCTACTGAAAAACCTCACCTGAGAGACCTCACGCTAGAGACCTCACTGCAAAAAAATCATATTAGACACCACACACCACTGACTTCACCTGAGAGACCTCACGCCAGAGACCTCACTGCAAAAACATCACGATAGACACCTCACACCACTGACTTCTACTGAAAAACCTCACCTGAGAGACCTCACTGCAAAAACATCATATTAGACCACAGACTTTTAATGGAAAAATCCTCACGTGATACATTCTAAAAAAAATAATCTTAGAAACCTCACATCACAGACTTTACATGAAAGACCTCACACCAGAGACTCCATGTACATCACACTATGTACCTCACGCCAGAGACCTTGGAGTCTGCAGACACTTAATAAAACTGTGGAATGAGGTTAAAGCAAGAGAATTGCAAAAGTTTTTCACAAACTAAACTCTGGGAAAGTTGTTTTCTGAAGCCTGCAGTGGGAAGCATCTAACATGTCCTGTGTGTTATGTAATTTCCAGTTTTGCCGGATGCATGATGTTATTATTTCATCCCAGGTTTCAAGCCCCACTTTCTCATGGACACAGAGGCTCCTAATCGATTTATCTCTCTCGTATTCCCGTTTTCATCTTGCTTTTCTCTCCCTCGCTCTCTCTTTTTCTTGCTCTCTTTTTCTGCAGCAATTTGGGAAGATCTTAGACGTGGAGATTATCTTTAATGAAAGAGGATCAAAGGTAGGAATGACGCTTGCTTTCTTCTCCTCTCTGTTTGTGAAGCCACAGACTTTCTCGTTCTCTTCTGAACTCTTTATTGGCTTAGAGACGCCGGTTTGATCTTCCTCGACTCAGATTAAAGACTATAAAGTCAAAGAACAAAACAGACACAGCAGTGCACATAATCAGAGCGCTGGCTGTGGATAGAGGTCAGCTGAGGACTTCACACTCACTGATCCACTGTTTGTTCAGACGAAAGACAAAATAAAGGATAAACTCTAGAGCAGCTGATGTTTACTTCAATGCTGTATGTGATAAAATACTTAAAACTAAAATTACTAATTAGAAATTAAAATAATAATAATAAACTGAACCTAGGTTATAATAAATGTATTTTTTTAAATAAATAAACAAAATAAGAACAGATGACAAAATTACTAAAACTGAGCTAAAATTTTAATTAAAACTGAAAATATAAAATGAATCAGAGTTCAGAATATTGATAAAAAATATAATAGTGCATAAATAATAGTATTTAAAGTCAGTTTAAATAGTTGAGATATACCCGAAAAAGTAGCATACTAAATATAAAATACCAGCTGATTTGCAATAGATTTCAATCAATTGAATTACATAAAATATAAAAAATGTATATACCAATATTTATATGTTATAACATTGACCTGATTGCTTCATTATATAGTGACTCTTAATGTATGGCAGTGGTTTTATTGTGACATCTAGCTCCGGTCTCCTCTATAGCTATCTACTAATTGAAGCTTTAACCCTGTGTTACTATAAAGTTGGCTAATTTTTCATAAACACTACAGTACAGCTTTATATCTGTGGTATCCAACAGAAATAATAGTCACAATGACTTTTGAAAAGTGATGTTAAGTTGCAGTCATGACATGCGGTCAGTGTTCAGTGTGTAATCGTGTCCCACCGTCCCCCACAGCTACAGTAGATAAGATAAAGATGACAACCATTCACTGCTGTGTGCCCCACAAAGCCCATTACCCATGATGCCTTGCTGCCCCCACCTCCAGTGTTGATGTGTAATGAACCCACCGGCCCATTAATAAACAATCTATTTTCTAAGAAGCAGCAATTTGCATTCAATATGTTTGTCCCTTTTGAAAAATGGGCTGTGTTTTGGCCCTCTGTGTAAGCTCATTATTGTGTGATAAAACAGAGCAGAAGCAGGCATGTGAGATGTCCACGGGACTCACGCGGCCCTCCGTTTATTCCTTTGTCTCTCTGACTGATATATTACATGAAGTTTCTGCGTGTGAGAGCGTCTGGGATAAAGCCACCCCTCGAGCTGCTAGTAGCTCATCCTGTATTAGCCAAACAGCATCAGTCCATCATCGGTAGCCCCGCCCCCTCTCCACTCCTATTGGACAGTGTGTCACCACCGACCACCGCAGACAGTATGATACATGCGTCTCATTAGAAATGTGTTATTAAACCAAATAAACAAACTATAATAAATTATAATAATTTAAATATAATAAATGTAATACAAAATAAAATGTAATAAAAAAAACAGTTGTTAACCAAAAATAATATGTATATTAGTCATTTATTAGAATTAAGCACATATTAATGCCTTATTCTACATCCCTAATACTACGGAATACCTAAACTTAACGACTATCTTACTAACTATCAATAAGCAGCAAGTTAGGAATTTATTGAGGGAAAAGTCGTAGTTACTAGTGAATAGGCGTTCCATAAAGTGTTGCCATAATTTACATTTATGCATTTAGCAGACGCTTTTATCCAAAGCGACTTTATTCAGGCTATACATTTTTTTACCAGTATGTAGAATTTTTCATTTTTCATATATATATATATATATAATGTGAAAATACAATTAAGATTTGAAATATGTTTATATGTAATTTTGACAGTTGACTTTGACTGTGAACTGACTCGCTTTAAAGCATCTTTAGTCACTTTTTTAACTCTGAGTAAAGCAATATTTCACACATGTGAGAGTCTGAAAGAGGTTTATCGGTGTCGTATGTTATTTCTGTCACTAACATTATCTGATTGCAGCTCTATTATCTGGTGTTTTACTGTAGCGTGTCTCTGTATCCCTCCTGATCATGTTCCTCCTCTCGTGGGCTCCTGGCTCTCTCCAAACCTGTTTCTCTCTCTCTCTCTCCTCCTGCTTCACTCCATGCGTCCGCAGGGCTTTGGCTTTGTAACTTTTGAAACGAGCACAGACGCAGATCATGCGCGGGAGAAACTAAACGGTACAATCGTAGAAGGACGTAAAATCGAGGTGCTTTCCTTTTTCCCTTCTCTCCGTCCTCCCTTCCTGCCTGCTGACCTCATTTCCTGTCCTCATCCTGAGATTCCCGAGCATCTGCACAATACCTGTCCGAGTTTGTGTGTGTGTTTGTGACATCTGAAAGCAATATTCTGGGTTAAATATGACTTATGATCTGTTGACAACTTTTGTGAAAAACAGTGTTAATCTCACAAAAAAAGTGTCTAGGTCATATTTATTAAAGGGGTTATATGATGCATTTTTAAAGATCATTATTTTGTCTATTTGGTGTAACAGAATATGTTGACATGCTTTAATGTTCAAAAAACATTATTGTAGGTCCTCTATGCCCCGCCTCTCTCAAACGCGTCATTTTCTACAAAGTCCCTCCTTTTGACGAGTGCAGTCTGCTCTGATTGGCCAACTGACCCAGTGCATTGTGATTGGCCGAACACCACAAGCACTTGATAGAAATATAACGCCCTTTCCATAATCGCGAGATTCATCTTTAAAAATAAATGTAAAGACAGCTAATAATGTCTTTAGTTTTACCATCAGTTCAAGCCCGAAAGAGGAAAAGAGTCTTGTGACAGACACAGTGATGAAGCTCATATGTGTTTGCAAACACAAGCCATGGACGGTTAAGACAGCTGACTCCACTGTGTGACCTTCTGTCTCACACACACACACACACACACACACACACACACACACACACGATGCATAAACCCCACATTTGAACAATCAATAGCAAATACTGAAACTAATAACAAAACATACTTACAGAAGCTGATTCAGAAGCGCCAGATTATTGTAGTAAAGTCAGAATGACCTATTCTCCTGGGTTCACGAAACAGTCGTCCATAAAATGTGTTGCTGTTCTGTTGAAAGTAATCTTAAAGATTCCTAAATGCATCTACTCTCTGAAGTCCAAATAAAGTGCTTTTGCTTTCTCCTAGATACACACACATCTCCCTGATATGACTGCTTCAACACTAACTGTGTTACTGAAACTATGCCTTCTTTCTTTGCGTGAACATTTGGGCGCCATTATGTAAATATATCCACACATTGATGTAGACATGTGGGGGGCGTGTTTGAATGAGTCATTTTAGGGGGGCGTGGCAGAGTGGCCTTAACTTTTATAAAAAATATCTCTTTGTATTTGAGACTTTAGTCTCTGCAACTTTACAGATCTTCTTTATGCACCAAGAGCTTGTAACCCTCCAAAGAGAAAGGAAAAAAATCACATCATATGACCCCTTTAAATGTGCAAAAATAAATAAATAAATATATATATATACCATCAATACATCAATTAAGTTGAATATGACCCAGACTATATTTTTATCTCTGAGAACAATTGAATCTATTTGATTTAAAGTTGAATCTTTAAAATATAAAGAGCTGAATCTTATTTTATTCAACATCCTCCACCATTTTACTTTTAATAATGCACAACCAGTTTAAAACCAACTGTATTGCATATCATACATCTTGTGTTGTTTACTTTAGTTATTAATGAGAGATTTTTTTCCATTGCTTGTGTGTGTGTCATCAATTCAAAGCATCAGTTAACAAAAACTGCAAAAATGAAGCTAAATATCCAAATATAGTAACACATTCTGTAAAGTGTGGTGTGCATGTCTCAGAACAGCAAGAAGAGATGCATTATGGGTGATTACAGGAAGAGCAGAGGGATATTACTCACATGCATGCATGTTTGCATGAGTGCAGTGTTCGTATGCATGTGTTTTTGATGTATGTTCCTGCGGCGCGCTCACATCTCTCTCTCTCTCTCTCAGGTGAATAACGCCACGGCGAGAGTGATGACAAATAAGAAAGTAGTAAACCCGTACACAAACAGTAAGCATTACAGCCGTTTAACGTGTCTGACTCTCCCTGACAGATGCGGGATCTGGTAAAGCACATCTCTGTACTGTGTTTCTGCAGGCTGGAAACTCAATCCGGTGGTAGGAGCAGTTTACGGACCTGAGCTCTATGCAGGTGAGCATCAGAGCATCACTGTATTCTATTGTCTTGCACACCTGTTTGCACAGAGATCACAGTAAGATATCCATTTGACCGTTGCTGAAACATCTTTACTTTAAAAACAGTCATTGCCCACATCACTCATATGTTAATAAACTGTAATTATCAAGTGTTTTTTCAAAAGACATGAAAACCTTTTGTTCATGCAAAGCTTGCTACAGCAATGGGACTGTGATGGCTTTAAGGTGCACATAATTGGCCTAACGAAGGTACCCAATGGTGGCTGAAGATTTCCTGCGTGTTCAGTCTTTTTTGGTAGCTTCAGTTAAATTCTAATCAGACTCCATGTTATTATGACCTTGAATTTAGGTTAGAATGTCAATGAGTATTGATCATTCATAGGATAATCTATCTATTCATTTAACGCGTTAATCTTATTGTACTCATTCATTCGGATTCCTATAACACCTGGATCTCATCCTCAGAAACTCATTGGTCATTAGATGGAGGCGATTGACTAATACTCTAGAAGCTGTGTACCTACTTTGCTAATTCCAGAACATATTATTTAGTCGTCATCTGATCACACTTAATTAACGTAAGACTATATCTAACCAGAGGTCATGACCATTTGGTGCCAAATGGTGATTGTGCCGCATACGGCTTCGTCAGTGCTTGGCGCTCCAGTGTTTGTACCGTTTTTGTTCGTTTTTCCTGTTTTTGGTTTCACAATCAGTTTCACCAGGGATTAATTGCTGAAAATTGGGCTGAACACACCACAAAATCAGATTTCAGTTATTCAGACAGTCATTTTATACACATCAGTTTCTCATTCTTTTGAACAAGTTGCGATGGCTTTGGTAAATTCATGCGACTGATTATAGACATTGATCTGCGGTTTCCTACATTATCAGTTGCTAATGTCATGTTGCTCAAAATGTATTTTAAAGTTCTCTGTGCAACAGTCTTAGCCCTCAAAACATCTAGGCATTGGTTCATTGTATAAGTCATTAAATGCAAAATGGTTGATCTAGTTGTCACAAACTGTCAAGCACATTTCTATTAGAGTTTTTGTAAATTTGTCATGAACTGTGCAGGTGGATCTTGACTTTCACTAATGAAAAGAATGTAGATCAGCAAATGATAAACCAGTTCTCTGAAATTGCTCAAAGGTGCATCTCATAAAGCATATTTACAGAGGACAAAACAAGAGTTAGAAATTCTGACAATGGATATTTCCTCTCCATTGGCCTGACGAATCAACAGTAGCCCTGTGGCCGATGACATTTCGACCACACCTTCTGCTATTGGTGAAGCTGAAGCCAGCCTCATTCACTCACAGTATATGAAGTTGTGAGACGGTTCACTTGACTCTAATACCACTTTGCATTGCAAGAGAAGATAATCGTTGTGATGTAGATGAGAATCTGTGGTCTGACAGACAGGCAAAATAATTGGATATTTTTGCCTTTCTGCCCTTATTTCTTTGCTATATCACAACTTTTTTTTTTCAGACCATAGCAAATTGTAACTGTGAATCCTATCCAGTCTCTTTCAATCAATATCCCACACAGTAATGTGTACATGTGTACTTTTGAAATGGATGTATGGCGTACATAAGAAGAGCAGCTTTCTGGATTCCAATACAGTAACTTCCATCCAATCTGTTGCCATAGTTTACATCAGGTAATACTAACAGAGTGCACTGTAATATTGACAACACGACTAAGCATTTTGACTAGCTTGTTTGTGAACAATGACTCAAGGACTTTTCATTCTGATGGCACTGATGTGTTCATTGACATAAATACATACTTTTGAGAGATGAACTAAAGATTTTGATTAAGTTACAGGCTTTTGCAGGGAAAATCCATTATGTGGTGCTGTTTGTACGATTTGTTTTGAGAAATGCACATACTACTTTTCAAATAGTAAGGATGATTCGAGAAATGCACCAAAGTGACTGAGAAAAACTATAATATACTGTGTTTGTGTTGTCTAGGGTGATGGATGGGTGGATGGACAGATGGATGGATGGTTTCTAAAGTGTTCTGGCTGTTTGCTCGGGTAATAGATAGTTAGATAGTGCTGCAGGACGACACACACAGATGTCTGATCAGTAGTGTAAGTGATGTTTGTCATGTATCTGCTGCTATTATCTCAGACGGGCTCACTGCAGATGTATTAGGGGCTCTGTCCCGTCCAGGCTGATCCGGGGTTAAATGTCTTGCTTAGAGGCACAGTGCTGATGTCAGTGATTTCCCACTTTGTGGACAAGAAGCCAAGAGCGCTGTGTTAGCACTCCTCAACCGCCAATCCAGCAGCACCAATAAAACGACTCATGCTAGCGTGATATTAGCGAAACTAGATGCCACGTTGGTTTCCATTCCTAATAAACGCACAGGCTATTGAACACAGCGTAACCGCTGCTGTAATTTATGGCAGTCAGATGGTGGTCGTATCATTAGCGCTGCTAGTTAGCTCTGGGCTCCATTTGATTAGCAGTCACGGATCACATTGCTTTTAAAACTCTTCAGTTGCACAAATGTAGAATTCAGTGCAGAGTAATTGGCTTTAGTTCGTTTCGCACACTCCGTTTTGAGTTCATCCTGATATGCCCTCGAGTCTCGATGACTGTAAAAGTCTTTCATAAGGAAAATTAAATGACATTAAAGCTCAGCAGAGCCATACGCTAACACACACACACACACTCTCTCTCTCACACACACACACAAACACACACACACACACACACACACACACACACACTGTCACGAAGGGGATTCAAGAAACACGGAGAGATCCAAATGCAGGTATGCGGTTTATTTAGGGGCAATCCAAAAAGCATAAACAGTCCAGGCAGGGTCAAAACCAGAATATCCAAACAACATGAAAACAGACAATAACACACGGCAAGGGCAAGACTACGGAAAGCATGAAACATACACAAGGACTCCGTGACACAGACTCAGACAGACCGGGTATAAATACACAAAAGGATGATGGGGAAACAGGAGACAGGTGGGGAACAATCAATTACCTAAACAAGGAAGAAGGTGACCAAATAAGGAGACAGGAAGTGATAAGGTGACAGACACCGTGAGAAAGGAGGACATCTAGTGGAAACCCAGGGACACAACCCAGACACTGTGACAGAACCCCCCCTCTACGGAGCGGCTCCCAGACACTCCACGACAGACACAAAACAGACCAGGAGGGAGGTGGACAGGTGGAGGCTCAGGGGGAGGGATGGAGGGCCAGAAAAGAAAGACATTGGAAACAGGCACCAGAAAGTAACCACAAAACAGGAAGACCAGGAGGGAGGAGGACTGGAGGAGGTTCAGGGGGAGGGATGGAGGGCCAGACTACAGAGAGGAACAGGGACAGGAGTAAATACAAAAACAACAAATAAAAAACAACATGAAGCCCCCCAGGGCGGGGCAGAAGACCACCACGTCCTTGTGGTCGAGGCCAGAGTCCTCCAGGGCGGGGCAGAAGACCACCACAACCGTGTAGTCAGGGCAAGCGCCCCCCAGGGCGGAGCAGAAGACCACCACGTCCGTGTGGTCAGAGCAGAAGCCCCCCAGGGCGGAGCAGAAGACCACCACGTCCTCGTGGTCAGAGCGGACGCCCCCCAGGGCGGAGCAGAGGACCACCACGTCCTCGTGGTCAGAGCGGACGCCCCCCAGGGCGGAGCAGAGGACCACCACGTCCGTGTGGTCAGAACGGAAGCCCCCCAGGGCGGAGCAGAGGACCACCACGTCCGTGTGGTCAGAACGGAAGCCCCCCAGGGCGGAGCAGAGGACCACCACGTCCGTGTGGTCAGAACGGAAGCCCCCCAGGGCGGAGCAGAGGACCACCACGTCCGTGTGGTCAGAACGGAAGCCCCCCAGGGCGGAGCAGAGGACCACCATGTCCGTGTGGTCAGAACGGAAGCCCCCCAGGGCGGAGCAGAGGACCACCATGTCCTCGTGGTCAGAGCGGAAGCCCCCCAGGGCGGAGCGGATGACCACCACCCCCCTGTGGTCGATGCCGGAGTCCAACAGGCCCGAGCAGCAGCCCACCCAGTGACTTGACTTGACTCTGAACGTCCAACGGTGACCCGCCCTGACTCTGGAAGGTCATCAGTGACTGGCCCTGACTCTGGAGAGTCCACTGGGACCTGACTCGACTCTGGACGGTCAACAGGAACTAGCCCTGACTCTAGACCGGTCTTGGGCACCGCCTCGGGAACGGCATCGGGCACCGCCTCAGCCTCCGGAACGGCATCGGGCACCGCCTCGGCCTCCGGAACAGCATCGGGCACCGCCTCGGCATCGGGCACCGCCTCGGCCTCCGGAACAGCATCGGGCACCGCCTCGGCATCGGGCACCGCCTCGGCCTCCGGAACGGCATCGGGCACCGCCTCGGCCTCCGGAACGGCATCGGGCACCGCCTCGGCCTCCGGAACGGCATCGGGCACCGCCTCGGCCTCCGGAACGGCATCGCCCTCCGGAACAGCATCAGCCTCCGGAACAGCATGGGCCTCGGGCACCGCCTCGGCCTCCGGAACGGCATCGGGCACCGCCTCGGCCTCCGGAACAGCATCGGGCACCGCCTCGGCATCGGGCACCGCCTCGGCCTCCGGAACAGCATCGGGCACCGCCTCGGCATCGGGCACCGCCTCGGCCTCCGGAACAGCATCGGGCACCGCCTCGGCATCGGGCACCGCCTCGGCCTCCGGAACAGCATCGGGCACCGCCTCGGCATCGGGCACCGCCTCGGCCTCCGGAACAGCATCGGGCACCGCCTCGGCATCGGGCACCGCCTCGGCTTCGGGCACCGCCTCGGCCTCCGGAACAGCATCGGGCACCGCCTCGGCCTCCGGAACAGCATCGGGCACCGCCTCGGCCTCCGGAACAGCATCGGGCACCGCCTCGGCCTCCGGAACAGCATCGGCCTCCGGAACAGCATCGGGCACCGCCTCGGCTTCCGGAACAGCATCGGGCACCGCCTCGGCCTCCGGAACAGCATCGGGCACCGCCTCGGCATCGGGCACCGCCTCGGTCTCCGGAACAGCATCGGGCACGGCCTCGGTCTCCGGAACAGCATCGGGCACCGCCTCGGGAACGTCCTCTGGGCCTTGAGGAACGGTAGACGCCTGTCTCCTCCTCCTCCGCCCTCTATGTTGGCGAGCCGGTGACACCTTATCTGGAGACTCAGGCGTTGAGTCGGCCATCTTGTGCTGTGGCCCCAAGCTGGCGGCCACCTTGTGCTGTGGCGCTGGGCTGGCGGCCATCTTGTGCTGTGGCGCTGGGCTGGCGGCCATCTTGTGCTGTGGCGCTGGGCTGGCGGCCATCTTGTGCTGTGGCCCTGGATTGGCGGCCATCTTGAGCTGTGGTGCTGGGCTGGGGACCGCCCCACCGGAAGAGACCGGAGTGGCTGGGGCATTCCACAGAAGCCGATGCTGCACATAGTACACAAACTCCCAGTATTCCAGTGTCTCTAAATGTACCATCTCCTCCTGAGACAATGGATCATTCAGCCCGCCGTTGAAGTAGTCCTTCAAGGCCGCATCGTTGTATCCCATACCCTCGGCCAGGGACCAGAACACCTGTGCCAGGGCACCCACCTCATTGCCCTCTTGGCGGAGGGCGATCAGCCGGAGATACTTAGCTCTCCGCTCCGCCATCTTGGCTGGGGAACGGGAAAAAGACATACCGCTGGATCTCAGTGCGACGGGAGTCCTTCTGTCACGAAGGGGATTCAAGAAACACGGAGAGATCCAAATGCAGGTATGCGGTTTATTTAGGGGCAATCCAAAAAGCATAAACAGTCCAGGCAGGGTCAAAACCAGAATATCCAAACAACATGAAAACAGACAATAACACACGGCAAGGGCAAGACTACGGAAAGCATGAAACATACACAAGGACTCCGTGACACAGACTCAGACAGACCGGGTATAAATACACAAAAGGATGATGGGGAAACAGGAGACAGGTGGGGAACAATCAATTACCTAAACAAGGAGGAAGGTGACCAAATAAGGAGACAGGAAGTGATAAGGTGACAGACACCGCGAGAAAGGAGGACATCTAGTGGAAACCCAGGGACACAACCCAGACACTGTGACACACACACACACACACACACACACACACACACACACACACACACACACACACACACACACAGCTTATTCACCAGAACATACAGGGTTACCTACAGATACAGGTAACATTAGAGTGACTGATAGATTTAAATAAATCAAATAAATAGTAAATAAATAGATGTATTTAGTTAGTAAGTTATTTACTTATATTTACTTATATTTAAATATTACTTAATAGATAGATAGACAGACAGACAGATGGATAAATATGTATTTAAATTTATATTTTTATGTGTATATAGAGGAATTAATTGGCTAATATTGATCTTTTTTGTATTATTTTCATGTTTTACTTTTATTCTGAAATATATTAGAAATAAATGTAATTTTTATTTTATATTAAATAATATTTATATCTATATATTTTTTATGAAGATAATGTATTTTTTATTATAGATTTTTTAAATGTATATTACATATTGAGTCAATTTGCATGAATCAGCACTGAACTGATTCACAATAATGAATCAGACTTTGTTAAAAGTTGTGAAACTAATAAGTACACATACATATCAAAAGTGCATTAAAATATTTACAATCATGCTTTCATGATTTTATTGTAAATATAACTTTATATACAAATAGATAAATATAATATACATATATGGTCCTTCAGGCTACATCAGATACTATTATGGTAATACTGTTGTAATTTAAGTGTTTTTCTGTTAGTGTAGTGTGTGTGTGTGTGTGTGTGTGTGTGTGTGTGTGAGAAGTGTCCAATCACACTTAACAGAATGTGAGAGTCTCTGTCCTATGGATGGATTTTGCAAGTGTCTCAGATTAGGTTTCAGTCGGCTAACAGATCGAGAGCTGACCGAGTAATCGAGCAGTGACACACACACACGTGCACACGGGGGTTTCTCTTCCTTTACTGCCGTCTGTTATACCAAGACTGTTTCGTCTGGAGGAAGTTCACGGTCCGTCTCAGATCTCTGCCGTCACACTCAACCCTTTAAATCCCGTGGCTCCTCTCAGGGGTGTGTGTTCCCTCGTCTGCTGCTGAGACGCTCTTTATCAGGACTAAACGCCAGCATATGTTCAGTCGGCCACAGCTACAGTCGCTAACATGCTCAGGAAAGTGTTTCTCCTCTCACTTAGAAATCAGTCCATCACCCAAAAGGAACATTTTCATCATTTATTCACACTCATGTCTCGTCCGTTCATCATTCTGAGCAGCGTGTCCACGTGTGTGTGTTGTGAGGTGTGTTTTATTGAGCTTTGTGTGTATGTTTGAGAGTATTGTAAGGTGTATGTGCGCTGATGGAAGTCTTTGTGGCGCCAGATTCTTCTTTGTTGTTTGCAACCCAAACCTTCCCATGAGCCTCTAGTGATGAGCATGAGGTAATGAGCTCAGAGAGTATCTCTGTGTCTCTGTGTTTGGCTCGGCTGATGGAAACGTAGATGCTGCAGATCTTTTCAGATGACTTTGACGAATGAAGAACTCCTAGTGATGATAATGCTAGACATTTTCTAAAAATCAATAACATATATTTACTATTTTACTTATTTATATAATTATGTAAGTAACATAAATGATAAAGATTTGTAATTATGTTAATAAGGAATAATTATATAATGTATATAGTAGTAAGTTGTGCAAATTAAGTAAATAGTGTAGTTATTTTAAATATACTAGTATTTTAAATATATAAAATATAAAAAATACAATATATAAAATTTTATATAATATATAATATTATAATATAAACTGTAGCTATAAATGTGATTATATAAATAAAATATTTATACTATTTCTATTATATGAATAGTTTAGTTATTGTAAATATTACTAAAATGAATAATATTAATATTAAATAGTATATCATTTTTAAAAGTTATGAAAACACACTTTTAGGCTCCTAAAAGCAAATGAAAAGCATGAGAAAATGATGGCGTAATGTTTATTTATTTTTTTATTCTTTTTTTAAGCTCTCATATAAGTCCAGTCTGATCTGGTCTGAAGTGTCTTAATGTAGAAGAGCTCTCTCATTGTTTCTCGGTGTTAAGGAGATAATGAAGCACTTGCTGTTGATTTGATTCATCTATGTCTGTTCCAAGCATTAAATGCCATCAAACGAGTCCTCCAGAACCCGACTGACTGTCTCCTCACCGACTGCATGTATTTTTACTTCTTCATCTCTGTTTCTGCTTTTCTGAGGGTGTTTTTCTCCCTGGTGTTTGGGCTGGTTTGGGCCTATCACCTGCTCATTATCAGCTTCATTTACATATCAACAACACTGATGTGTGTACAGCAGCAGCGTACAGAGTCCAACTGATTCTTATCTTGGTTTATGTAATAATTATTTGTTATAGATTGTTTTACACACTTGTGGGACAGATAAACATTTTTTGATGGGGTCCAAATTCTGTTTTCTACTTTTGTTGTGTGATTCATTGATAAATCCCGATAAACTTGGACAGATATATGAAGAATGAAACCATCATGATGTCATCTATTAAACTTACCAATGGTGCAGCAAACTAACAGAGCTATAGTTAGTTAAAGTATTACTGTAGTTCAGTTAAAAATATCCTGATAATTTATGTCATCCAAGATGTTCATGTCTTTCTGTCTTCAGTCGGAAAGGAATGAAGGTTTTTTTAAGGAAAAAACTTTTTCTCCATATAATGGATTTCAATGGGGACCAATGGGCTAAAGGTCCAAATAGCAGTTTTAGTGCAGCTTCAAAGAGCTCTACACGATCCCACACGATATACTTTTTAACCACGAATGCTCGTCTTGCTCTTATAACAGCTTATTCCTTGGCTGGGATCATGAGAGCCCTTTGAAGTTGTAGTAAAACTGCAAATTGGACTTTCCAAAAGTCCATTATATGGAGAAAAATCATGAAATGTTTTCCATCAAAAACCTTACATTTTCTTTTCGTCTGAAGAAAGACCGACATCTTGGATGACATGGGGGTGAGTAAATTATTTGGATTTTTTTTATTCTGAAAGTGAACTAATCCTAAATGGTAATCAAAATACATTTACTAGCCATTTAAAAAAAGAGATAAAAATATTTTTCACACTATTTAAAAAAAACCTTTAGGTGGCCAATAGAAAATGGAAAATTTAAAGTAAGAGTTGTGAAAGGAAAATATTCTTTTGGGTGGCCATTACACTTGGAAAAATTGCATTTTGCTGGTAAATAAAATGGGTAAGAATGAGAAAATAATGTTTAAAAAATATTTTGGATGCAAAATAAAATGAGTAAATACAAGCCAAAAAAAAAATTGGGGACACATGCCATATCTAGAGACCAAATCATACAGATGTGTGGGCACAAGACAGGAAAAAACACCTGGCAAGGAAACAGACTATCCTTGCAACACTTTAGCAACATGACAGTGAGTTTTGCAAATGCACTCAGCACTCAGAATGTCTTTATACATTGTGTTGTGTCATAGAGCCAGGTTCACTTCATCTGCAGTACTATGCGTCCTGATAAACAGCAGGAGTTGCTGATGTTCAGTATGTCTGTGTTTGCAGTCACAGGTTTCCCGTATCCCACAGCAGGAGCCACGGTGGCGTACAGAGGCGCTCATTTACGAGGCAGAGGTCGTGCCGTTTACAACACCTTCCGTACGGCTCCTCCTCCTCCACCCATCCCAGCGTACGGCGCGTGAGTCTCACCCATAACAGTCATCTGCCGCTCAGGCTTTATGAGCAAATATTGATCTGTGCTATAGTAATTAAATGAACTGCTACATAATTAATGCAAGTAAATTATAATCGATTGACAGCTTGTATTTGGATGTGATGTCCTGCTTCAGTGCAACGTTTTCAGGTGCACCAAAATCATTTATTTCTCGGTCACCTGACTTTATTCTGCACCCGTCCTGATGCAGCACTTTTCATGCTCATATCTGTGATAATCAAACGCTCTCATTGTCTCTCCTCCGTCTCACAGGGTGGTGTATCAGGACGGATTCTACGGCGCGGAGATCTACGTGAGTAACTTTGTTTCTTGTGGGATGAGAGCGGAGTGTAATTCCAGTCCAGGATCTCTGGCATCGATTAAGCAATGCCTCACTTATGCCAAGAAACCTGACAACCCAATTCTAGATTCCCTTCAGTCACCACAAACTCAGAGTTTGCCAAAGGAGCAAAGCGCTCTCCATGTCTTTAAACTTCTGTACACACACACACACACACAAAACCATGCTTTCAAAACACTCATGCATTTGGCAGATGCTTTCATCCAAGACGAGTTGCATTGCATTCAAGCTATATAGGTTTTATGAGTTCGTGCATTTACTGGGAATCAAACCCATGGCCTTGGTGTTGCTAGTGAAATGCTACAGACCTGACAACTTTAACAGTTAAAAGGGAATGAAAATGGAAAACTTGACTTGTTTAAAAAGCGATATGTTGGTAAAATACAGAGGAGAGCATTTACAGAGAATGAAATGCACTCCAGGTTAGTGTTCATTTATTCTGCTGTCAGTGTTTGTGAAAAAAAGATGTATAGGAGGTGAACAATGAAAAAGACAGAAAAAAAAAGATTCTTCTGGTGGCCAATGAAATGGGTAAACATAAGGTAAAAGGTGGAAAATAATGCATTTGGTGGCCAGTAAAAATAAGAAAAACAAGATAAAGGTGGGGGGAAATTATTTTGGTCGACAATGCTGAACAATATACATTTATCGGCCAATAAAATAGGTAATTTTAGCAAAGAAAGTTCATTTTTGGTATTCAGTAAAAGCGGTAGAACAAGGGAGAAAGTGGTCATATACATTTATGGGCAAAAAATGGTAGAACATAAGAAGGTGAACTAAATACTTTTGGTGGCTAATAACATGGGTAAAAATAATCAAATCAAATAAATAAAAATCTAATAAATTACATTTGCTTGCCAATAAAATTGGTAAAAAGAAGAAACAACTGTGAAAAAGTAACATTTGATGGGCAATACAGTGGGTAAAAATAAGAAATTAATGTTAAAAGAAATTACATTTACTAGCTAATAAAACTGGTAAAAATAAGAAGTAAATGTAAAAAAGTTAAATTTGGTGGCAATAAAATGGGCAAAAATAAAGGATGAATTGTGAAAAATATACCCTTTGTGCATGGCCAATAAACGGATAAAAAAATCTTAAGATTCAACTGGATGATAAAACAAGTGAAAAAGATGAGCACACAATGAAGAAGGGACACGTGTGTGTGTGCGCGCTTGGTATTCACCAAATGTCCCCACAAGTAATACCTGTATATTTTGACCTTGTGGAGACATTGTATGGTCCCCATGAGGAAACAAGCTTATAAATCATACAGAAATGAAGGTTTCTGAAAATCTAAAATAGCAGAAAGTTTTCTGTGGAGGGCAGGTTTAGGGTAAGGGGATAGAAAATACAGTTTGTACAGTATAAAAACCATTACGCATATGGAATGAATCCACAAAAATTGGAAATGTGCGTGCGTGCGTGCGTGCGTGCGTGCTTGTGTGTGTGTGTGTGTGTGTGTGTTTGAGTGGTTTGTTCATTGGTGGCTGTGGACCCTCAGTAGTAAGCATTTTGTGGTTGGTTCGCAGTGAGTCACTGATAAGGTGAAGTGGCTTCAGATAAATGGATTCATCTTCCCACCAGCACTGTTCTTCACACACACACACACACACACACACACATCTGTGTCACCCTGATAGTGACACACTGACCCGCAGGAGAACACACATATGCGCACATCTCTCTTTCGCGTTCATTCTCTGCTCTCAGCTTATCTGCTCACTTTAATTTTTTTTATTTTTATTCTGTTCTTTATTTTATTTTGTGAACTGATTTTATTCAAATGAGAGTCTGTGTGGAATATACTGATATTTTTGGACGCTAGTGGCTTATAAATGGTTAGATTGCTTTTCTCTTTCATTTTAATTACTCCTTTGTCTTTTCAGATTTCACTTCTGTTTTCTCTTCTGTTATTTTACTTGTTTCTTCTATTTTCTATCTTTTGTCTCTTTCTTTTCTCCTCTCTTGTTTCTTTTCCCTTTCTTTTCTCTTCTCTTCCTCTCCTCACTTCTCATGTTTTCTCCTCTCTTTATTCTCTCATCTTCAGCAGTGTGGTCTGTTATATTTAGTGTCCTGATAAAGGCATGTTCTGTGTATTGGGCCAGAGGTCCTGACAGTCTGATTTATTACCCCGTGTGTTTGCAGGCGGGGGCTCCAATCAGCGCAGTCCCGCAGGAAGTTCACCACGCCTGCTCCTCCTCACTTCCTGTCCCCAGGGGAGGGGTCACATGACCTTGCAATCCCCCGCTCAACCTCTAACCTGATTTCATTTCGTTTTCACTCACAAACTTCTTCAGATTCAAATTGTTTTCCGAGTGATGGGAAACCCAGACCATCCCGTAGCGTTCGAGAGTCCCTGTGTGCTCGTTTCAGTAACGCACAAGCTGTTCTGTGCTGACTGTCTCAAATTCTCCACTCAATAAACTTCTTGTGCACGATTTAAACACAACACACATTATCAGTGTAAGCCTTCCACACTCAGCATCCCAAATATGAATCACCAGCGTTATCATGTGTCGCAGCGCCCCCCAGTGGCACGGCGCGCTCGCTCGTTCATGGCCGCTGTATGTTTGTCGGGCCAGAGAATGTGAAACAGCGTCTGTTCTCGTTCTGACGCTCTGATTAATGTGTGTTATTAGCGATCTGCCTACAGACAAATGAGCTCGACTCCACCTCAGAGTCTCTGCTGATTATGATACAAGCGGCAAATCTACCAAATCTGCTCTGTTTTCGAGAAAAACCAAGAACAAAGACAGATGTGTTTCAAAACCTACAAAGACAGCATCTGAAGATGCTGTACAGATACTAGGCTGCAGAATTAACCCTGTAAAAAGTTTTTTTTTTTTTTTTTTTAAATGCAAGAGTTTATTGAACCTTTAGACAAAATGTTTTTAAGTGTGCGTATGTGGTTTTTGTTGGGTATCATATTTGACATATCAAGCTTTTCTGGCTCATATAGTCTGATATAGTGAGAATAGATGGGGAGAAAAAAAAGAAAAGATCAGTTTTATTCAGAGGCCCAAACTGAGCAAAGATATGCAATTTGATGCTGAAAATGATGTAATTCGGATTTCTGTCCCTCTATATGTGTAAATAATATGTCTTAGAAATATGATATTTAAATGCTTAGTTTGGTAAGCAAAACACATAATGCAATACAATGGTGACTGAGAGTTTGAACAAATAAACATCCCTTTAAAGATGAGATTTGAGATGTTTTGGAGTCTTGTGAAGATCATTCCTCCACTGAGGAACAGTGAAAGTAAAGTTTCTGGAAACAAACACTCCTTGAAAACCTGATGATCAGATTTGAGACTCACATTTCAACATTTCTTTCTGTTTTTATATATATATATATATATATATATATATATATATATATATATATATATATATATATATATATATATATATGCATAAATAATCATGTAAACCTAAGCTGCTTCAGTCCAGTAAGTTTCATCTGGAAATATTACTAACAATATCAAAGTTATTGTTACGTTTACTTTATTAAAATCAGTAAAGATTTGGCTGCAAAACGACATGTGATGCATGAGATAAAGGTGGACTTTTGTACCACAATATTTTTTGTGTGTGCTGCTCACTGGGTTTGTGTAACAGGTAGTTGGTGTACGTCTGTTTGTGTGATATAAGTGATAGTTTTGTTGATATTTGTCTGTTTTGTGTTGATCTTTTTGTCATTTTTGTGTTTGCAGGGTGGATATGCAGCTTACAGATATACTCAGCCTGCAACAGCTACAGCGTACAGTGACAGGTACAAGTTCATACACACATGCAGTGTTGCATAACATGATAATAACATTTATTATGACACAAATTCATGCATGCATTTCAAATTTTTAAGATAAAAAATATATTTTTTGGGAGGGGGGGTAGATGGGCTCTGCTGCATCCATAGGTGGATAGACCTCCTCATTCCGACAAAACTTTGACTCTGGAACCATTGCTGTCCATCAAATCTTTTGTTAAATAATTGAGAATATGTAAAAAGTCTACTTTTGCAAACTAGTCCTAGGTTTTTAGCTCCAAAAAAACACTGCAGTAAAATGCTCTGGACGTAATATCACTGCACCTGCTGAACACATGGTACGGCAGAAAAGTTCCTTGATTATTACGCTGGAATGAGAGAATAGTTTCTAGCCATATCGGTCTATAAAAGTGCAACTTTTCATTTTCCATCTGTCTTCGTACATGATGTAACTACAGAAAAGTCAAGTTTTAATGATGAAAAATATAGAAACTATTTGGTCATTTTTGAGCGAGATGCTAACGGTCTAATCAGATTCAATGAGCTATGCTAAGCTACAGCTAAAGTGCTACCATCAGACCCAGAGATTGGCTGAATTGATTCAAAAACGGTACAACACAACTGTTTCACTCTAGGGGAGTTGGAAAAAGAGATTATTTTCAAAAATAGTGGAGTGCTCCTTTAATTCGCTTTTATTTCAGTTATAGTAATTTTAGTGCTTACATTTATTTCTCTACAACAACTTTCAAATTGTTATTTAAGTTTTTCCATCTAATTTATTTCAGCTTTATTTCACATGAGGAGAAAATAAAATACAGCCAGGGTCTGTATAGCGAGTGAGTGTGGCTGCAATTTGCTAATGAGGAACTTGATTCAAGACCCGTCAACGAAACCAAGTCACCATTTTAATATGCAGTTTTGCTTTGCAAGCAAATTTGTTTTAAAGGATGTTTCGATATATTCACTTTGAAACAAGACAATAATACTGATTATACAGATTAATGAAATGTTTTGGCTTTGCTGAAGTCAGTGTTGTGCTTTCAAAGCAGGTTTCTTGCCAATCCAGACTGAGTCAGCACACTTTATGTCCAGTTTCACACACACACACACACACACATAGACATTAAAGTGTATCTATTACGGTAAAGCTGGCCTTTTCTCTCTCACCCTCCATTGGTCTGCTGGAGTTGTTGCCCGCAGCCAAGGGCTTGTGTTTTCTTATCTGCTGTCTGCAGACCTTCATTTGCAAGCTATATGGAGAAGAAGCAGAAGAGAGTGGATTATGTGCAATATATAAATGAAAGGAAATGACACGTGTTGTCCGTCCTGTGGAGGATTCGTTCCAAAAAAATGAACACTAGTTCTCACACATTTTGATAACAGGAGCAGAATATTGGTTGATAAAGGCTTATTTTGTTTTGCAATACTATGTTATGACCTCAAAAGGCTTTTATCATAGTGCCTGGAACATAAACTTAAACATTTTGAGGTTTGCATCACATAATCAGCTTCATTTGTATGGCTTTTCTGACGTATGGAACTTGCACTGCACTTGTGATACGAATCATGATAAAGACATGTGAAAGTGAGCTAAAATGTCATGGTTGCAATTATTTATATACTATCGTTAAATTTTTTCATATTTTGGGAATTTATTAGTAGATTTTTTTATTTAATTATTATTATTTTTATTTTATTTTTCATTTTTAGTTTGCATCATTTTGTTAATTGGTATATATTTCAGTTTAGTTTTAGTAACTGCACACCAGTTCTCACACCAAGTCAGAAAATGTTGATATAAATTTATATACTGTACCAAAAGTTCAAACTGGGCTTGGAGAGAATAATTTTGGTGCATATAGTGTTTTTTTAATTATATGATTTATTAATATTTTAAAATGGCTTTAATTGTTAATTATTTTAGCATGAATGAATTTGTTTTTATTTTATTGTTTAATGCATTTTTTGGTTTAGTAATTAGACTAAGTATTCACACTAAGTGTGAAATTTTGGTGAAGCTTCTTTGTGCAAAAAGTAAAAAGATTCCTACCAAACTTGGTGAAAATATTTTTTGTGTATACATTGTATTTTGATTGGATATTTTATATTTACAAATGCCATTTCATAAGTGTGTACATGTCTTATAGCATCTCTTTTTTTGCAGTTATGGGAGAGTCTATGCAACTACTGACCCATATCACCACACCATCGGCCCGGCAGCTACTTACAGCGTGGGGACCATGGTAAGATAAACCACTGTTATAGATCCAGAAGAGTCAAAAACAACATGCAAGTGTATTGTGCACTTTGTTAGGATTGCATTAAGAACTGTTTTCCACCTTTATTGTCCACCACATATGTGCCAGGTGTGTTTCTGTGAGTGGTTTTTTCATGACACGCTTCCTGACGAGAGGAAGTCAGTCGGTTAATGTCTGTTTTTAGCTAGCGTTTGCAGCTAACATCAAAGATGAAGGCACTAATGGGCCGTCAGAGTGAAGAGAGCTCGTCTCTTCTCCACTGCGTCGTTTGCTCTCTATTTCCCCTAAATTAACGAGCATGTAACGCATGCAGCAGTGTGCCGTGGGACAGATTTGACTAAAGGAGACGACAGAGGATGGTTTATTTCCAACCCCCTCTCTATCAGAAAGAAAAAAAATGACTCTTGTTTGGCACTCCAGAATGCATGCAATTTCTCAATGACAAGGATGTCAACAAAACACATTAAAATGAAATAAGAAAGAAAAAAGAAGCAGTAGTAAACAGTTCCCCCGGTGCAGCTGCTAGCTAAAAGCTTTCATTAATTAAGACGCTTTGTTTGAGACTCCCTTCTTTTACTTAATTAAGACTGTGCTTGTACGATTTTCTTTAATTCCTGCTTCCCTGCAAATTTCCTTCCTTGTTTCTTCATTAACAGTGAGAAAAATGAGCCCATCACGGAGCCGAGAAGCCCCATCAGTGGCTCCGTTCCAAAACATAGTGAGCCGCCTGTCAGAGACTGTGTTCTTGCAATGAAAACTGCTATAGAGCACAGTTTACTACTTTTGTCTTGATACAGCACCTTTAAAAACGTGTTAATACTCTATTTTATTAATTAGTATGACAATTATTTGTTTGTTTGTTTGAAAATAATCTCAAACATTTTGGATGGATATTTTTGTTGCAATGCATTCTGGGATTTTTTTATAATAATAATAATAATAATAATGTTAATATAATAAGTAAAAGGTTAATATAAAAATAAACTAATAAAATGACAACAGTTATCTGCCTTTCAGTCTGAATAGGTTGTATTTTTCTTACCCCAATGACAGACATTTTTATCACTTAAGTTTTAATTGTTGTCATGCATTTCAAGTATATGCATCTTGATCAGTATTATTATTAAGTAAACGTTTTAAAAATGGTTTTTGATCATTAAAATAAAGCTGAAATGAAATTAAAATATTAGATGAAATGATTAAACATAAAAATAAAGTAAAAAAAAGTTCTAAAATCACTAAAACTAAAACAGAAATAACAATAAGTACACAAGTAATACTAAACTACCACTGGTCTTGATTTAAGAATGTTTAGATATTCTTCTATAAAATAATAAGACAAAAATAAATTAAATAAAAAATAAAAAAAAAAATATATATATATATATATATATATAATTTTTTTTTTTTTTTTTTTTTTTTGCAGCTGACGGTTTATTACAATTTTGCAAAAAGATAAGAAGTTCCTTCTGAAGTGCCTCTGTATTGTTTTAGAATGCTTTTGGAGCTCACTAGGTTTTGGAACAGATCCCAACTTGTCTTTTTAGATTTACAGTATTTGTGTGTGTGTTTTAGAACTGATGTGGAAGAACCTGAGAACGCTGATTTACAGAGCAATGATCCCTCATCTGTCAGAGAGAGAGCACTTTAGTTTTCGGTTCTTTCATCATAACTGATTAACGCGTCAGCGCGAGATGGGAGAGCTTTCACTTTTAAAATTTCTTTAATAATTAGTTCCTCTGAGGTTGCACTCAATTCTCTTTGCTGGTTTTCTCAGCGTCATGGAATTGCAGAAGGCTTCCTCACAGACCAGCGAGTGGGTTTCCCCTTAAATTAGCAAGAATTATCCTTTGAAGGTGTCTGCTTTCTGGAGTAAATTACACGCATGGTCTGGTATCGCTGGGCGTGTTAGAAGATGATCACTCGTACTCAGCTCCTGCAAGCTTTCTGCATGCAAAACTTTAAAGAAAATAATTTTACACGCTTTTGAACACCATCAGCATTAATTTGATGCATAGTAGATCTATAATGCTTTCAAAGGCGACCGATGGCATTTCTGCACAATGCATGCAGACTGAGCACTAGTGAAGATGCTAGTTAGTGACTCTATAATGAGGTACCAAAAAAAGCATGCCAGTCTCTTCATGGGTTGCATGACCCCTTGATCTCACCATTGTTAAACTTAAGTTTTGAGAAGTTCTCAGAGTTCATCAGCATTAGTGAACACACACACACACACACACACACACCATGAAAGGAATAGTTCATGGAAAAATTTAAATTTGCTGAACATTTTGTCACCCTCAGGACATCTAAGATGGAGACGAGTTTGTTTCTTCATGGAAACAGTTTTTGAGAAATGCATTACATCACTTGCTCACCAATGGATGCTCAGCAGTGAATGGGTGCCGTCAGAATGAAAGTCCAAGCATTTTATAAAAACATCACAATAATCTACAAGTAATCCACACCACTCCAGATCATCAGTTAATGTCTTGAGAAGTAAAAAGTGCACATTAAAATGTTTCATGCATCTAATAGTACTGCATTTCAAATGGCAAAAATGAATGCATGTCTAAAGTAAAACACAGCGGGTGGAAGCATACACTGTCAATTCATGCGCAGCTTGTCTCAAAGCACAAATTCTGTGCAACGAAGCCCACCGCATCTCTAGCACACACACAGGCCATTTGCGTGGAAAAACCCAAGCTCAGAATCAATTCTGAAATATTCAGAATCTGTTCAGAATCACTGGAGAGGGAATTGTGATTGAGAATCTATTTTTTTCTCTCCAACATTATATATTTCTCCAAATCTGTTCTACTAAAACTAAACATTTGTTTTTTAAATGAACTGTTCCTTTAAATTAGTGCCCGAATTCTAAAGGAAGGAAATTTGAGAAGCAGGAATTCCGTGGTTGCCGTGACCACCAGCTTGACTCTGATTGGTGCTCTGTCATCTTTGATGTTGCAGGCGAGCCTGTACAGAGGAGGCTACAGCCGCTTCACGCCCTACTAGAGAGACTAAACCTCTGATTACCCAAACTAACACAAAACTATAGACTCCTTCTGCTACATGGAGTGTGATTTCAAACTAAATGCTTCCAGGTTACCCTTTGACCTCATCCCGACAACATTCTCTCAAATGGACGTTGTGGAAATCAATGGGGAAATCAGAAGAGCAGCTCATAAATGTGGAGTTGATGTCTGATTTTTAGACTTTTTTTTTAATGTCTGTTTTTGCATTTGTGTTTGGTCTGCTAAAGCAAGGACAGTATGTTAAAATGCGTTTTAAAATAGGAAGAGTGTGAACTATGTAGTCCTTTAGATGTTTGTTTTTTAGTATTTATCATTTTGTTATGTATACAGTATAAGCTGCTAGTGTGAATTCAGACATGAGAAACAAATATTTCAGGACTCTATTCCACTTTTCTCTTAATACAAAACCACCCCAGATATCGCCAGCATACTCAGTGTTTGCTGTTCTTGTTCAGTTCCTGGGGTTTTATTTGAAGGGTTTCTATGCATGTTGTTTCGGAGATGAGAGGACTCATCATGTGTTCGGCCCTCTCTCGTTTGCACTAACAGATTTACCTCTGTACAGAGCGGACAGGTTTAACTCACGCTAACTAATGCTGAATGAATGTGTGAGTGCTTGTACATTAACATAAAATATCGAACCATAATTTCATATATGGAAATACTACATGAAGAGTCAACATAGAGACTTTGGGAGCAATATGTAGAGAGAGAGGAGATTTTAAAAGCAAGAAGAAATAATTAGATTGATGAAAATATAAGGAAACTTCTTAAGACATGGTGGGATTTCAAGAGATGTGAAATTTAAAGAGAAATGTAAAAATATTAATAAATAGACTTATTAAAATACATAAGGAGACATGGGGAGATTGAAGGAGATATATAGAGAAATTTTAAAAAATATAGAAATTATTTAATGAGACATAGGCAGATTTAAGGAGAAAAATAGAGAAACTGAAAAGAAATTAATTATTACGCTTAAGAAAATATGTAAGGAGTCATGGAGCAGTTTAAGTGGACATATAAAGATTTAAGGGAACGTGAGAAATAGTTACATTTAAGGCAAGACACTGCAGGAAAAAACTAAAAAACAAATCAATGTTTTATTCCACTGTTCAATTTTGAGATTTTGGGCTATTTTGCTTTGAGAAAAAAACATCCAAAATATATATTTAAGTGTTTATTTTATTACACGTTTTAGATTTGCATCTGTAGATAAATCTTACAATATATATATTTAAATCTGATTCCTTAAAAGTTTTTTTTTCTCTTTAGTTTTACCTACAACAAACTTAACAGTTTCATTCCTCTATTTTCTGAAGGTTTTTTGTGAGGGTTTTTTCAGATATCATTCGCTTGATTTTATTATTGCACTACAACTATTTAGATCTGTAGATTTCAATTATAATACACATCTTTAATGGCATTTTTCACAAAATGAATTAGTTTTTCCACTTCAGTAGAACTTAAATATACTACATTTTAGAGTTTTATTTCTATCAATATTCTGAACGGTTTTACAGAAATGTTTGTCCATGTACATAATTTGCTTGATTTTATTATCGTGCTTTATTTGCATCTAGATTTAAATTACAATACATAAAATAAATTTTTCAAAATTAGTTTGTTTCTCCAATTCAGCAGCACTCACATACACCATGTTTTACACTTTCATTCCTAGCTATATTCTGAAGGTTTTTAAAGAGGAGTTTGTTCATATATCATTTGCACTGATATTACATTTTATTCCTAAAAACATGATGAAAATGTCTTTTTTTCTGGCTGTTGACGGTATTTTCTAATTTATGATAAAAAGAGATATCAAAAATCCCTTCTGTAAAAACCTTCAGATCTAGTGTGTTAACAAAGTCAAACTACATTTTTTAACCTGGCTTTATCCAGTGCTCAGATTGATTCTCTGGCATTTTTGCATATTTAATTAAAAAACGTCTCATTTGTGTATTTAAACATAACATTTCTGAAAACTTGTAATACAGCACAGTTTTCTTAATGTACTGTATTTATGATTAAATATTAGCTCCAATTTTAACTCTGTTCACCCGTAGAGTCTTGCTTTAAAACATACTGAGACACAGTGAGGCTTAAAGAATCAAAGGAAAGTATAAAGAAAGCTAAAGAGACATGAGGAGAGCAGCATCAGATGTCATGAGAAGGTCCTGCAATCTGAATGCATTAATGATTGAATGTGAATCAGTTCAGACGTAATGTTTCTACCTCACTGATTCAAATGCAAAACATTGATAGAGACCTTCAGTAGTGCGACATTTGTAAGAATTAAGATGGAAACTCTCAAGATCACATCCCTGAGCTCATGTTATTATGCTTAGGATGGAAATTCATCTCCCATGTGCCGTAAAATGTCATTTGATTAACATAATTAGGGCTATATCCTTAAAGTGTAAGTTTAAACTTAACTTTGAGTCATGTGATTCATGCAAAAGGGCCTTTATGCTTAAAATAAGTGTAGTTAACAATGTTTACACACAAACATATTAGCAAAATCTTTAAGGACATTTCCTTTTTTCCCAAATCTGCTGCAGATTTTTTTCTTTCTCTTAGGCCCCGTCCACACGGAGATGCTTTTAGCTGTATACGCATTAATGTTGTATCGTATAGGCGTTTCGTCCACATGGATCTGGTGTTTTGGGAGAGTTCATTTTTTGAAAACGGGTCCCAGATTGGATGAATCTGATAACGCTGTCCTTGTGTTTTTGTGTAGACAGTGAATTTGTATATTTTCTGAAACGATGACGCCATCAGCCAATGTCTGGGCGCCAATTGGACACCATTACGTCACATAACAACCAAAACATGAACAAACACTGAACAATTGTCTTTTTATTGAAAAACATTAAATAAAACATTAACACAGATTAATAAACATTGTGTTTCATGCTCGTTTGTATACCGTGTGCAAGGTTTATGCGCATAGTCTTCTTCTCTGGTTTTAGTGTATCTCTGTGGCAGAATTACAGCGCCACATACTGGTCTGGCATGTATACTACATCGTTTTGTGTCTGTTTTGTGTTTTCGTGTGGATGCAGATATTTCTTGAGACAAGGATAAAAAAAAAGAGTGGATAGGCAAAGCTCTGGCTTCGTGTGGACATAGCCTTAAAGTCAGAGTCACATTCATTTATAACTTTTCTCTTATGGGACTTGGTTTGCTGTTTTGAGAGAGCTCTTGTCATTTTTCATTGTGTAACAATTGCATCTCTAATTGCAGTTGCATCTTCTCTGAAGGGAAAGTGTGTGAGAATAGTTTACACATTTTATTGCACTGAATTGCAGTATATGTAAGTCTCCAGCAGCCAGCTGCTCTCTGTATCTCCTGTGCTTTTATTCTGCTTTGACCTGTTAATGCTGCCGATGTTCAACCAGAAAGAGCCTCTGTGGATGTGAAAGATGTGATTTGTTGTTTTATTTCCACTGTGTCGACTTGCATTAATGTACAAAGAACCAGCAGATGGTAAACTATACATGTGTATATATATATATATATATTTGCTTATTGTTTTAATGCATTAAGTACATGAGGGAGACCTTTTAATGTGTTGCATAATTATTCTGCAGCTCATAAAGTCGACACATCAGCACAAGGATTGATTTGATTATTACTCGCATCTATGAAGTCTTCAGGTCTCGACTCATTCAGGCCAGCATGTTTACCTGCTGTTTGAGCAAAAAAAGATCAAATAAAAGACACTTAGTGTTGGGGGGAAAAAAAGGACAAAAAGCAAAAAAGTTTGTAAATACACTTATATGTATACTTCATAAATATTTTGTTTCAATACACATGTATAATGGATTTAATGTACGTCTGACATGTTTTATTCTTTAAACTCCATGTAATTTATTTTCATTTACTTTTGTCTGAGAGTTTCGTCAAAAGTACTTTGGTTTGATGTATTCAACACTGTATATGATATGAACTTTTTGCATATGAAAATATTTGATGTTTATATATACGAGTTCATTATAATTCATGAATATGTCTACATAAAATAAAGAGGTTACATGCGCTGGGGTCTCTTCCCTTGTGTGTGTGTGTATAAAATACAGCGGCTCCGCATTTAAGAAATGTTGTGCTTACAAAATGTTTCTCCATGAAAACTGAAATGTCACACTCATATTTAAAAACTGATGTTGTGCCATGCATGTTTGATGACTTAAGGCATTGTTTACTGTCAATAACTTTAATTTTCCTAAAACTGAAATGATATCATCTGAAACCAACAAGCACCAATGAATAAATTCTTATCTGCTTTTGCTTTTTCAGTAAATACAGCAGAAGAAAAAAAACTATGAGAGAGAGCGAGATCAGTACTGAGCACTTCAGGAAAGCAAGGACCATCATGAGAAAAGCAAATCTAGAGAAAACCGGAGGAGAACGAAGATAAGTGCCAGCCGAGAACATAAAGAACGAGAATACAAACAGATGGAGAGAAAGAAAACACATTCAGAAACATTTTATTTTTCTATATGTTCGCGTTCATGGATGGAGCACAGGCGTGTGTGCATCTCAGAGTAAGCTGACGCTGATATGACTGTGATATGATCCTCATGCTATGGCCCCGCCCACAGCATCATCCACCAATCAGAAAGCGGTATATGACAGAGGAGCCAAAACAAGCCGAATGCTTCATGACTAATGAGTCGTCGTGTGCGCTGTGATTGGTCATCCATTCACTCGTTTCTTGTGGAGACATGTCGTCACTCTGCTTACAGAATCGATTCATCCTTTGTGGGTGGAGCTGCTCATTCACTTCCTGTTGCTGATGTCATGACCGATGTGATTGGCCACGCTGCTGACCAACTTCCTGTGGTGTTCCTGGGTAGGGCTCTGAAACTAAAGATGTCAAATACTGATCAGTGTTGTCTGGCGGTGGAGTATGTTGGTGTTGGTTCAGAGGGGGCGGAGCAAAAGATTTAAGATTTACTAAGGTTTATATAAGAATGATTTTATGGACCGTTTACACTGATATTCATTCTTAGCTCTTGTTTTATTAAGAATTTTATTACAGTGTCAAGCAACTCTGTCAAGTTGGCATCAAATAAAAAAGTTGCACAACGTTAAAAACCGTGGCACTCATGCGAGACTATGCAAAGATGCGAGCGCAACGGTCATACACGTTATTGCATTAGAAAAGTATTGCATTGGATTGAAAAAATGCATTCTGTGTGAAGAGCCCCTTAGACTATTTACCAAGTCAAATACAGTCCCACTCAGAATAATGAGATTTGATCATGTTTATTATATTAGTCTTATCTGCTTATACCAAGTCTGTATTTACATGATCATAAAATACATATAATACTGATAACACTAATATTGTGAAATATCATTACAATTTAAAAGAACTGTTTTAAATAAAAATAATTTTTTTAATATCATTTAAATTAAAAAATTTTTTTACAACATATTCAAATAGAAAACAATTCGTTTAAATGGTAATTATATTTCACTTTTTTTTTACAGTTTTTACTGTATTTCTTATCGAATAAATGCCGCCTTGATGAGCAGAAGAGACAAATTTTCAAAAGCACTGAAAACGTTAAAAAGATTACCATTTAAAAGTTGCTAATGTAATGATATATGCATTTTGTTTATGTTTCTTTTACTTTATTTGCTTAATTTAAATTTAATTAATTTCTATTATTTTGATGTGTCTCAGCAAAGTAAGAGTTGTCGATTTCTGCATGAGTTTCCATGTTTACCATTACAGTGCCACGTGTATGAAACATGAGTGGAATGAATGTCTATGTAAATAATTTTTAATATTTATTCAACAATTTATGCAAAAAAAAGGCTTTGCATTTACACCTAAACACAAAGTGATGCTCCTCCCGTTCGGGGCAGACAAAGATGTCGATCAGTGATTTATGCTCATACGAAACTCACTTGACAGAAGCGCTAGATTACGATGTTTACTCTTAAACCAGGGGACAAACTTCCAGCCAAAATGAACTGAACCACAAATGTAGTATCTAGTATTTAACTTAGGAGAAAAAAGTATAGTATTATTCATTGAATTATCATAGTGCTATATGACAAATATATCCACACGTTTATCTACACCTACATTAAATGCTTCCTTTAAACGATGTTTTACACAAACAGTGACTGTTAACCTGTTCTCTGGTAAGTTTTGTCAGCTGTATGAAGTATTTCTGGGGTTTGATACGCCTGCGGGTGCGAGGGAGGGAGGGAGGGAACAGACAGAACTTTATTTGGGGAAAGGCTTGAAATGTTAAAGCACTTTTTCCCTTCCCACATGTTTTCAAGAATGTATTGATATACGTTTAGAGTGTAACAGTAGTTGTATTTGTACAAACGTAACATTTATTATCGGGCTGACGGGTTGAGAACAGGAGCTGTGTGTGTGTGTGTTTCTGAGAGTGTGTGATGTGTATCTTATTCTGTTTTAATCCATTTTATCCTGTTTTAATTTGACTACTATTGTGTTAATATTAAGCTTCTTATATTTGCAGCTCTAAACGCCCTACAGAAACCCTTGGCATGATTAGTGTTTAATTGGGATGTTATTTAGTCCTTTTAATCAACAGTTTTATTTATCTAACCGAACCTTTAGAGAAATTTCTTTATAAGTGCATCTACATTTCTACAAAACTTAGACTTGAACTTATTGAATAAGCAAGCAGAACATTAGCAAAGGCACTTTATATGCAAAATGAAATCAGATTCATGGATTTATCCGAGAGTGCTTTTATGACTTTTATATTTGGTTTTATGACTTAAGAACACTTAAAGGTTTACATTTAATGATTATTAAACAGCTTACATCAGGGATTCCCAAACTTTTTATTTTTTATTTTATTGGTTAATATTTTAATAATTTAACAACACACTCACATGTTCATAGGTCTCCAGTGTTGATTAATGGTCACATGACATGCAGGTAAACAAATCAAACTTTTCCTTTGTTTAGTAAGTGGTTCATTTTTATGGTTTTTATTTTCAAAATATTTATTGATTTTACTTTGACATTTCTATGATTTAATTATTAGCTTTTCATTGCAGTTCCCTGACGAATCCCCCGGGGTTTTGCAAACACAAGTTTAGACCAGTAAAGAGGTTAACACTTTAGCCATTTTATTATTATTATTATAATTATTATATATATTTTTTATACAGTTTTTATTAAACTTTTTGTTTTTATATTGTTTAAACATGTATTTATTTATTTACCTGTATTTCATTTTTTTTTTTCATTCTCATTTTTCCTATTTTTCTTTTATGTTTTACTTTCAGTTCATATGTATATATATATATATATATATATATATATATATATAATTTAAAGTACTGGAAGTGGTTTCAGTTTGTTTAATAACCCTAATCTGGATCACTCATCATTCATGAAGTTCTATGCATCTCCATCCCATGTCTGTTTGTTTATTATACTTTATATTATTAATAATTTTGCACATCTCAAAAATCAACAGGAAAAATAGAGGTTTTTCCGGTTCTGCTTGAACTGGTAAGCTGACACACTTTTCATGTATCCTACATCATAATTCACTTCAGACATCACTGCACCTCATACATCTACACCCAGGCTGAAGGAGGAGCTGTGTGTGTGAAAAGTCTGGTTTTACCGTAGTAAACAGTTGTTTTTCTATCTCTGCTGTGCTGTAAATATCAGTCACATCACTTCTCTACCCCTCAACCCAGCAAAAACTTGTATTTTGTTCTGAAATGTTTATTTGTAAGGATTTTTACAAATCTATCTCTTTCTCATTTTTGTAAGCACTCAAATGATCAAATATCTTAAAAAAAAAAAAAAAGTTATAGAGGTGAAATCCTGAAAGATACATGTGTCTCTCCAGATCTGTGACCGTATCAGTTTGTGTTTTCTTTTTCTTCTGTTATCGCTACAAGCTTCAGATGAGAACTCTATTTGTTATTCTGACATTAAAGTTATTATCATCTTGACATCATATTTATTACTACACATTGATATGAACCCCATCGTTATTATTATATAAATAAACTTGTCTACTTAAGCATCTGATGGAGTTTATTTTGTCTCTATGTTGTCTACAAGTATAAAAAATAGTTTCCCAGTCTGAAACCCCTTGAGTCCTACGATAACGGCCCTTAAGAAAACATGATTCGTCTGTTTCTAAATGATGTAGTCATGCGCATCCCAACTCCGTTTGACTAACCCAATACTTCCTTACTGTATTATGATACAGGAGCTTTTTATTATATATATATATATATATATATATATATATATATATATATTTGTTTTTGTTTTTTTTGTGGATTGCATGATTACATATTATTCCCACAGTAGCAATAAATTATTCAGAATTTATTGATTCTCCCTATTTCTTTTTATCTTTCAAATGTTTCTTTCTAAAATATCTTACAGCTTATATACATTTAGTGTTTTCTTAACATTTCCACCTTGCATCAACTACTGGTGAACACATTAATTATCATCCAGTGGGTTATTTAACTGTGTTTATGGAAGGCTTTTATCCTTTAAACAAATTAAAATTACCAAATTCATGTTATTTCTTATGTGTAATGCAGGGATTCACAAAGGTTTTTTTTCTGCGTATTTGACTGACGTAATGTGTAATGCACTTCATGCTGTTACTAACAAAAAAATGAAATATGAAATGAAAAATGAAATGAAATTTTCATTCTAAGCAAGAAGAGAGAGAGGGGTGCAGAATTCGGCACAACACAGGACTTTAGATTACTGTAGCTATTTAATGAGAATATAATGCGTTCTCAAGTAGCTTGTTTGTTCAGTTCATGTAAAAGGTCATAACTTGTTTAATTTGAAGCTTTAATGCCAGAAACTGGATGATGTTACATTGATGCGTGTGAGACTTCAGTGTGGCTTTACTGATATCTAGTGGTGAAATGGTGCAACAGACTCAAAACTTGATGTTTTTAGGTCCAGAGGACAGTGTTTAAACATCATCTTGAGCATCAAAATAAATCATAATATCTAGCCTATCATAATATCTCTTACAACACTCATAATGAAAATGTTTCACTTCAGTGACTATATCCTTATCCTACATGTGTGTATATATATATATTGCAAGTTAAAAAAACATATAGATGTGACAGAAAATGAATGTTAATTTGAAGGCTACACCCGAGGTAGATTTTTGGATTGGACTGACTCAATAACTTTTTCTGAGGAGGTAGATCTCTGTCTGTTGCAGGGTTTTCAGTATTCTGCTTGCATGTTTTACTGTAGTTTTGTTTTGAAGGGAATCTTGTTAATCAATGCCAGCACACATGAACTTGAAGAAATCTTGATGGTGCTGTCTGACCTGCCACACAACATTCCCAAAGATGATCAAAAACTGATCCACCCTCTTAAAACACATACCAGGACGCCAGTCTCATCATTTCACTCCTTTCTGTCATGCGTTTATGAATCTCTGGACATAATCAAATCATAATCAAAACACTTTCAAACAGGATTTCTGAGGAGTTTGTTTCTGAACAGACAGCGGATCATTGTGACTCTTCTGGTGATTGATTTTTGAAAACATCGTTCACAAAGTGAAAGTAAAGTTTAGATTGCTGGAGCTCAAAGAGAGAAAATGGATTCACTGTCTGCAGATGATTTTTCTTGTCCTGTGTGTCGTGAAATCTTCAAGGCTCCTGTTGTTTTATCATGCAGCCACAGCTTATGTACAGAGTGTCTGCAACAGTTTTGGAGGATCAAGGGAACTCAGGAGTGTCCTGTCTGCAGGAGAAGATCCTCAAGAGATGATCCTCCATGTAATCTAGTGTTAAAAAACTTGTGTGAGTCGCTCCTGAAGGAGAAGAAAGAGAAGTGTTCATCAGAGTCTGAGGAGCTCTGCAGTTTACACAGTGAGAAACTCAAGCTCTTCTGTCTGGAGGACAAACAGCCGGTGTGTTTAGTGTGTCTTAACTCTCAAAAACACATCAATCACACATTCAAACCCATTAGTGATGTTGTTCCATCATATAAGGTAAGACGTAACTCTTGTTTCAAATGTAAAGAACAATAAATAGGTATTAAGACAGATAGATCAGTATTCAATTTGTTCAAATCTAGGAGGAGCTGAAAAACACACTGACCTCCTTACAAGAGAAACTTACACATGAGGAGAGAATAAAAGGAGAGTTTGAGAAAACAACTGAACACATCAAGGTGAGGAAACAGAAACAATTAAGAATCAAATGCACAACAGTCACAACAGAGTTTATCACGAACTTACACTATAAACACGTAATAGATATATGGATTACGAAAGGTTCATATTTTGGTTACGGAGGTCCACAACAACCGGTAGACATGCATGCAAGGTCAAAAAACACTTTAATTCTCTTATAATATGCATTTATTTTCACCTTATTTTCCCTACGACTCCCAAACGATTAGATCAACGATTCTTTTTTCCAAACCCCTCCTTTGAGTGAAGCTAATCTGCGGTGATTGGTCTGATTGGTCTCATTTTCCTTACATCATGCCTGTAATGACTGATAAAGCAGCGTTTGTGAGCGCACTGCTGCTTTCTGTACAGCGTTACCGGGAAAGCTCTATTTTATCGCTCCAAAAGCGACACCTAGTGGCAAATAATGAATTATTTTTTATGCAAGAAAAAAAATCCAAATCAAAAATTGTATTGCAGCATTTGAATGTTGCTGTTGTTAAATGTAAAATTTACATTATTCAGTTTTTGTTAACTGTTATACAATGTTCAGGGAAGGGCCGCCTCACTCCCACGTGTGTGTGTGTGCACGTGTGTGTGAGGGATACTGGGGGAAAAGAGGTAGAGGGGTTTCCCGCTGGTTCAAGTTTGGTTCTCTGAGCAAGTCAGTGTGTGTGACCAACACCTGCCTTAATAAACAGCCCTTTTGGTTCAACAATGGCATGTCATCCTCTCAAGATCACTATAGTATCTTCTTCAAAGTTGACAACTTTCATAGTTCCCTTTCAAGAGAACTTCAAACTGCATCCTCTAGGGGTCGCTATGGGGAACACCTCCTTGTGACACATGTCTGAAGCATACGTTGAAAATCACCAATGAGTTGGGTGGTGACAGCCCCTGACGTCACTACCGGCGTGACTATAAATAAATAGGCACCAGGACAACATGTCATTCTCTTCTTCGTCTTCATTGACTGTTTTGTTTGAAGCATGCATCTGAACGACCACAGTAAGAGCGACCTTTCTCTGTTTTTCATGGCATCCACTAGCAAGAAATTTAGATAGTGTGTGCATCCGTGTCTGCGTTTTTTGACACCTGATGACACACACAGTCTTTGCGTCATTTGTTTGGGCCAAGAGCACGCACGCAATGTCCTTGAGGGGGCAATCTGTGTGCATTGCGTGCGTTTTTCTATAAAAAAGCTCTGCTCTCGTCTGTGTCTCTTTTCAAGGAAAGAGGGGCAGCCATCTGCTTCCCATGGTTCAGGACCCACCGCTGCTGAGGCACGGAGGAGAGTGAGCTCGTTGGGATCACAGGTGGATCTCGCTGTGGAGTTTAGAGAGAGACTTTCCCTTTCGCGCTCGTCGGCGGGAGACTAGAGTGAACTTCAGGAGGAGGATGTTTTATCATTAACACTTTCTGATACTGAAGTTAGTGCTCTGCTGGGTTCTACCCAGGAAGAGCAGGAGATGTCTGAGGGTGGCGAAGAAGCTGAGGCTGAGCCTTCTCAATCCTCCTGCCCTGCAAATGTGGAGCTGTTGGAGGTTATGGATCGAGCCACGGCAAAGTTGGAATTGTCATGGAAGCCTGCCTGCAAGGTGACGCCGCGAGGCCGGCTCGATGAGCGTTATCTGTCTGATCATAGACTTCCAGCTCAGGTGAGCCTTCCATTTTTGCCTGATCCACATGCAGAGGTTGAAAAAGAATGGAAGAGGCTGTTTTCTTCTCGCATCCATCGGGATGATCCATGAAAGTGGCTATGAGAGGATGAAGTGAAAGTGACATGACATTCAGCCAAGCATGGTGACCCATACTCAGAATTTGTGCTCTGCATTTAACCCATCCGAAGTGCACACACACAGAGCAGTGAACACACACACACACACTGTGAGCACACACCCAGAGCAGTGGGCAGCCATTTATGGTGCGGCGCCCGGGAAGCAGTTGGGGGTTCGATGCCTTGCTCAAGGGCACCTAAGTCGTGGTATTGAAGGTGGAGAGAGAACTGTACATGCACTCCCCCCACCCACAATTCCTGCCGGCCCGGGACTCGAACTCACAACCTTTCAATTGGGAGTCCGACTCTCTAACCATTAGGCCACGACTTCCCTCGTAGAAGAAATGCTCCCTGTAGAAGAAATGCTGGCTAGCTAAATCTCCCTTCTTGCCATCTAAGCCCCTCCAGGATACATCCCGCTTAAATGGCAGCAGGTCAGGCTGTGTCTTCGTTGCACACGATGGCAGTGCTTCATTTTTATCAGGCTGATCTGCAGAAGGACCTGGATAAATACGAGGGCCGTTCAGCTGATCAGGTAGCCGAGCTGTGCGGCACCACAGATCTCTCCGTGCTACCAAGCAGGCCGCCTCTGCCATTGGAAGGTCTATGGCGGTACCATGGTGGTAACAGAAAGACATCTGTGTGTGAACCCTGCAGACATCGAGAAGAAAGAAAGGGGCTTTCTTCTCAATGCTCTGGTTTTGCCTTCCGAACTTTTCGCTACCTCCGTCGAGACGGTAGTAGAGAAGTTCAGGGAGGCGAAGGAGCACTCAGCTGCCTGTAAATCCTTCATTCCACGAAGGTCGAGGTCCAAACCCAAACAACATAGGGGTCCTGGCCCATCTCAATCTGAGGTTCAAAGACAGGCACAGAAGGCTAGTGTCACGACTCGCACTCCTCCCCCACCTGCGGGTAGGGGTAAGAGGAATAGTGGGTCACGAGGAGGTAGGCAGGACCTAAGGGATGTGATCCAGATGAGGCAGCGTTCTCGTCCGAATCAGAGCGATAATTAGGAATCTACTCGTCCCCTTTGGGGTTTTTTACTTCTGCTCTTATCCTCCCCCTCCTAATTCCCCTGTAACCACCAGCTCTCCGCCTGATCGAGGTTAAGTGAAAACTTCTTGCATAACAGACTCCTATGCTGGCCCTATGATGTTTTTGGTTGGTTCTATGTTCATAGCAACCACCTTACTGTGGTCCGAACTAAAAGGAGATGCCCCTTGAGCAGGGCTCCAGTGCAGGAACCAGGGAGGGTGAGTATGAAACCCATTCTATATATACTTATATATGTATTAAATTTCTGGTGGTTATTTGTGTACTGATAAACTCTGTGACTTTCCTTTGCAGTGCTCAGTTACAGTGTTTCCTAAACACTCGTCAGCATTATGTCCAGCCGGTATGATATCCCTGATTGTGGGTGGCCGAGATCACAGGTTTTGTGCTGCAGCCTCCTTGATCATCAGGCCTGGCACGGCACTGCAAGGAATTTCATGGATGTCCGGCCAGGTCACCCTGAGGGGCTTCCTGGCTGCTTAGTTGTTGCTGTCACATCAAGCAGGAAGTGGAGGTGGCAGTTACGGAAGTCTTCTTGTATATGCTGCTTCAGGTGATGCTCCCCTCACCAGAGGTTTGAAAATTTGAGCTTGCCTCCCCCGTGCAGTTCAACGCCTCTGCGATGCTTAGGAACCTTTAGGTACACAAGCTAAGCTCTGTGTACTTTCTGAAAACCACATGGTGGTGAGTGTGCACGTGAACACTTTAGGCACTTTCTAAAATCCACGTAAGTGGTAAGTGTGCACGCAAGACTCTGTGCACTTTCTGAAATACTGTACCGTGTAATGGGTTACACGCTCAGCTTTGTTCCGTTTCTTGAGATGGTTAGACCTCGGTTCCTTGGGCTCCACTCAGCCAGTGTGTATTTATTTATACACTTCAAGCATTGCTTCCCTCAACATGAGGGGCTATTTGGGCGGTACTCATGGTAGTTTAGCAGTGCTCCCCTTTTTCCAAGAAGGGTCGCCTATGAGTCCGCTACTCTCTTTTGGAATTCGGAGTTCTCCTCTCATGTGAGACTGAGTTCTCTGTTCTATCCTCAGAGCGCTCCAGCATTATTTCCACAGATCGAGTTGATGACTCTCAAAAATATTGTTTCGATTCACCATTCCATCTATGAGCTGCTCTATCAGGTAGCAATGTCAGGGGCTGGCGCCGGCCAACTCGTTGGTGTTTTTTCAATGTATGCTTCAGACATGGGTCACGATGAGGTGTTCCCCATAGCGACCCCTAGAGGACGCAGTGTCTCGTTCCCTACTCAGGGAACCATGGTTATATTCGTAATCGAGACGATTTTTTTTTTTTGCATTAATACATTTCTTAATTTGTACAGATAGACACAAGTTGTATATTTCTACAAAACTCATTTAAGCAGAAGGACATTACAGAAGGGTTAGTTCAACCAAATTTTTTTATTAGGCTGTGTTTTATCGACCCCGAGGCATCCTAGGTGTACTGTATATGACTTTCTTTTTTCAGATGAGTTCCATCGGAGTTATATAAAAAAATTGTCTTTGATCTTCCACACTCTATCATTGCACTCAGCGGGGGTTGCATTGCTTCAGTCCAAAAGACTGAAAAAAGTCTCTCACATGGAGGTCAGCTTTGCTCATGTGCCGCTCAGAAGTGACACATGCGGAAACGCAGTGGAGATATCAAAACAAAACAATGGTCACTAATTAGAAGCACAAAATGAGGAGACTGTATGTCCTTTGCTAAAGTAAGGATACTTTTCTTCTTTTGGTCCTGTAAACAAATGTTGGATTTCATGAGACTCACCAGCACGTGCACAACGCTGACCTCCATACATCCAACTGCTTTGGTGTACAACTGTTGGAGCAAGCTAGATTCAAGTGATTATTACGGTTTGAATATGGATATTTTTCATACAAAAACGCATCAATTTGCTACAGGAGGATTTTGTTCATCCCCCGGAGCCATGTGAGACACTTTTTTTATTGAATGGCGCTTTTTATTTCAAATTTTTTGGACTGAAGCAATGCAACACCCGTTGACTGCAACAATAGAGCTTGAAAGATTAAGGACCATTTTTTATATAACACAGACTGGATTCGTCTGAAAGAAGAATGTCATATAGGATGCCTCGGGGGTTGAGTAAAACAGCCTAATTTTCATTTTTGGATGAACTAACCCTTTAAACAGAAAGGTTAACAGAGAAAACTTCAGTCTGCACATTGGACTAGTGCTGTAGATGATGTGATATTTGTTGATTGAGATGAAGTGAATTTGATTTGATTTCAGTCTCAAGCTGATCAAACAGAGCGTCAGATTAAACAGCAGTTTGAGACGCTTATTCAGTTTCTCAGAGACGAAGAAGAAGCTACAATCACTGCACTGAGAGAGGAAGAGGAGCAGAAGAAACAGATGATGAAGGAGAAGCTGAAGGAGATCAACACACACATCTCAGCTCTTTCACACACAATCAAAGACATGGAGGAGATGATGAAAGACAGTGACGTCTGCTTTCTGAAGGTCTGATTTCAGATCATTGATTGATTGATTGATTGATTGATTGATTGATTGATTGGTTGATTGATTTACTGATTTACTGATTTATTGATTGATTGATTGATTGATTGAGTTGTTGATGATAAATTGTGTGTTTGTTCTGCAGAAGTTTCCAGTCTCAATGGAAAGGTGAGTGATCTGCTGCTGTCTCTGCTCTCTCTGCTTCTGATCCAGAGTCACTTCAGTTCTGATCCTGAATGTTCTTCCAGAGTCCAGATCTCATCACAGCCGGATCCACAGACTCCTTCTGGAGCTCTGATTCATGTGCCACGATACTTGGGAAACCTGCTCTTCAGAGTCTGGAAGAAGATGCAGGACATCGTCCAGAACAGTGAGTCTGTGAAGATCTGAGCTCTTACACACACACACACACACTGGAAATGATGCAAAGAAGAATATTTACAGATTTAAAGATGTCTGTGTTTGATCAATAGGATGGAGTGTCATTATTCATAATCTTTATTCGGGTTCACTCTTAATCATTATATGTACATTTGAATAAAAGCAGCTGTTGATTGTGTTTCATCAGCTCCTGTGATTCTGGATCCAAACACGGCTCATCCACGTCTCGTTCTGTCTGATGATCTGACCAGTGTGAGATGGAGCGTGAACAAACAACCTCTTCCTGATAATCCAGAGAGATTTGATGATTGTTACTGTGTTTTGGGTTCAGAGGGGTTTAACTCAGGGACACACTGCTGGGATGTGGAGGTTAAAGAGAGTCTGTGCTGGAGTGTTGGAGTAACTACAGCATCAAACCAGAGGAAGGGACGGGATTTCTATAACACTGATGTCTGGTGTGTGCAGTATGATCAGTATGAACTTTATGAACGGTCTGGTTTTAATATTAAACAATATCTTGAGTGTGTGAGAGTGTATCTGGACTATGACAGAGGAACAGTGTCATTCTCTGATCCTGTAACTAACACACATCTACACACATTCACAACCACCTTCACTGACACGCTCTTTCCATCCTTTGATAGTTTTTCCCCTCTCAGGATCTTACCATTGAATAGTCAGTAAACGTTACACCTGTAGGTCTGGATCTTCCTGCTTTCATCTTTTATATTCATCAAATAGTTTAGATTTTTATGTAGCAAGTCAGAGATTGTTAACGTTTACCCTGTCAAGCCTGTGTGGTTTTCTGGTGTCTAAAAGGCATTTATTGTCATTGGGATTCACTAAATGACTGAAATCTCATTCAAGTTTGACTCAGATTCAGAACAAATTGTGATGATCTGGTGGTGTTGGCACAGTGGATAAGACACATGCCATAGGCGTGAGAGACCCGGGTTCGAATCCACTGTGAGACACCAATGTGTCCCTGAGCAAGACACTTAACCCTTAGTTGCTCCAGAGGCGTGCGACCTCTGACATATATAGCAATTGTAAGTCGCTTTGGATAAAAGCGTCAGCTAAATGAATAAATGTAAATGTGATCTCTTGAACGTATTTTAACAGATGTGTGATTGTTATATCAGTGATATTTTCTGAATAAAAGGTTAAAGGGGATGTCTAATGCTATTTTATGCTTTCTGAATTTACACTGTTAAAGAGTTGGATTCTCATGCTAAAGTTGTTATTTTTACCCAGACAGTTTAGAGCTGTAACAGCAACACCTTGATACCATGATATTTTTTGCTTAATGTTATCATAACGTCAAACTCTCATAGCGGCCGATGCTTAGTTCACACAGTGCGGGTTTTGTAAAAATGCAGTCCTCAAAACAGGTGTTTGTTTGGTTATAAAAAGCAGTTGTTAATCCCTTAAATAACATTGTGTGAACATAATATTAAGAACTCAAGTACAGGACTGATCACTTTATTCTGCTGCTATGTGAACGAGCTCTGTGTGTCAGTCATCAGCGTTGCTATTGAAAGAGAGAAAAAGAGAGGCATTCATCAGAGTCTGAGGAGCTCTGCAGTTTATACAGTGAGAAACTCAAACTCTTCTGTCTGGAGGACAAACAGCCGGTGTGTTTAGTGTGCAGAGACTCAGAGAAACACATCAATCACACATTCAGACCCATCGTGGAAGTTGTTCCAACTTGTAAGGTAAAACAAATATCTTTTTTTTTTCATATGTAAAGAACATGTTAAAAGCTCAATGTAAGGACTAAACCAGTTTAGCCAGGTTTGGCCCAAACCTCTGAGAGGGTTAATAAGTCAAGGGTGTTTATAACACAAGCTATGCATACAATTCATATTTAATAGTATTAATTATTTTTAAATTACATTTAATCAATCATAGTTTCATGAAAAATTTTCAACTTGTTTCTGAAAGATGTCATCAGGTTATATGTTGTATGGGGGAAGTCGTGGCCTAGTGGTTAGACTCCTAACCCTAGGGTTGTGGGTTTGAATCTCGGGCTGGCAATACCACGACTTAGGTGCCCTTGAGCAAGGCATCGAGCCCCCGACTGCTCCCCGGGTGCCGCAGCATAAACGGCTGCCCACTGCTCCTGTCTGTTAAAAGAATACATTAATTGTCCACACCCTAAAAACAGACCAAGAATCCCTGTGTGTTGTTGAGTCCCAATGTGAGTGTCCAGCAGTGTATTTATAATCCAATCTGTGTGAAATCCTGCAAGTGTCCAGAAGGTGAGTCCAATAAAAGAAACTCCACAGTCCAGGTGTGAGTGGAAGCTGCTCTTCTTATAGTGTTTCTGCTTCCTGTCAGGTGACTGATCACCAGACAGGCCAACCATACAGCGCTTAAAGACACACACACACACTGAAATGGTTAAGAGGCATAAAATGGACATAAGAAACATGAAAACCAATTAAAACTCTATAATACATGAATGTAATAAATAGAACGGTTAAAACATGTCCCTTGTGTGACAGTGTCACACTCTGACAACCATCGAAACAGAGGTGTGTTTATTACTGGAACTTCAGCAAGTGAAGAAATCATTTAGACAAATATTGTATAATAACAGACTCTGGAGAAGCTCTGTCAGCTTCAAACACACCAACAAATAAAATAAAAACACTTGTGGCTTTAGTCTTTTTGTTAATGTGTTCTGCAGAACCTGATTTTACCAAGTGAGACATGTTCCAGGGACAACATCTTTGTTGACCCTGGAACAACATTGTGATTAACCAATCAGATTTGAAGAACCAGTTTATAGATTTTGTGAAGTTTACACTTACAATCACTGTTTGGTGCTTGTACATCAGTGTCATTTATCTATCATTTCCTCTGATTTTAAGGATCACTCATGGTTAAGGTTAGGTTTAGGTGTAGGGATATGGTCAAGACTACATTTTTTGAGTAAAATGTCGTTCCAGGGTCAACAAAAGCATGTGTTCTCTCATTGTTCTTTTGTTTTTGGTTTGCATTATGTTTGAGAGTTTAAATGCACATTAATGATAGTGAATAGAATAGAAGCCTAAAGATCCTGATGTTCCTGTCAAACCTGTTGCAAACCTAGACAAATTTGTTCAGAAACTGATCCACCCACTTACATCACTAACCGGGAAAAGACTGACGTGTTGTTTATCCTTTATATCGTACTGATTTTGTTTTCTTAAAAAAAAAAAAAAAAAGATTCAGCAATCAGTAGAGAATCAAGAGGAACATGTTAAAGGAGGATTTTAAGGAAGTTTATTTCTAAACAGACAGCATGTCTTTGTGTTTTTCATTCTTGAAGACGTCATTCAGAAAGTGAAAGTAAAGTTTAGATCGCTGGAGCTCAAAGAGAGAAAATGGATTCACTGTCTGCAGATGATTTTTCTTGTCCCGTGTGTATTGAAATCTTCAAGGATCCTGTTGTTTTATCATGTAGTCACAGTGTCTGTAAAGAGTGTCTCCAACAGTTCTGGAGAACTAAAGAAACCCAGGAGTGTCCTGTCTGCAGGAGAAGATCCTCAAGAGATGATCCTCCATGTAATCGTGTTTTAAAAAACTTGTGTGAGACGCTCCTGAAGGAGAAGAAAGAGAAGTGTTCATCAGAGTCTGAGGAGCTCTGCAGTTTACACGGTGAGAAACTCAAACTCTTCTGTCTGGAGGACAAACAGCCGGTGTGTTTAGTGTGCAGAGACTCAGAGAAACACATCAATCACACATTCAGACCCATCGGGGAAGCTGTTCCAACTTGTAAGGTAAGATGAATTTGCATATGATAATAAACACTTGGTTAAGCTCATGCATTATATACATGAACATATTACAGAAATCGCTGATGTTTTGTGTCTTTCATTTAAAATTCCAGGAGGAGCTCAATACAGCGCTTAAGGTTTTACAAGAGACACTTAAACACAGAGAAACAATGCAAGAAGCATTTGGGAAAACAGTTCAACACATCAAGGTGAAATCAGATTCTTCTAACATAATTTACATTACATTGATGAGAAGAACGGAACTTCGTGTGACACACACATACAACTGTTGGGTAGAAATATTAAATGTAGCAAATTTGCAAAACGTGAATTGGTTTGATATGTTCCCCTCATGTTTAGTAATGACTTAACTCCTATCGATAAATTAATTCTGCTTTACCTCAGTGCAAAGAACTGTAACCGGTCATGTGAAACGGAGAACTAGCCCAGGGTTCCTCAAATCTTGCCCTGGATTTTCTAATGATCCCAGAGACATTGATTGGCATTGATTGGCGTGCTCAGGCGTGTTTGATTAGGGTTAGAGCTAAACTCTGCAGGAAAGTGGATCTCTCAAGGTCCAGATTTGAGGATCCCTGCTCTAGCCTGCCAGACAGTTGCTTTAGTAGTGGGCAGGACTTAAAAACAGGTGGCAATGCCACTGGCTAGTAATGATGCAAAATCCAATTAATTTCGGCAAACCGAAAATTATTATTATTATTTTTTTTTTCGGACAGATTGGTTCAGTGAACCGATTCAAAAAGCTGATTCACCGTTTCAAGCAACATCACTATACATTTCTTTTCTAACAACTCATTGTCATGTTAGAGGGGTCAAATGATGTAACCAGCTCTTGGTGCATAAAGAAGATCTGTAAAGTTGCAAAGACTAAAGTGTCAAATCCAAAAAGATATTCTTTATCTAAGTCAAGACTCTGCTATGCCCCCCTAAAATGCCTCGTTTAAACACACTCCCACATGTCTACATCACTATGTGGAAATAACGCCACCCAAATGTTCACACAAAGAAAGGCACAGTGGTTTCAGTAACACAGTTAGTGTTGAAGCAGTCATGTCAGGGAGATGCTGTGTGTTTCTAGGTGAAAGCAAAAGCACTTTATTTGGTCTTCAGAAAGTAGATGCATTTAAGAATCTTTGAGATTACTTTCAACAGAACAGCAAAGCAGACTCTGTTCCTCTTTCGGGCTTGAACTGATGGTAAAATTAAGGATATTATTAGCTGTCTTTACATCTATTTTGAAAGAAGAAGCTTGTGATTATGGAAAGGGGCATTATATTTCCAACGAGTGCTTGCGGTGTTCAGCCAATCACAATGGACTGGGCCAGTTGGCCAATCAGAGCAGACTGCACTTGTCAAAAGGAGGGACTTTGTAGAAAACGATGCATTTGAGGGAGGCGGGCATAGAGGACCTACAATAATGTACAGTATTTAAAAAATAATGTGTTTTATTAACATTAACCCATGTCTACATATTCTGTTACATCAAATACACAAAATAATGATCTTTACAAAAAAAGCATCATTTGACCCCTTTAAATAAATTAAACATGCAAATTGTATGCAAATTGGAGATTACCTTTCATTCAAGTTAATGGTGTGATCACAGTTTAATTCATTCTTGCTGGATATGACAGATGTAGTAGCTTGCTATATAAGTTTCCTAAAAGGTTGGCATATTTTTATCCAAAGCGACTTACAAATGAAGACAGTGGAAGCAATCAAAAACAACAAAAAGAGCAATGATATGTTAGTGCTATAACAGGTTTCAGTTAGGTTAACACAGTACACGTAGCAAGGGCTTTTAAATAATATAATAAATAAAAAGAAAACAGATAGAATAAAAAAGAATAGAGCAAAGCTAGTGTTAGAGGTCTTTACACACACACACACACACACACACAATTGCGTAATATATGAAAAGAAAATAGAATACAAAAAGATTCAAAAGGTAATTAGATTTTTTTAAGAATAGAATTAGAATAGTGTGTGTTAAAGTTAGAGGGTCAAATAAAGATGGAAGAGATGTGTTTTCAGCCGATTCTTGAAGATGGCTAAGGACTCAGCTGCTCGGATTGAGTTGGGGAGGTCATTCCACCAGGAGGGAACATTTAATTTAAAAGTCCGTAAAAGTGATTTTGTGCTTCTTTGGGATGGCACAATCAAGCGACGTTCACTTGCAGAATGCAAGATTCTAGAGGCACATAAGTCTGAAGTAACAAATTTAGGTAAATGGGTGCAGAGCCAGTGGTAGTTTTGTAGGCAAACATCAATGCCTTGAATTTTATGCGAGCAGCTATTGGAAGCCAGTGCAAATTGATAAACAGAGGTGTGATGTGTATTCTTTTTGGCTCATTAAAAATTAATCTTGCTGCCTCGTTCTGGATTAATTGTAAAGGTTTGATAGAACTGGCTGGAAGTGTCACAGTGTCTGGGTTGTGTCCCTGGGTTTCCACTAGATGTCCCCCTTTCTCACGGTGTCTGTCACCTTATCACTTCCTGTTCCCTTATTTGGTCACCTTCCTCCTTGTTAGTAATTGATTGTTCCCCACCTGTCTCCTGTTCCCTCATTATCCTTCTGTGTATTTATACCCGGTCTGTCTGAGTCTGTGTTACGGAGTCCTTGTTTAATGTCCTATAGTTATTCATGTCCGTCGCTTCTTGCCTTGCTTTGCCTTGTCTTCGTGTCTTGTTTATGTTTGATATTCTGGTTTTGACCCTGCCTGGACTGTTTACCCCTTTGGATTACCCTTTAATAAATGACTTACCTGCAATTGGTTCTATCTCCGTGCCTCATTGGATCCCTGCCGTGACAGAAGGACTCCGTCAAAGTAGGAACCAGCGGTATGTCATTTTTCCGTTCCCCAGCCAAGATGGCGGAGCAGCGAACCAAGTACCTTTGGTTGATCGCCCTCCGCCAAGAGGGCAATGAAGTGGGTGCCCTGGCTCAGGTGTTCTGGTCCCTGGCCGAGGGCATGGGCTACAACGATGCGGCCCTCAAGGACTATTTCAATGGCGGGCTGGATGATCCAGTGTCTCAGGAGAAGATGGCGCAGTTAGAGACACTGGAATTCTGGGAATTTGTGCGCTACCTGCAGCATCGGCTTTGGTGGGATGCCCCAGCCACTTCTGTCTCTTCCGGCGGGGTGGTCGTCAGCCCAGCACCACTGCCCAGGATGGCAACCGGTCCAGCGCCACAGTACAAGATGGCCGCCAGTCCAGCACCACTGCCCAGGATGGCTACCAGCCAAGCACCACAACCCAAGATGGCCGCCAGTCCAGCACCACTGCCCAGGATGGCTACCAGCCAAGCGCCACAGCACAAGATGGCCGCCAACCCAGCACCAATGCCCAAATTGGCCACCGGTTCAGCGCCACAGCCCAAGATGGCCATCAGCCTAGCGCCACAGCACAAGATGGCCGTCAGTCCAGCGCCACAGCACAAGATTGCCGCTAACCCAGCGCCAATGCCCAGATTGGCCACCGGTCCAGCGCCGCAGTACAAGATGGCCGCCAGCCCAGCGCCAATGCCCAAATTGGCCACCGGTTCAGCGCCACAGCCCAAGATGGCCATCAGTCCAGCGCCACAGCACAAGATGGCCATCAGTCCAGCGCCACAGCACAAGATGGCCGCTAGCCCAGCGCCAATGCCCAAATTGGCCACCGGTCCAGCGCCACAGTACAAGATGGCCGCCAGCCCAGCACCACAGTACAAGAGGGCCGCCTGTCCAGAGTCATGGCCCAAGATGGCTGCTTGCCGAGCGCCGCTGCACAGGATGAGAGTCTCAGTTTACCCTCCAGAGTCAAGTCAGGTTCCAGTTGACTCTCCAGAGTCGAGTCAGGTGCCAGTGAACTCTCCAGAGTCGAGTCAGGTGCCAGTGAACTCTCCAGAGTCGAGTCAGGTGCCAGTGAACTCTCCAGAGTCGAGTCAGGTGCCAGTGAACTCTCCAGAGTCGAGTCAGGTGCCAGTGAACTCTCCAGAGTCGAGTCAGGTGCCAGTGAACTCTCCAGAGTCGAGTCAGGTGCCAGTGAACTCTCCAGAGTCGAGTCAGGTGCCAGTGAACTCTCCAGAGTCGAGTCAGGTGCCAGTGAACTCTCCCGAGTCAGGGCTAGTCACCGCTGATCCTCCAGAGTCAGGGCTAGTCACCGCTGATCCTCCCGAGTCAGGGCTAGTCACCGCTGATCCTCCCGAGTCAGGGCTAGTCACCGCTGATCCTCCCGAGTCAGGGCTAGTCACCGCTGATCCTCCCGAGTCAGGGCTAGTCACCGCTGATCCTCCCGAGTCAGGGCTAGTCACCGCTGATCCTCCCGAGTCAGGGCTAGTCACCGCTGATCCTCCCGAGTCAGGGCTAGTCACCGCTGATCCTCCCGAGTCAGGGCTAGTCACCGCTGATCCTCCCGAGTCAGGGCTAGTCACCGCTGATCCTCCCGAGTCAGGGCTAGTCACCGCTGATCCTCCCGAGTCAGGGCTGGTCACCGCGGATCCTCCAGAGACTAGGCTGGTCACCGTTGACCTTTCAGAGTCAAGTCAAGTCACCGGTGATCTTCAAGGACTGAGTCAAGTCACCGGTGATCTTCAAGGACTGAGTCAAGTCACCGGTGATCTTCAAGGACTGAGTCAAGTCACCGGTGATCTTCAAGGACTGAGTCAAGTCACCGGTGATCTTCAAGGACTGAGTCAAGTCACCGGTGATCTTCAAGGACTGAGTCAAGTCACCGGTGATCTTCAAGGACTGAGTCAAGTCACCTCTGATCTTCAAGGACTGAGTCAAGTCACCTCTGATCTTCATGGACTGAGTCAAGTCACCTCTGATCTTCATGAACAAAGGCAAGTCACCTCTGATCTTCATGAACAAAGGCAAGTCACCTCTGATCTTCTTGAACAAAGGCAAGTCACCATTGATCTTCATGAGCAAATACAAGTCACCAGTGATCTTCATGAGCAGTGTCAGGCCAGCACCAATCTTCTGGAGTCCAGTAAGGACACCAGGGGATTACCAGAGTTTCGTTGTCCCGTTGATCCAGCCGCACGGAGGTCTGCTCCGCCTTGGGGGGCTCTGGTCCTGACCACATGGCTGTGGTGGTCTTCTGCTCCGCCCTGGGGGCCTTCCGCCCTGACCACACGGTTGTGGGGGTCTTCCGCTCCACCCTGGAGGACTCTGGCTTCGTCCACAAGGACGTGGTGGTCTTCTGCTCCGCCCTGGGGGGCTTCCGTCCTGACCACACGGTTGTGGTTGTCTTCTGCTCCGCCCTGGGGGGCTTCCGTCCTGACCACACGGTCGTGGTGGTCTTCTGCTCCGCCCTGGGAGGCTTCCGCCCTGACCACACGGTTGTGGTGGTCCTCTGCTCCGCCCTGGGGGACTCCAGTCTCCACCACACGGACGTGGTGGTCTTCTGCCCCGCCCTGGAGGGGCTTCATGTTGTTTTTTGTTTTTGTGTTCACTCCTGTCCCTGTTCCTCTCTGTGAGCCTGGCCCTCCGTCCCTCCCCCTGAACCTCCTCCGGTCCTCCTTCCTCCTGGTCTCTCTGTTTTGTGTCTACACTTCTGGTATCTGTTCCCCATGATTTTTTTTCTGGCCCTCCGTCCCTCCCCCTGAGCCTCCACCTGTCCGCCTCCCTCCTGGTCTCTGTTTTGTGTCTGTCGTGGAGCGTCTGGGAGCCGCTCCGTAGAGGGGGGGTACTGTCACAGTGTCTGGGTTGTGTCCCTGGGTTTCCACTAGATGTCCCCCTTTCTCACGGTGTCTGTCACCTTATCACTTCCTGTTCCCTTATTTGGTCACCTTCCTCCTTGTTAGTAATTGATTGTTCCCCACCTGTCTCCTGTTCCCTCATTATCCTTCTGTGTATTTATACCCGGTCTGTCTGAGTCTGTGTTACGGAGTCCTTGTTTAATGTCCTATAGTTATTCATGTCCGTCGCTTTTTGCCTTGCTTTGCCTTGTCTTCGTGTCTTGTTTATGTTTGATATTCTGGTTTTGACCCTGCCTGGACTGTTTACCCCTTTGGATTACCCTTTAATAAATGACTTACCTGCAATTGGTTCTATCTCCGTGCCTCATTGGATTCCTGCCGTGACAGGAAGACCTGCCAAGAGAGCATTGCAATAGTCCAGCCTGGACAGAACAAGAGCTTGAACAAGGAGTTGTGCAGCATGTTCCGAAAGAAAGGGCTTGATCTTCTTGATGTTTAATAAAGCAAATCTGCAGGATCGGACAGTTTTAGCAATGTGGTCTGAGAAAGTCAGCTGATCATCAATCATAACTCCAAGGCTTCTGTTTTTGAAGAAGTTATGGTTGATGTGCCTAACTTGATGGTGAAATTGTGATGAAACGATGGGTTTGATGGAACCTCAAGCAGTTCTGTCTTGGCAAGGTTGAGTTGAAGGTGATGGTCCATCATCCAGGAAGAAATGTCTGTTAGACAAGCTGAGATGCGAATAGCTACCGTCGGATCATCAGGATGGAATGAGAGGTAGAGTTGAGTGTCATCAGCATAGCAGTGGTATGAAAAGCCATGTTTCTGAATGACAGAACCTAATGATGCCATGTAGACAGAGAAGAGAAGTGGTCCAAGAACTGACCCTGAGGCACCCCAGTAGTTAGATGTTGTGACTTGGACACCTCACCTCTCCAAGATACTTTGAAGGTCCTATCTGATAGGTAAGACTCAAACCACTGAAGTGTGGTTCCTGAGATGCCTTTTCTGGATCTGGTGGTTAACCGTGTCAAAAGCAGCGGACAGATCAAGCAGGATAAGTACTGAAGATTTGGATTCTTCTCTTGCCAGTCTTAGAGCTTTGACAACTGTGAGCAAGGCAGTCTCAGTTGAATGTCCTCTTCTGAAGCCAGATGGGTTGCTGTCAAGGAGGTTGTTGTGTGTGAGAAATGCAACTTGGTTGAACACAGCTCGTTCATGTGTTTTTACGATGAAAGGAAGAAGGGAAACCGGTCTGTAGTTCTCTTAAAGAGATGGGTTGAGGGTGGGTTTCTTAAGTAGTGGAGTTATACGAGCCTGTCTAAATGATGAGGGAAAAACACCAGTGGGGAGGGATGTGTTGATGATGTGAGTGAGTGCAGGTTCAACTGCAGGAGAAATGGCTTGAAGGAGATGAGATGGAATAGGATCAAGCAGGCAAGTAGTAGGGTGATTAGAAAGGATGAGTTTTGAGACTTCTGCCTCAGAGAGTGAAGAGAAGGATGTAAATGAGTGTATGTTTGCTGGTGATATTGAGCTTGACTGATTGTTGTATGAAAAATTGTGCACTGATGTGTTAAATTTTATTAATGAAAAATGTGGCAAGTCGTCAGCTTTTAGAAATGAAGCAGGAGGGAGAGGAGGAGGACAAAGAAGTGAGGAAAATGTTTTAAAAAGCATGCTAGATAAATTGTTAGATAAATTGTTAATTTTGTTATGGTAGTATGTCATTTTAGCAGTGGAGACATTAGCAGAGAAGGAAGATAGGAGTGACCGATACACATTAAGGTCAGTAGTATTTTTGGATTTGCGCCACACCCTTTCAGCAGCTCTAAGCTTAGAACGGTGTTCGCTTAGAACATAAGATAACCAAGGGGCAGAAGGGGTGTTATGGGCTGGCCTGGAAGATAAGGGGCAAACAGTGTCTAAACAAGATGAAAGAGTGGAGCAGAAAGTATCTGTTGCATATATACTGTAGCACACGTTACAGGATATGTTCTGCATGTCTACGTAGGCTATATTGTTTTAGTTCAACTAGTACAATTATAATCTGTATGCACAATAATCATAGCCTATAAATAAAGCATCATCAGATTGATTTGTGAACCGGCTCGACCGGTTACTTCATGAGATCTGACACAAAATAATGATTTGTTCAAGGATCGAACATCACTACTGGGTAGCACTGTTCGGTCTGTTTATATGCAGAATACACATTTTCATTCAGACAAGGTTGCATGCATTAACGATTAAGTTAACCTTTATGTGCCATTAAAATATTTTATTGACTGAAAGTTCAGTTGATATGCAGTTTATATTTATTAGATTAATTATTGTATTATTTCAGATAAATAATATAATTATACAATTGCATTATTCAAGATTAGTTATTGTATTATTTCAAATTATATTGGATAATCAAGGTAACTATTCCACATTTTCCCAATCAATCTTTCTGCTGCTCCAGTAGAAGTTGCATCTTTGAGATAATTTAAGTGAATGTGTTTGATTTCAGTCTCAAACTAATCAAACAGAGCAGCAGATTAAACAGCAGTTTGAGAAGCTTCATCAGTTTCTCAGAGAAGAAGAAGAAGCTACAATCACTGCACTGAGAGAGGAAGAGGAGCAGAAGAAACAGATGATGAAGGAGAAGCTGAAGGAGATCAACTCACACATCTCAGCTCTTTCACAGTCAATCAAAGACATGGAGGAGATGATGAAAGACAGTGACGTCTGCTTTCTGAAGGTCTGATTTCAGATCATTGATTGATTGATTGATTGATTGATTGAGTTGTTGATGATAAATGGTGTGTCTGTTCTGCAGAAGTTTCCAGTCTCGATGGAAAGGTGAGTGATCTGCTGCTGTCTCTGCTTCTGATCCAAAGCCACTTCAGTTCTGATCCTGAATGTTCTTCCAGAGTCCAGATCTCAGCACAGCCGGATCCACAGACTCCTTCTGGAGCTCTGATTCATGTGCCACGATACTTGGGAAACCTGCCCTTCAGAGTCTGGAAGAAGATGCAGGACATCGTCCAAAACAGTGAGTCTGGAGAAGATCTGAGCTCTTACACACACACACACACACACACACACATTGGAAATGATGCAAGGGGGACGATTTAAAGATTTAAAGACGTCTGTGTTTGATCAATAGGGTGAGTGTCATTATTCATAATATGTGTTAGGTTCACTCTTGATCATTATATGAACATCAGAATAAAAGCAGCTGTTGATTGTGTTTCATCAGCTCCTGTGATTCTGGATCCAAACACGGCTCATCCACGTCTCGTTCTGTCTGATGATCTGACCAGTGTGAGATGGAGCGTGAACAAACAACCTCTTCCTGATAATCCAGAGAGATTTGATGATTGTTACTGTGTTTTGGGTTCAGAGGGGTTTAACTCAGGGACACACTGCTGGGATGTGGAGGTTAAAGAGAGTCTGTGCTGGAGTATTGGAGTAACTACAGCATCAAACCAGAGGAAGGGACGGGATTTCTATAACACTGATGTCTGGAGTGTGCAGTATGATCAGTATGAACTTTATGAACGGTCTGGTTTTAATATTAAACGATATCTTGAGCGTGTGAGAGTGTATCTGGACTATGACAGAGGAACAGTGTCATTCTCTGATCCTGTAACTAACACACATCTACACACATTCACAACCACCTTCACTGACATGCTCTTCCCATCCTTTGATAGTTTTTCCCCTCTCAGGATCTTACCATTGAATAGTCAGTAAACGTTACACCTGTAGGTCTGGATCTTCCTGCTTTCATCTTTTATATTCATCAAATAGTTTTCATTTTTCTGTAGCAATTCATAGTTATTTATTTATTTATTTTTTCATTTAGTGGTTTTATTAACTCCCTGCTGTTTTAAAAGTGTGTGTGTGTGTGTGTGTGTATGTATGTATGTGTGTATATATATATATATATCACACATTTAACAGATGTGTGATTGTTATATCAGTGCTATTTTCTGGGTAAAAGGTTAAAGGGAATTTCTAATGCTATTTCATGCTTTCTGGGTTAGAGTTATTTAGACTAAAATTAAATAACTGTTACGTCTATGAGGTAATGCTGTTATTCTTTGGCTCTGTTGTTGTTTCTGTTATTTTCTATTTCTTCTTCTGGATTGGTTGTGTATATAATAGGAGGCTGTTGCTGATTGGACCATCGAAGAGGCCTGGAATATTAGTTCTTCTGGAAGTCGTCTGGAAGGAACCTCTGGGAGTCTCTGCTTGTTTTTGATTGACTGTTGTAGCGCTGTGTGTTAAATGGTGGAAATATAGTGTGACAGAGTGTGGTTTCTGTGAACTCTTTTCTTTGGGGTTTAACAGAGTGCTGTTAGCCTTTGGATACCCTGTGACCTTTCATGTTAATAACATCACTGTTCTATTGATTCTGTATGTATCTTCAGATTTATTTGGGAAGTTGTAAGGGGTAAGTAGAGGCCTTTTGTAGGCCAAGAGGCCAGCATCTGTTCTTGTGTTTATGGATAGACAAGGAGATAGGGTATATTATTATATGTTTGTTTTTTTTAGCCTGGTTGTCTATTATTTTGGCATTAGCTCACCCCTGAATGTTTTGCTTCCGTTATTTCTTGATTTAATTTTCTCCTGCTTTCTTTGTTATCTCTTTCAAGATATTGTTTGTAAACACAGAAGAACAATGCTATAAAAAACAAACAAGGGAATGATAATTGTTTCTTTTGTCGTTTATGTTACACCCTGACCTCGACCAAGGATCGCCACATTGTAATTACAGATTTAGCTTAAATTAACATGTCCATCTTCGTTTTTCAGCAGCAGTAGCTCTAGGGCCATCTACATCAAATGCTGCAGGTCAGCCCACAATACAGCAAACATTTCAGAAAAAAAAAAAAATAATAATAATAATAATACTGTTGCAAATATTCTGTATTTTGTTTAGAAATTAAATATATTGTGGTCGTTAAAAGAAAAGTTTTTCTTTTTACCCAGACATTTTAGAGCTGTAATCACAACATTGTTGTGATCAGAAATGTTTGTTTGGCTATAAAATGCATTTGTCACTCCTGTATATAACAGTGTGTGAACGTAACCATATTAAGAACTCAAATGCATGATTGATAACTGTATTCTGCTGCTGTGTGAATGTGCTCCGTGTTTCAGGAGTGAGTCATGTTGCATATACAGAATGAGAGGATTCACTCCTGCATTAAAATGCACTTGTTATTCATGAATCTGTGCCATGTGTACCTGGCCTGTATTTGTTTTCCATATGTAAATCTGAATTAAGTGGATGAAGTGGACAGATAAAATTGTCACAGTGTCTGGGTTGTGTCCCTGGGTTTCCACTAGATGTCCCCCTTTCTCACGGTGTCTGTCACCTTATCACTTCCTGTTCCCTTATTTGGTCACCTTCCTCCTTGTTAGTAATTGATTGTTCTCCACCTGTCTCCTGTTCCCCCATTTTCCTTTTGTGTATTTATACCCGGTCTGTCTGAGTCTGTGTTACGGAGTCCTTGTCTAATGTCTTGTCATTCCGTAGTCTTGATCCTGCCTTGTGTTTTGTCCGTTCTTGTTACTGTCACAGTGTCTGGGTTGTGTCCCTGGGTTTCCACTAGATGTCCCCCTTTCTCACGGTGTCTGTCACCTTATCACTTCCTGTTCCCTTATTTGGTCACCTTCCTCCTTGTTAGTAATTGATTGTTCCCCACCTGTCTCCTGTTCCCTCACTGTCTGAGTCTGTGTTACGGAGTCCGTCTTCTGTCACGTTCGGTGTTACAAGAAACACGGAGAGATCCAAGTGTAGGTAAGATATTTATTAAGGGGCAATCCAAAAGGGTAAACAGTCCAGGCAGGGTCAAAACCAGAGAATCCAAATAAACAAGAACGGACAAAACACAAGGCAGGATCAAGACTACGGAATGACAAGACATTAGACAAGGACTCCGTAACACAGACTCAGACAGACCGGGTATAAATACACAGAAGGATAATGAGGGAACAGGAGACAGGTGGGGAACAATCAATTACTAACAAGGAGGAAGGTGACCAAATAAGGGAACAGGAAGTGATAAGGTGACAGACACCGTGAGAAAGGGGGACATTTAGTGGAAACCCAGGGACACAACCCAGACACTGTGACAAAAATATTCTATAATTCTGTCATTCAGTTTTAAAAGTGCACTTAAGCATCTTCACACAGACCTGAAGCACCAGAACTGTCTCTTTCCAAACCTTTATTTTGTTTTCTAACAGTTATGGCAGACAATCATTCATATTCAAAAAACTAAATAACAATCTTGAGCTCAGATTCAACACAGCAGCAAAGGGTCAAAGTACACAAGACACAATCAGTAAGATAATAAAAATGCAGAAACTTTACCCTCTCAAAACACTTACCAGGAAATGACTGTCTCATTATTCCACTGCTTTCTGTCGTATCTGAATACCTGGACAAAATCAAAAACAAAATAGGATCAAGAAGGATTTATGAGAAGTTTGTTTTTGAGTAGACAACAGATCTTTGTAATTCGTGTGGTTATTTATGGATCGTTCGTAAAGAATGGAAATGGATTCACTATCTTTAGAAGAACTTTCTTGTCCTGTGTGTATTGAAATCTTCAAGGATCCTGTTGTTTTATCATGTAGTCACAGTTTCTGTAAAGAGTGTCTCCAACAGTTCTGGAGAACTAAAAAAACTCAGGAGTGTCCTGTCTGCAGGAGAAGATCCTCAAGAGATGATCCTCCATGTAATCGTGTTTTAAAAAACTTGTGTGAGTCGCTCCTGAAGGAGAAGAAAGAGAAGTGTTCATCAGAGTCTGAGGAGCTCTGCAGTTTACACAGTGAGAAACTCAAACTCTTCTGTCTGGAGGACAAACAGCCGGTGTGTTTAGTGTGCAGAGATTCAGAGAAACACATCAATCACACATTCAGACCCATCGGTGAAGCTGTTCCAACTTATAAGGTAAGACAAATTTCTATTTTTTTTTCATATGTAAAGAACAAGTTAAAAACCCAATGCCAGGACCAAACCAGTTTAGCCAGGTTTGGCCCAAACCTCTGGGAGGGTTAATTAAGTTAAGGTTGTTTATAACACAAGCTATGCGTACAATTCATATTTAATAGCATTAACTGTCTTTAAATTACTTTTATTCAATCATAGTTTCATGAAATATTTTCAACTTGTTTGTGAAAGTTGTCATCTGCTTATATGTTCAGGCTGTGTATTTACAACATTGTGACCAGCAGGTGTCGCCTACATGTGGATGTTTCCTCTCATTTTGTGAAGCAATCAACTGGTTCAATTTGATTCACAGTTTCAAAACACTCAGTTTTTCCCATTGCACATATCATATTCGGTTAATGTTTAATATCTTCTAAATTTGTTATATTTCAGGAGGAGCTCCATAAAGCACTAAAGTCCTTACAAGATAAACTTCAGTACAAAGCAAACATTAAAGAAGAGTTTGAGAAAACAGTTCAACACATCAAGGTGAGGAAGCAAAATCAAGAGTCAAATACTCTACAATCCCAGAGAGTTTACCATGCACATACACTATTAGTAAAAGTTTGAACACATATACAAGGTTCTGGCATGAAACTCTAACTCAGTTTGACCTAATGACATCATTATCACATGGCACAACTGATTGGTTTTCTCCTGCATCAGTAGCCAATGAGCTCACTGCTAGTGTTTGCAGTAGCAGTCGCAGCTTGCTTCAGAAACCCCCCACTTTCCCCAGCTCCACCTGCATTTATCTTGTCATGCTGTCTGGTCTCTGTTTCCCTGAGTCTCCACTAGTGGTCTCACTTCCCCATAGGCACCTCACCGTAGGCACTACAATTCACACAAAGCCTTGTCCCTTCATCACAGTAATTGCACTCCTGTTAATTGCACTCAGGTGTCTTCACTTGATAGTCATTACCCTGCCTATATTAACCGGTCGTTTTCTGTTTGTTTTCATGGAGTCCTTTCTTTCCGTCACCCCGTTTCCTCGCCTTCCGAGTTTCCTCGTCTTCCGAGTTCCTGTTTCTAGTTCCATTCCTGTTCCTGTTCCTATCCATATTGTTTGTTTGTTTTGGATTGATTTCTGGTTTCTGCTTGTTGGATTCTGATTTGGATTACCCATTAAAACCCACACTGCATATGGATCTCTCGTCTCCTGTGTTTCCCTGGGTTCCCGAACGTAACAGAAGGACTCCATCAATGTCGAGATCCAGCGGTGTGGGACTTCATTCCCGTTACCCAGCCAGTATGGTGGAACAGAATGCTAAATTCATAAGATTAACCACTCTCCGCCAAGAGGGGAATGAGGTGGGTGCTTTGGCACATGTGTTCTGGTCCCTGGCAGAGGGTATGGGATATAATGATGCGGCCCTAAAAGACATTTTCAACACCGGTCTGGATGACCCGGTGCCTCGTATGGAAATGGATCAGTTGGATGCGTTTAGTTTCTGGAAATTCGTGTTCTACCTGCAACATCGGCTTCCGTGGGATACCCCAGCCACTCCTGTCTCTCCCGGTGGGATGGCCGATTCTAGACCGGGGTCTACAAACAGGAGGACCGCCAGCCCAGCGCCACAGCACAAGATGGTCGCCAGCTAACGCCACAGCACAAGTTGGTCGCCGGCCCAGCGCCACTGCACAAGATGGCCGCCAGCCCAGCGCCACAGCAGAAGGTGGTCACCAGCCCAGCGCCATGGTGCAAGATGGCCGCCAGCCTAGCACCACAGCACAAGGTGGTCGATAGTCCAGCATCACGGCGCAAGATGGCTGCCAGCCTAGCGCCACAGCGCAAGTTCCCCTTGACCCTTCAGAGATCTTCATGAGCAGAGTCAAGTCATCATTGATCTTCCTGAATCCAGTCTAAACACCAAGGAATTACCAAAGTCTCTCCACGCCTCTGCTGAACTACCAGAGCCTCTCCACGTCTCTGCTGAACTACCAGAGCCTCTCCACGTCTCGGCTGAACTACCAGAGCCTCTCCTCGTCTCGGCTGAACCACTAGAGCCTCTCCTCGTCTCTGCGGAACTTCCAGAGCCTCGTCACGTCTCAGCCGAACTCTCTGAGCGCTCGACTGATCCTGTCGTGGCCACGGAGGCCACCCTTAACTTGTTCATGTTCTCTGTTTCAGACTTGCCTAACCAGACTTGCTCTCCTGTGTCATCGATCCCACTGTGGTGGTCTTCTGCGCTGCCCTGGTGGGCTTCTGTCTCGACCGCATGGATGTGGTGGTCTTCTCCGCCGCCCTGGTGGGCTTCTGTCTCGACCGCACGGATGTGGTGGTCTTCTGCGCCGCCCTGGTGGGCTTCTGTCTCGACCGCACGGATGACCGCACTTTGCTCCTCTCTGGATTCCTGCCCTGTCGGTTCGGCCCTGGGCCACTGAACGTTATGTTCCTTCATGGACTTGTGTTTGTTGTTGTTTTGTTTTTGTTTTTTGCTCTTCTTCTCTTCATTTCCCTCTATGGACCTGGCCCGCCGTCCCTCCCCCTGATCCTCCGCCGGTCCACCTCCCTCCTGGGCTCCTTGTTTTTGTTTTTCTCTTTGTTTCCCTCTATGAACCTGGCCCTCCGTCCCTCCCCCTGATCCTCTGCTGGTCACCTCCCTCCTGGGCTCCTTGTTTTTGTTTTTTGCACTTCTTGTCTCTGTTTGCCCATTTTACCTGGCCCTACGTCCCTCCCCCTGGTCCTCCGCTGCTCCACCTTCCTCCTGGTCTCTGTGTTCCTTGGTCTCTTCTGGTGTTCGGGTGGAGCATCTGATAGCTGTTCCGTGGAGGAGGGGGTAATGTCACGCTGTCTGGTCTCTGTTTCCCTGAGTCTCCACTAGTGGTCTCACTTCCCCATAGGCACCTCACCGTAGGCACTACAATTCAAACAAAGCCTTGTCCCTTCATCACAGTAATTGCACTCCTGTTAATTGCATTCAGGTGTCTTCACTTGATAGTCATTACTTTGCCTATATTAACCAGTTGTTTACTGTTTGTTTTCATGGAGTCCTTTCTTTCCGTCACCCCGTTTCCTCGCCTTCCGAGTTTCCTCGTCTTCCGAGTTCCTGTTTCTAGTTCCATTCCTGTTACTGTTCCTATCCATATTGTTTGTTTGTTTTGGATTGATTTCTGGTTTTGACCCCTGCTTGTTGGATTCTGATTTCGATTACCCATTAAAACCCACACTGCATTTGGATCTCTCGTCTCTTGTGTTTTCCTTGGTTCCCGAACGTAACAGATCTGCTTTGAGGTGATCATGTTTGCTATATGGAGGCTATTTAATGTATGTTATATTAGCAGCAGCAGTATTTCTTACATGTTCACAGCAGCATTTTGTGGATGTATTGGCAGTATGAAGTCACAGTACTTGCTCTGCCGCAGCAGCAGCGTAGCAGATCTATTCGGCCAAGACCAAATACATTAAAATTGTCATGTACATAACCATGCAAATTACTCTTGAGAGCTAACATGACAGAACTAATCTTTACCTGCAGTTTGTGTGGGACACTATACTTGACTATGATGACTGAAGTTAATTTCATTTGATTTTTAAGTCTCAAGCTGATCAAACAGAGCAGCAGATTAAACAGCAGTTTGAGACGCTTCATCAGTTTCTCAGAGATGAAGAAGAAGCTACAATCACTGCACTGAGGGAGGAAGAGGAGCAGAAGAAGCAGATGATGAAGGAGAAGCTGGAGGAGATCAACACACACATCTCAGCTCTTTCACACACAATCAAAGACATGGAGGAGATGATTAAAGACAGTGACGTCTGCTTTCTGAAGGTCTGATTTCAGATCATTGATTGATTGATTGATTGATTGATTGATTGATTGATGAATTATGTGTTTGTTCTGCAGAAGTTTCCAGTCTCAATGGAAAGGTGAGTGATCTGCTGCTGTCTCTGCTCTCTCTGCTTCTGATCCAAAGTCACTTCAGTTCTGATCCTGAATGTTCTTCCAGAGTCCAGATCTCATCACAGCCGGATCCACAGACTCCTTCTGGAGCTCTGATTCATGTGCCACGATACTTGGGCAACTTGCCCTTCAGAGTCTGGAAGAAGATGAAGGACATCGTCCAGAACAGTGAGTCTGGAGAAGATCTGAGCTCTTACACACACACACACACACACACACACACTGGAAATGATGCATGAGGACGATTTACAGATTAAAGGTTGCCTGATGTGTTTTATCGATTGGTCCAGTTCCATAATTTATAATAGCCTGTGTATGGTCATCAGAATAAAATCACCTGTTGATTGTGTCTCATCAGCTCCTGTGATTCTGGATCCAAACACGGCTCATCCACGTCTTCTCCTGTCCAATGATCTGACCAGTCTGAGATGGAGCAACATCAGGCAACCACTTCCTGATAATCCAGAGAGATTTGACATCTATCCCTGTGTTCTGGGTTCAGAGGGGTTTAACTCAGGAACACACTGCTGGGATGTGGAGGTTAAAGAGAGCTCATCCTGGGGTCTTGGTATAACTACAGCATCAAACCAGAGGAAGGGAGGTGATTTCTTTAAGACTGATGTCTGGAATGTGCAGCACAAAATGTTTGAAGACTTTGGTTTTTTAGTTGAACATGATCTTGAGCGTGTGAGAGTGAATCTAGACTATGACAGAGGAACAGTGTCATTCTCTGATCCTGTAACTAACACACATCTACACACATTCACAACCACCTTCACTAAAACAGTCTTTCCGTTCTTTCATAGCATTTACCCTCTGAAGATCTTACCATTACATTATTCTAAGTCTAATACAATCTACAACCAAAGTAAATTCTAGCATGAACCAGGGACGGCTTTAGGGGTGGGCTAAGGAAGATGGATCCCCAAATGTTTTCAGTAAAGCCCTGAATGCTTTTATGACCATGTTTTGTGCGCATCATCATGAGTTTTCATGTGCATCAAAATAATTTCTATTATACCAGCACTGCTTTAGATATTACTGTAGCCTATAAATTCATAATACCAATCTCATCATCTGTTAAAATTTTATTATTGTTCTTGTACTGTACATAAATGGTAAACTGAAGCAGGATGCCTTAATCAGTTTTAGTTTTAGTTTTGTTTTTACCTAATCAATTCTGAGTTTTAATCTAAAATCAATGACAATACCCAGGGGAATTCTGGGCCCTGTGCACTTAATTTGGTATGAGGTCCCCTAATTTGCTTAAAATTTTTTTTAAAAATCAACACTACCAAAGACAAAAACAGTTTTGAACAATGTCAACCAATTAAACAGACAAAAATGTTTATATTTTAGAATTTTAAATGTAAGTCTGTCCCAAATGGCACAATTCATGTGCACTTGTGCTCTTGCAGACTTCTCATGGCTGCTGCATGCGCAGATCTGTTAAGTCCATGAGGGTGTCCCATTCATTATTTTAGCTTTCACAGCAGACTTCTACCTGGCAGTCAAAGCGGCATTATGTCACAAAAGTGTGGGCTCAAAGGAAGACCACAAGGGTTTAGGGTGTGATTTGGGACAGGGCCAGCGTCGAGTCTTCTGAGGTGAAGTGAGGTGAGCAGTTCATGGTTCACAGTCACACACACTTTACACAGTCTGTTTAAGTGACATTTTACAGGCTCATTTCTGTACTGTTTTCATTGGGTTCAGCAATACTTGTACATCTTTTCTGGCATCTTCCTACTGAAATAAACATTAAGTGAATATGATGAATTCATTCAGACCTGAGTTATTTTGAGTGCTTGTGCTCGATGTTTGGAGAGAGAACTGCTACTGAATGTCTCATGATCACAAGTGGAAAATCATTAAAAAGTTTAAGATCTGTGAGGGAAACTGATGGAAATAGATCTCAAGTATAGCAGCACTGTGATTTAACTCATACTCTTGAAATCTTTGGAAGATCAAATTTGTTATTTACTTTACATTGCTCATATTACTATGTCATACTGTCAAGACTGAGGACAGAGAGAAGATGATAGATCCAGAACCTTGCAGAACGAAACACACTAAAGAAACTAAAGAACAAACTGTTTATTCCTGATTTCTCATTCATTCATGATGATGAAGAACATAGATGTTATAAAGTTTCACGCATTTCATCAGATTTGCAGTATATAAATAGTTCTGGTTCACTGTTGGCAATAAACAGTAGACACCAAACTTCATCTAGTAAATGAACTTTCGAAAACTGCAGATAGATTTGGAAATTAAACATAATTTAAGCAAGTTAATTTGTGTTTTTCATAAATTATATATGTTATTTACAGTTACAGAGATTCCATTTCTTCAAAAACCTCAGAAAGAGGTTTTGTTGAATGCAGGCAGTGCTACAGTTTTTGAGACACTGACACAAAGCATTTAGATGATTTTCTTGTTTTCCCATCATGCAAATAGGTTTTCAATTTTTGTAGCAATCAACTTTTTTTTCATTTAGTGGTATTATTAACTCCCTGTTGTCTTATTTAGTCTAAAATTAAACAACTGTAAAGTCTTCAAGGTAGTTCTGTTATTCTTTGGCTCTGTTGATACCTTGTGACCTTTCATGTTAATAACATCACTGTTCTATTGATTCTATATGTATCTTCACATTTATTTGGGAAGTTGTAAGGGGTAAGTAGAGGCCTTTTGTAGACCAAGAGGCCAGCATCTGTTCTTGTGTTTATGGATAGACAAGGAGATAAGGTATATTATTATATGTTTTTTTTTTTTATTGTGGTCGGTAAAAGAAAAGTTTTTCTTTTTAGCCAGAAATTTTAGAGCTGTAATCACAACATTGTTGTGATCAGAAATGTTTGTTTGGCTATAAAATGCATTTGTCACTCCTGTATATAACAGTGTGTGAACGTAACCATATTAAGAACTCAAATGCATGATTGATAACTGTATTCTGCTGCTGTGTGAATGTGCTCCGTGTTTCAGGAGTGAGTCATGTTGCATATACAGAATGAGAGGATTCACTCCTGCATTAAAATGCACTTGTTATTCATGAATCTGTGCCATGTGTACCTGGCCTGTTTTTGTTTTCCATATGTAAATCTTAATTAAGTGGATGAAGTGGACAGATAAAATATTCTATAATTCTGTCATTTCATTTTTAAAAGTGCACTTAAGCATCTTCACACAGACCTGAAGCACCAGAACTGTCTCTTTCCAAACCTTTATTTTGTTTTCTAACAGTTATGGCAGACAATCATTCATATTCAAAAAACTAAATAACAATCTTGAGCTCAGATTCAACACAGCAGCAAAGGGTCAAAGTACACAAGACACAATCAGTAAAATAATAAAAATGCAGAAACTTTACCCTCTCAAAACACTTACCAGGAAATGACTGTCTCATTATTCCACTGCTTTCTGTCGTATCTGAATATCTGGACAAAATCAAAAACGAAATAGGATCAAGAAGGATTTATGAGAAGCTTGTTTTTGAGTAGACAACAGGTCTTTGTAATTTGTGTGGTTATTTATGGATCGTTCGTAAAGACTGGAAATGGATTCACTATCTGTAGAAGAACTTTCTTGTCCCGTGTGTATTGAAATCTTCAAGGATCCTGTTGTTTTATCATGTAGTCACAGTTTCTGTAAAGAGTGTCTTCAACAGTTCTGGAGAACTAAAGAAACGCAGGAGTGTCCTGTCTGCAGGAGAAGATGTTCAAATGATGCACCTCCATGTAATCTTGTGTTAAAAAACTTGTGTGAGTCCTTCCTGAAGGAAAGAAAAGAGAGGCATTCATCAGAGTCTGAGGAGCTCTGCAGTTTACACAGTGAGAAACTCAAACTCTTCTGTCTGGAGGACAAACAGCCGGTGTGTTTAGTGTGCAGAGACTCAGAGAAACACATCAATCACACATTCAGACCCATCAGTGAAGCTGTTCCAACATACAAGGTAAGACAAATAAAAAATTTTTTTTTTTCATATGTAAAGAACATGTTAAAAGCTCAATGTAAGGACTAAACCAGTTTAGCCAGGTTTGGCCCAAACCTCTGGGAGGGTTAATAAGTCAAGGGTGTTTATAACACAAGCTATGCATACAATTCATATTTAATAGTATTAATTATTTTTAAATTACATTTAGTCAATCATAGTTTCATGAAATATTTTAACTGATTTTTACATTTACAACATTGTGACCAGCAGGTGTCGCCAACATGTGGATGTGTCCTCTCATTTTTGCGAAGCAATCAACTGGTTCAATTTGATTCACAGTTTCAAAACACTCAGTTTCTCCCATCACACATATCATATTCAGTTAATATTTTATATCTTTCTAAATTCCAGGAGGAGCTCCATACAGCACTGAAGTCCTTACAAGAGAAACTTCAGTACAAAGAAAACACTAAAGAGGAGTTTGAGAAAACAGTTCAACACATTAAGGTGAGGAAGCAAAAACCAAGAGTCAAATACTCAACAATTCCACAGAGTTTACCATGCACATACACTATTAGTAAAAGTTTGAACACATATACAGGGTTCTGGCATGAAACTCTAGATGGTGCAGTCCAATAGGTCTAACTCAGTTTGACCTAATGACATCATTATCACATGGCATAGCTGATTGGTTTTCTCCTGTATTGGTAGCCAATGAGCTCACTGCTCAACATTCAACTATATGACTAGTATTTGCTGTAGCAGTCACAGTTTGCATCAGAAACCCCCGCCTTCCCCAGCTCCACCTGCATTGGTCTGCTATGAGGTGATCATGTATGCTATATGGGGGTAATTTCATGTATGTTATATTTGCAACTGCAGTATTTCTTTCATGCTCACAGCAGCATGTTGTGGATGTATTGGCAGTATGAAGTCACAGTACTTGCTCTGCCAAAGCAGCGTAGCAGATCTATTCTGCCAAGACCAAATACATTAAAATTGTCATGTACATAACCATGCAAATTACTCTTCAGAGTTGACACGACAGAACTAATCTTTCCCTGCAGTTTGTGTGGGTCCTAATGTGCCAGTATAGCAGGGACAGACTGGGACTAAAAAACGGCCCTGGACTTTGACTAATCCCGGCCCAAAGCAATCGGCACGCGGAAACTCGACAACAGTCTGTCTTGTGCCACCTTTGTGTTTAAACACTCTCTGTACTGTCAGGTATTTTGTCTTCTTCTGAGGGTGGTTTGACAAAAAAAAAAAACTCTAGGATGGGATTATCTGACTTAAAGTAATTTAAAGTTGAGCTGGAGTTGGTGTCTTTCTCTGCTCTTGGTCTAACCTGAATAAAAGTAAAAGGACAAAAATTCTTAATATTAGCTACTGCATGTAGCATTTTACAGCTAAAATGTTGAAGTTTAGCTGTTTTAACTACTGTAATCATAAAAAATGTAGCAACCTGAATATCACTTCCTAAAATCATCCCTAGCAAGTAACTCTCTTTCTCCTCTCTGTTCAATACGTATGTTCCATACTTACCGTATTTTATGGACTATAAAGCGCACTTTTTTTTTTATAGTTTGGCTGGTCCTGCGACTTATGGTCAGGTGCGACTTATTTATCAAAATTAATTTGACATGAACCAAGAAAAATTAACCAAGAGAGATGAACCAGGAGAAAACATTATCGTCTACAGCCGCGAGAGGGCGCTCTATGTTGCTCAGTGCTCCTGTAGTCTACACTGAAAACATAGAGCGCCCTCTCGCGGCTGTAGACGGTAATGTTTTCTCTTGGTTCTTGGTTCTAAATAAATGCGACTTACACTCCAGTGCGACCTTATATATGTTTTTTTCCTCGTCATTATGTATTTTTGGACTGATGCGACTTATACTTAGGTGCTACTTATAGTTCGATAAAATACGGTACTTTCCCTGGATCTGCCTGTGGAACCAGCTCATCTTTCTGTCCATCATCATCATCATCATCACTGAAGGCATGTTGCTGCATAGCTGTCTGGCTCACTTCTTCACTGCTGTTAATATTTAACTGTGAAGTGCTGCTGCTGAAAAATATTGCTATATATTTCAGTTAGTTTGTGACATTTAGCGGCTTCAGTATCTAAATTCCGCAATATTTTTTCTCTCCTTCTCAGCCCCACCCGTTTCTTTCCGTTTTTACCCACGGCCACGTTATGCATATTGTTTGTTTATTTCTATGCTTCTTCTGTCTAATGTCTTTGCTGATGGTTTCTTCCTACTCTTCCACTTCTTCTTCTCCTTACTTGGTGGCCATGGCCAGTGCAGCTGTCATCCAATTTAAAGGTGCATTGCCACCTACAGTACTGGAGTGTAAAACAGATTAGTGGGGGGGCAGGTGATGACTGCGTGCGTGGTGGGTGGTGGGCCGGCCCGCCGGCCGTCCTGCAGTACCGGCCGTTCTGTGATTCTCCAGATCACATAGATGGCCAGTCCGCCCCTGCAGTATAGTGACAGGGACACTTGTCAAGTCAAGTCAAGTCACCTTTATTTATATAGCGCAGAAGAATCATCTGTTTCCTGTGGTCTTATCCTGATGGTCATCTGAGACAAGGTCTTTACAGGGGATCTGTATCTGGGGCTCTAGTTGTCCTGGTCTCCGCTGTCTTTCAGGGCTGTAGAGGTCCTTTCTAGGTGCTGATCCACCATCTGGTCTGGATACATACTGGATCCGGGTGACTGCAGTGACCCTCTGATCTGGATACACACTGGATCTGGTGGCTACGGTGACCTCGGAATAAGAGAGAAACAGACTAATATTAGCGTAGATGCCATTCTTCTAATGATGTAGCAAGTACATCGGGTGTTATGGGAAGTGTTCCCGGTTCCGGTTTACATAATTAATGCAGCCTAAAAATCCTTTAACGGATTTGGATATTAAAAGCATATTAGTATGTTTTGTGTAAGCCAGGTTAAAGAGATGGGTCTTTAATCTAGATTTAAACTGCAAGAGTGTGTCTGCCTCCCGAACAATGTTAGGTAGGTTATTCCAGAGTTTAGGCGCCAAATAGGAAAAGGATCTGCCGCCCGCAGTTGATTTTGATATTCTAGGTATTATCAAATTGCCTGAGTTTTAAGAATGTAGTGGACGTAGAGGATTATAATGTAAAAGGAGCTCATTCAAATACAGAGGTGTTAAACCATTCAGGGCTTTATAAGTAATAAGCAATATTTTAAAATCTATATGATGTTTGATAGGGATCCAGTGCAGTGACAGGACCGGGCTAATATGGTCATACTTCCTGGTTCTAGTAAGAACTCTTGCTGCTGCATTTTGGACTAGCTGTAGTTTGTTTACTAAGCGTGCAGAACAACCACCCAATAAAGCATTACAATAATTAACCTTGAGGTCATAAATGCATGGATTAACATTTCTGCATTTGACATTGAGAGCATGGGCTGTAATTTAGATTAGAGCTGAAGATCTTTGCCCGAACCCGACGGGACCCGATGGGACCCGACGGGTTCGGGCTGAATTTATATCATCTTACGCGGGCTCGGGCCGGGCTCGGGCTTGCGCTCTGGTTTGCGAGGTAAACGAGCGGTCATGTGATGTGTTTCGATTAGCGCAAGAAAGATGCAAAAAAGGATGCTGAGTAGGTGCAACGGAGGCTTGCCTCTGGTGATTACGTTTTGGTTTCCTCCACAAAAACATGTAGACCTTGCCTAATCTCTGTGAGTAGGCCTAAAGGTTTTTCAAATAACTAAGTATTAATTGAGTTTTAATTGCACAATGTGTACAGAGTATTTCCGCTAATGTTGGCATTATTCTTTTATTAAATATCATCCTTAGGGCGAAGCAAATCCGGCGGAGCCTTTATCTTAATTTTGTTATTGCCAAATACCCATATTAATTAAATTTGTTAAAAATGACTAGTTTTTATTGGTGCGTTGGTCTATTTATAGGCTAAATGAGCCTATGTCGAGAATGCTGAGATGTAACGATGTCACAGAGGACTTATTTTATTTTTTTATTCCAACTTCCAAGTGGTTTAGTCTACGCTAGTTATGAAAAAATGTTAAAACATGTATAAATGACTCATTCTGGACAAAAGGCAAAAGAACTGTGTGTGCGCGCACATTTGAATAATGTCGGGCTGTAAACAGGGCTTTAAAAAAAGCTGTCAATCAAAATGTACTTGTCGGGCTCGGGCAAAAAACCTGTCAGGCTTGGGTCCTGTCGGGACTAACTTTTAAGGCCCAATTACAGCTCTAATTTAGATATATTTTTGAGATGAAAAAATGCAGTTTTACAAATGCTAGAAACGTGGCTTTCTAAGGAAAGATTGCTATCAAATAGCACACCTAGGTTCCTAACTGATGACGAAGAATTGACAGAGCAACCATCAAGTCTTAGACAGTGTTCTAGGTTATTACATTGCAGAGTTTTTAGGTCCTATAATTAACACCTCTGTTTTTTTCAGAATTTAGCAGTAAGAAATTACTCGTCATCCAGTTTTTTATATCGACTATGCATTCCATTAGTTTTTCAAATTGGTGTGTTTCACCGGGCCGCGAAGAAATATAGAGCTGAGTATCATCAGCATAACAGTGAAAGCTAACACCATGTTTTCTGATGATATCTCCCAAGGGTAACATATAAAGCGTGAAGAGTAGCGGCCCTAGTACTGAGCCTTGAGGTACTCCATACTGTACTTTTGGTCGATATAATACCTCTTCATTCACTGCTACGAATTGATGGCGGTCATATAAGTACGATTTAAACTATGCTAATGCATTTCCATTAATGCCAACAAAGAGTTCAAGTCTGTGCAAAAGAATGTTGTGGTCAATTGTGTCAAACGCAGCACTAAGATCCAATAAGACTAAAAGAGAGATACAACTACAATCAGATGATAAGAGCAGGTCATTTGTAACTCTAAGGAAAGCAGTCTCAGTACTATGATACGGTCTAAATCCTGACTGGAAATCCTCACAGATACCATTTTTCTCTAAGAAGGAATATAATTGTGAGGATACCACCTTTTCTAGTATCTTGGACAGAAAAGGTAGATTCGAGATTGGTCTATAATTAACTAGTTCTTTGGGGTCAAGTTGTGTTTTTTTGATGAGAGGCTTAATAACAGCCAGTTTGAAGGTTTGGGGACATATCCTAATGACAATGAGGAATTAATAATAGTCAGAAGAGGATCTATGACTTCTGGAAGCACCTCTTTTAGGAGCTTAGATGGTATAGGGTCTAACATACATGTTGTTGGTTTAGATGATTTAAAATGTTTATACAATTCTTCCTCTCCTATGGTAGAGAATGAGTGGAACTGTTCCTCAGGGGGTCTATAGTGCACTGTCTGATGCAATACTGTAGCTGACGGCTGAATGGTTGCCATTTTATCTCTAATAGTATCGATTTTAGAAGTAAAGTAGTTCATAAAGTCATTACTGCTGTGATGTTGGGAAATGTCAACACTTGTTGAGGCTTTATTTTTTGTTAATTTAGCCACTGTATTGAATAAATACCTGGGGTTATGTTTGTGAAGAGAAGAGAAGAAAAGTAATCGGATCTAGCTGTTTTTAATGCTTTTCTGTATGATAGGTTACTTTCCCGCCAAGCAATACGAAATACCTCTAGTTTTGTTTTCCTCCAGCTGCGCTCCATTTTTCGGGCTGCTCTCTTTAGCATGCGAGTATGCTCATTATACCATGGTGTCATACTGGTTTCCTTAACCTACCTTAAGCGTAAAGGAGCAACTGTATTTAAAATGCTAGAAAACAGAGAGTCCATAGTTTCTGTTACATCATCAAGTTGTTCTGAGGTTTTGGATATGCTAAGGAATTTGGATACATCAGGAAGATAACTTGTCACTTCCTTCCTTCAGGTGTGATGTTTAAACCAAGGTCCTGACTCTCTGTGGTGGCACTTCTTGTAAAAAGAGTGGGGCTGTATGATTGTAAAGAGCTTTGGGTGTATAGTAGTACATAAGAAAAGCATAAAATTTTTCATTCATTCTCTATCCACATTTTACAACAATAATAAAGTCATCAAACAACAGAATTATAAATTCAGTGTGTCTAAACATTTGACTGGTGCCACAGATGATGTGAGGTGTTTAGTCAGATGACTGAAGGGAATGTGATTTGATTTCAGTCTCAAGCTGATCACACAGAGCAGCAGATTAAGAAGGATTTTAAGAAGCTTCGTCAGTTTCTCAGAGATGAAGAGAAAACTACAATCACTGCACTGAGGGAGGAAGAGGAGCAGAAGAAACAGATGATGAAGGAGAAGCTGGAGGAGATCAACACACACATCTCAGCTCTTTCACACACAATCAAAGACATGGAAGAGATGATGAAAGACAGTGACGTCTGTTTTCTGAAGGTCTGATTTCAGATCATTGATTGATTGATTGATTGATTGAGTTGTTGATGATAAATTGTGTGTTTGTTCTGCAGAAGTTTCCAGTCTCGATGGAAAGGTGAGTGATCTTCTCTCTCTCTGCTTCTGATCCAGAGTCACTTCAGTTCTGATCCTGAATGTTCTTCCAGAGTCCAGATCTCAGCACAGCCGGAGCCACAGACTCCTTCTGGAGCTCTGATTCATGTGCCACGATACTTGGGCAACCTGCTCTTCAGAGTCTGGAAGAAGATGCAGGACATCGTCCAGAACAGTGAGTCTGGAGAAGATCTGAGCTCTTACACACACACACACACACACACACACACACACACACACACACACACGCACACACTGGAAATGATGCATGAGGAAGATTTACAGATTAAAAGATACCTGATCTGTTTTATCGATTGGTCCAGTTTCATAATTTGTAATAATCTGTGTATGGTCATCAGAATAAAATCACCTGTTGATTGTGTCTCATCAGCTCCTGTGATTCTGGATCCAAACACAGCTCAGCCACTTCTCGTCCTGTCCAATGATCTGACCAGTCTGAGATGGAGCAACATCAGGCAACCACTTCCTGATAATCCAGAGAGATTTGACATCTATCCCTGTGTTCTGGGTTCAGAGGGGTTTAACTCAGGAACACACTGCTGGGATGTGGAGGTTAAAGAGAGCTCATCCTGGGGTCTTGGTATAACTACAGCATCAAACCAGAGGAAGGGAGGTGATTTCTTTAAGACTGATGTCTGGAGTGTGCAGCACAAAATGTTTGAAGACTTTGGTTTTTCAGTTAAACAGGTTCTTCAATGTGTGAGAGTGAATCTAGACTATGACAGAGGAACAGTGTCATTCTCTGATCCTGTAACTAACACACATCTACACACATTCACAACCACCTTCACTAAAAAAGTCTTTCCGTTCTTTCATAGCATTTACCCTCTGAAGATCTTACCATTACATTATTCTAAGTCTAATACAATCTACAACCAAAGTAAATTCTAGCATGAACCAGGGATGGCTTTAGGGGTGGGCTAAGGAAGCTGGATCCCCAAATGTTTTCAGTAAAGCCCTGAATGCTTTTATGACCATGTTTTGTGCGCATCATCATGAGTTTTCATGTGCATCAAAATAATTTCTATTATACCAGCACTGCTTCAGATATTACTGTAGCCTATAAATTCATAATACCAATCTCATCATCTGTTAAAATTTGATTATTGTTCTTGAACTGTACATAAATGGTAAACTGAAGCAGGATGCATTAATCAGTTTTAGTGTTTTTTTTTTTTTTTTTTTTTTTTTTATAAATTCTGAGTTTTTAATCTAAAATCAATGACAATACCCAGGGGAATTCTGGGCCCTGTGCACTTAATTTGGTATGAGGTCCCCTAATTTGCTTAAAATTTTTTAAAAAAATCAACACTATCAAAGACAAAAACAGTTTTGAACAATGTGAACAATTTAAACAGACAAAAAATTTTATATTTTAGAATTTTAAATGTAAGTCTGTCCCAAATGGCACAATTCATGTGCACTTGTGCTCTTGCAGACTTCTCATGGCTGCTGCATGCGCAGGTCTGTTAAGTCCATGAGGGTGTCCCATTCATTATTTTAGCTTTCACAGCAGGCTTCTACCTGGCAGTCAAAGCGGCATTATGTCACAAAAGTGTGGGCTCAAAGGAAGACCACAAGGGTTTAGGGTGTGATTTGGGACAGGGCCAGCGTCGAGTCTTCTGAGGTGAAGTGAGGTGAGCAGTTCATGGTTCACACACACTTTACAGTCTGTTTAAGTGACATTTTACAGGCTCATTTCTGTACTGTTTTCATTGGGTTCAGCAATACTTGTACATCTTTTCTGGCATCTTCCTACTGAAATAAACATTAAGTGAATATGATGAATTCATTCAGACCTGAGTGATATTGAGTGCTTGTGCTCGATGTTTGGAGAGAGAAATATGATACTTGTGTGAAAATATGACATGTTGTTCAGTTTAACAGAAATTTGTCTGAGGTAAAGACCACACTCAAAAACTAAACAACTAACAGAGTTCTGGAGTTCCACCTTAAATGTGGCTTAATTAATTGTAATTTAATTGCTGTGTAATTTAATTACAAAATAAATGTTACTGTAATCTATTACAAAGTGGAGTATTTTCACTTAACCACATACAGATTCAGTTGAATTATTTCCCAAATTGCAATGACTGCTCTAAAATATGAGACTCCAGTGTTTCAAGAGTTGAGGACACATGTTAATTTGATAACTGTTTTATTTCCTATTTCGGTTTATGTATATATTTTATTTTTTTTAAGATGAACTGTTTTTCCAAGGCATTGTTTCCTGTCATAGTTATGAAAGATTTGATTTCAAAAACAGTTTCAAAGCAATTAAACTATATATTATGATTTTAAATCTATATTTAACCTCAAAAAGTAAAAGGAGGTGCTGAAGTCTGTGGTGGATGTGATTTAAAAATGTACTATTATAATCTTAATTCAAGTGATGAATGATTTTGATGTGATCCGGGTTGAGTGCCACTGTAAGGTTAACCCTGCCATGATTCAAATGTTTGAAAATGATTAACAGTTGAAAACATTAGCTAGACATTTAGAAAATTATCAAATGTAATCAGTTACATAACATAATTTAAATAGTTACATTACTTATTACATTTTAAACAGGGTAACGTGTAATCAGTTAACCAACACTGGTAAAACTCTCCCAACACTGATCTGTTGTTAATTGTTTCCTTTTGTATTTGACTTTTTAGGATGTTTCACATGTGTCCTTACAAGAGAAACTTTGGAAACAGAAATATTGGGTAGAAAGGTGAAACGCGTGCATTTATTTACATTCATAATAATTATATAAACTGTAAACCGGTTATTTTCTGTTCAGATATTATTTTTTTATTTCTAGTCTGGACACTAGAAATAAACCCTCATGTAGTTGGTATAGCAGCTCAGTGTATCCTGCGATGCTTAGATGGTTTCTGTCAGGACTCTTGACATTTGCGTTGAAGCTCTTTTAAGAAACTTCTGGCAAGGTGGATGGTTGAACTCTTTATGGTTACAAAAATAGAGATTTTCAAATATAATTACAGTACTGTATGAAGACATGTCATGTATCCATACTGAAGTTTAACAGAAGATGTCCAAAGACAAATCTTCTTTAATATTTTAAATCACTATCCAGGGTCAAGCAAGGCAGACAAAGAGTTAACAAACATGAGACCCAAACAGGCAGTATGATAAAGAAGCAGAAACTCCTCCCTCTTACAGCACTTACCAGGAAATGACTGATGTCTTAATATTTCTACTTTCTGTCATACTGACTGTCCACAAAAGCATTAAGGAATTAGTAATCAGTAGAGAAAGAAGAGAAATACTTTAAGAAGGACTTTTCTTTGTTTTGTTTCTGAACAGACAGCAGATCTTTGTGATTCTCGTTGTTTTTCATTTTTGCAACATCAGTCAGGAAGTGAAAGTAAAGTTTAGATCACTGGAGCTCAAAGAGAGAAAATGGATTCACTGTCTGCAGATGATTTTTCTTGTCCCGTGTGTATTGAAATCTTCAAGGATCCTGTTGTTTTATCATGTAGTCACAGTGTCTGTAAAGAGTGTCTCCAACAGTTCTGGAGAACTAAAAAAAACCCATGAGTGTCCTGTCTGCAGGAGAAGATCCTCAAGAGATGATCCTCCATGTAATCGTGTTTTAAAAAACTTGTGTGAGACGCTCCTGAAGGAGAAGAAAGAGAAGTGTTCATCAGAGTCTGAGGAGCTCTGCAGTTTACACGGTGAGAAACTCAAACTCTTCTGTCTGGAGGACAAACAGCCGGTGTGTTTAGTGTGCAGAGACTCAGAGAAACACATCAATCACACATTCAGACCCATCGGGGAAGCTGTTCCAACATACAAGGTAAGACTAATTTAAATCTGAGGATATAAACTTGTATAAATTGTATATCATGTACATGTCTCTACAGCATTTTGCATTTGTGTATTATGTACGCAAACATATTACAGACATGTCTGGTTTCTTACAGATTTTCATTTTCATTTCAGGAGGAGCTCAATACAGCACTGAAGTCCTTACAAGAGAAACTTACAAACCATGAAAAAATTAAAGGAGAGTTTGAGAAAATAATTCAACACATCAAGGTGAGGAGTCTTGATATTTTTTGCAAATTTGATTAGGACAGCTGGACTGGGTTGCTTGACATAATTGCATGTTCACTAATTGATTGGAATAAACACACACAGTTGTTTTGCATAAAATGATGAAGCAGAAGCCTCGGTTAGCGAGCTGCTTCATCAGTGGGTGGAACTTACACGCAAGCTGCAATCCCATTGGCTGGCACTCCCTTGTCATCTTTCACATTTTGATGTCAACAAATTAGTTAGGGAATGTCATTTATATTCATGAGCCCATTAACCTTTCAGCCATTAGGTCGATCAGACACTCAGCTTTTGACAATAGCCTATACATATTGCCTGATCAAAAAGAGAAGTCCATCCATCCATTCTACACACCGCTTGTCCCACAGCTAGTCTTATCAAAGCATCTCGGGCCAAGGCAGAGAAACACACTTGACAGATGGCTAGTCTATCACAAGGCTAACAAACATGAACACATTCAAAAAGAGAAATCATTTTTGATTACTGTAAGTACACAGTAGCTATGTTTCCATCCAAAGATGCAAATTTAACTTATGCGCAAAACTGGAATATTGCATATAATATTTGCGAATAAAGCACTGTTTTCATCCAGCATGTCAAAGAGAACAAAATCGCCACTTCCTGATTAGCAACTTCCTAAAATGACCAAATTTTTTAAGTGAACTAGGAGAAGTCATTAAATACAATAATTTTCATATTTAATAAATTACTTGCTCTTCAAAGAGAGCAGACAAACACAATAAATGCGGTGCTTTTAGAGGTGGATGCCTGCTGTTTGGGAACGCAGTCATGTAAGACAGTAATTATACAGAAATACTTTGATGACAGACTTTCCTCATGCATTTCAGAATGACCAAAACAATATATAGATGCTGTGAATGAGATTTTTCTCTTGGTTACTCAATTTATCCCAACTCATAGCGTACTTTTTCAATGTGCATGGTGGAATTTATTCAGTAAATGTGTTTCCATCGTAGTTTATATGCATTGTTTCTAATCTGAGAAAACGTTTATCCTACTCAGTTGTGTGCATAAGTTGTTATGTGCATTTTTAGAATTTATGCGCATCTTGGCATTTCCATCCATCTGTTTTTATGTGATAATCCAAAATGTGCATAAAAATTGGTGGATGGAAACATAGCTATTGTTAAACTGATGAAAATACTTTATTTTTACTTATTTGTTAGTCTTTAGAGAAACATTTAATGAATGTCCCAAGCACCACCACCATATTATTTTTTCTTATTAAAATGCCATTTGAAATTGCTCTTTTATGAAAAGATTTTATGTCTACAGATCAAGCCATGATTTTGAGATGATTAAAGTGAATTTGATTTGATTTCAGTCTCAAGCTGATCAAACAGAGCAGCAGATTAAACAGCAGTTTGAGACGCTTCATCAGTTTCTCAGTGACGAAGAAGAAGCTACAATCACTGCACTGAGAGAGGAAGAGGAGCAGAAGAAGCAGATGATGAAGGAGAAGCTGGAAAAGATCGACAGACTCATTGCAGCTGTTTCATACTCAATCAAAGACATGGAGGAGATTATGACAGCCAATGATGTCTGCTTTCTAAAGGTCTGATTTCAGATCATTGATTGATTGATTGATTGATTGATTGATTGATTGAGTTGTTGATGATCAATGGTGTGTTTGTTCTGCAGAAGTTTCCAGTCTCGATGGAAAGGTGAGTGATCTGCTGCTGTCTCTGCTCTCTCTGCTTCTGATCCAAAGTCACTTCAGTTCTGATCCTGAATGTTCTTCCAGAGTCCAGATCTCATCACAGCCGGATCCACAGACTCCTTCTGGAGCTCTGATTCATGTGCCACGATACTTGGGAAACCTGCTCTTCAGAGTCTGGAAGAAGATGCAGGACATCGTCCAGAACAGTGAGTTTGCAGATGATCAGAGCTGTCACTACTCATTCATTTCTATGGTATCTGCAAATTAGGGAGCATGACATGCAAGTGCACACAATTTACTAATTTGTTCTCTCAATTTATACATTTAGCAAATAGAGGGAACGAATATGTAAATCGTGTGCACAATTTTGTAACTCAAGGGAATAAAATAGTAAATCATGCACATGATTTAGCTTACTATATTTTTCCTGCATGCCATGTGTGGGGCTCTGTAGCAAATAGTGATTGACAGTCATAGAACTATGAGAGAGATGCAATAGCATCAGGGTATGTTGTGATTGGCTTATAAGACACACATGATCCAAGTTGACGGTTATGTTTTCTCTAATGTTATAGATGAGGAGGTTGGTATCTTCTCATATAATAAGAAAATCTTTGGTTTGTCTGACTGAAAATGAACAGGGAGTTCCTCTGAGTTTCAGTGTGTGTGTATAAGACGGATGGCGTGAAAAGTTTAAAATGCAGAATATTCATTATTGTACTTGAAAGTCGTTGAAGTAATAATTGTCAGTTATTTGTGAATTAAATCAGCTGTAAAACGGCCAGCTGTTTAAAGCCATTGTGCAAGATTCCAGTGTGTCCTTATAGCTGGAATGTGGATATGGTTTATGCATTTCCATCTGTAGGGATCAGGGCTGGACTGGGACAAAAAATCGGCCCGGGCATTTTTGCCCAGACCGGCCCACTATATGATCATAAACACCACCCATCTTTGCACGCCCTTAATTATATGTATACCAACTCCTATTCATTAAAACCACTAATGCCATGTAATGAGTGAGTATAGGAATGAGTGAGAGTTAACAGATGAAATAAGTCAAAATTGTATATTTATTAATACAGTTGAACTATACTCCACAGGTGAATCCTAAAACAAGCTATAAGCGGCTCTGGCATAGCAATACCAGTGTTTCTTACAGGATTTTTGTTAAAACTATGGTGGTGTGTCCTCGGTCCTTCTAGGGGGGTTCAGGGGCATGCCCCCCCCCGTGAGAAAATTTTGTGCATTTTAATGTTAAATTCATTAATCTGGTGCACTTTGAGAGTTCAAAATTAAAAGCTCCAACCCATATTCAGTGTGCAAATTAAACAAAGAAAAATTCAAACCTCTTTTAGTTACAGTGTCTATTTACATTACACCTATACATAATAATAGTTATAATATTAATCCAATGACAGTAATAGCCATATTTTGTAAAACAAATGCACAAAAAAATAAAGGAAACTTTCTTAATTAGTTGTACCAATTTCTATACTTGAAAGAGATAAGCACATGATCTTTTATTTTGACGCAAACTGCATCAAGCTTTTATTTTGGCGGAAAACATGGTTTACAAACGCCTCTTATTAAATTTCTAGTGAATTGCGGTAATCGTCAACTATGCAGATGTGGAAATAATCTACACTCATGACATGGCCTAAGTGTTTTGAAAGTAGTTATGCTTACCACAGGCTCTACACTTCCTCATCTCTCTCCTGATCCTCCGTCCTCACTATCATCATCTGCCACAGGAGCTGATGAAGGTCAGAAAACATATATTTTGACACAGTTTACAGTGTCTGCTTTAAGGGCCTGGTTCTATTTTTTCACGCTATTTATCTGCACATTCCTTGCGTTTCTTCTCCATCTTTTTTTACAGATACACACTGACACTGCTGCCGCTCGCTCACTCGTTTAAAGTTGTGATTGGGCCAGCCCAGTGTCAATCAAGAAAAGAGCCAATGGGCCGCTGATCTACGTGTTTCATGGGCTGGTCTGTCAGAAAAAAAACTAACACTGACTTTGACCAATGCATTACACCGGCACAAACCCAGCGCCGCCAATTAAGCAAAACAAAACGAATGGGCCGCCGATGTACAAATTTTATGGGCCGTTTAAAAAAAAAAAAAAAAAGTATGAGTATGAGATATATCGGCCCAAAAAGCACGTCGGCCCACCGGGCAAATGCCCGGTATGCCCAATGGCCAGTCCAGCCATGGTAGGGATATGCTACTTTAGATAAAAACTAGCCTTTAAATAATATTAAAATGATGCCAATTAATGACCATGCATCTTTCCTGTTGCCATAGCAGTTTCAAATTAAATAAAACAAGGATGTATGATTTCTTCCTATATTTCAGTGTATTTCATATTTACCTTCATAACCTGGAAAGCAATCAATCACCATCCAATTTATTTTAAAGGGGTCATGTACTGGCTTTTTCTTCTACTATTTACGAAGGTCTACTTGTGTGTTTTTTACTTTCAAAAACATCCATATCAATAATTAATAGATTATTTTCTAACCTGGTTTTGAGGCTAAAGGGAACGAGAAATTGCATCAGGAATCTGACACGATGGGGAACTCTCTTTCTTCCTTACAATACCTGAAATCTTATTTCACAACACCAGCTTCACAACATGAAATTGCACTTCACACTGGCCAATGCCAGCCAAGATGGCGGAAAGGGGGCGGAGCCTGGCCACTATAAAATGCACCGTCTTGGTGGAATAAACTAGGAATCTTCAGACTGAACTACCAGCACACCAGATCTGAACAATTAACACAGACGTGTATGCAATGTTTCATTCCCGTCCTCAGGTAACCAAGATTAAAACAGTAATCAGAGAAGTTCCCTTTTGAAGACAGTTCACTTCAACATTCTGTCAGGAATCTGATGTGACAGGGATTATATAGAACAACACCATGAGAACGGAAGAGAGCTCAGTCTCTGCAGAGCTAACAGTGCGCTACACACCAAACACTCCCCAACCAATCACAGATGACCCCTTGACAGGCCCCCAGGTTTGATATATTGGATATATATTCCTACCTAGAGAACCAATCAGGTTTCTCAGAACCCAAACTAAGTCGTTTTGTGGAGAGAACACTTATGCCAATATAATAAAGTTAGGACATTATAGAGTACCGTAATATGCATGTATATAAGCATATAAATGCAAAATATAATAATGCAGACACAGGATGTGAATGGCGTGGCCAGGCACAACAATAACATTTTATACAATCAGCGAGCAGCAATAGCTGGACTAGTGCATAAACACAAGAAGCCATAAACAAGCTGGTGTACACCGCATGGACAGAGACTAACTGCCCTCTTGTGTCTCACTAATCCTTAAGCAGCAATACAGTGAGAGGGCAAAGCACACAATAACAATATGTCACAAAGCTTGCTCCAGTGGTACTAAGTGAGCACCGCTGTCTGGGTGGTTGCCCTGCCTCCGAATTCCAACTATATGCCGTAGTCAAAACAACATAGAGTCTAGTGGCTAGATACCACATGGGAAAGCACGAGTCCAGCTCACCAACAAGACCTGTGAGGCCAAGGAACATGTGTTCAAATTGTTAAATCGGCCAAAGTTATTCAGCGAAGATTATCCAGCCACCAAACAAATGTCTTTGATAAAAATGCCCTTAGGACAAGGCCATGAGGAGTTGACTGCTTTCATTGAATGAGCTCTAATGCCAATGGGACAATCTTTTCCATGGCTAGAATACGCCAAATCAATCACATTGACTACCCAATGTAATAGCCGCTACTTAGAAAGAGGCTCCCCTTTAGTTCCACCTCCAAAGCACGCAAAAAGCTGCTCAGACTGATGAAACTGAGCCGTGCAGTCAACATAAGCATGCAATGCTCGTACCGGACACAGTACATGATGTGGGGTGGCATCCGGGGAGGCAACCAACTCTGGATTGAAAGCAGAAAGCGTCATCACTTGGCGCAGAGAGTACCCCACGCGATTGACTGAAGTGAGGGCGAGGTCGAGCAGCAGTGTGGTTTTAAGCAAGAGTCGATCACTGAATTGTGAGTGCGTGAGCGTGACAGAGAAAAGAACTGTTGCAAACAGATACACTTCTGCCTTCCCAAACCGCTTCTAGATCAGTCTCACTGATCCAGGGTTCAGCCTCCATCCTCCGCAAGGAATCCCGTTCCTCAATAGCATTTCTGCGCCACTCTTTAGGCAACCTGGCTTTTAAGGCGAAGTCCATCGTCACATGCAGATCCTTAAATGCCTCAGGATCTGTCTCCCCCTTGGATTTCAGAAGATGTGCCTGAAAAAAACCTGTAGCACTGCCATCTTATGAGTCACAGAAATCGCCTCTGCCGAGGCAGCATGTGCTTTATCCAGGACGTAGGTGGTCAGACGGCAGGGCTTCGATGGCAGCATCCCCTCCACTTTCAAAGAGGCCGACGAGGGGCAGAGGTAGGCAGCGACAGACTCCTGTACAGGTGGAATGCACATATAACCACGTATGTCTGCTTTTAGTGAAATTCTCAGCTCCACCAGCATGGCTGCGAGCCAACTTGGGTGCCACCCACGCCTCAGCAACTTCGTCATGCAGATTGGCTTCCTCGTTACAGCAGCTCGCCGATCCGAGGAAAGTAACCACAAATCCAACTTACTCTTAACAGGTTCGTCGGGGGACTCCAGACCGAGATCAATCACAACCCTGGTGAGAATTTGGACAAGTTTGTCTTGAAATGCGCTGGGCCTTTCTACTTTAGAGCATTCCTCTGGAGTGTTTGCCCAGTCCTTCTCAGGTGCTGTTAAAGACATAGCCTCATCAAAGTTGTTGTCCTCTGGAGCGCTGAACGAAATAACCTCTAAAGCACCAGAGGTGGGTCAGATGCACCCATGCAGCGTTCCCACCAGCGGCTCACTGGCAGCAGTGGGACACTGCCAGGAGAAATCAAGTGCTGTTTCTGCATAGGCGAGACCCAGGCACAGGATGCAGTAATTGTGGGTGTCCGGAACCTTGATGGGTCCCAAAGACAGCAATAACTCGACATGCTGGAACACCAAGAGGAAAAAACTGTCTTCTTGCATCTTTTCTACAGCTGTCTTGAAGTAATATACTTGAAAGAGGAAGATTCTGCATTTATGCCACCAAGGCGTCGCATAATATAGTTGTGAGGCCCCGCCTCTTACCGCCTACTTGGCTGGCATTGACCAGTGTGAAGTGCAACTTCACTGGCATTGTGCAATAAGATTTCAGGTAGGTTAAGGAAGAAAGGGAGTCCCCTGTCGAGTCGGTCGAAGTGAAACATCTTCGAAAGGGAGCTAACTTTCTGTGTGTCTGTTTGACAAGCAATGTCCTTCGTAATTGGAGCCTTCTGTGACTTTGGTTAGACAGGTACACATAATCAGGACATATCAAGCGATCTATATCAAAGTAATAGTGACACACAGTAAAAATATTTTTTTACTCACATAAGTGTGTTCCGCCATTCCTATTGGATCCAATATAGACGGCACAAAATTGCTTTTTAATCTGTCTTTCTGCAAATCCAGGGTAGACTTGTGTCTTGTTTACAAAGGAATCCTTGGTGAAATGAAGTTCAACTACGCATTCCTAATATTTGAATCCGAATGAAGGTTATGCACCGAATATGTTCTTCCACAATTAGGCATTGCACAATATTTTATGATCTTAATGGCATGTTTATTGCTGGGTTGCTTGTTCCAGTTTAGCTCCACCTACTGTATGTTGTTTCCCTACTGTGTCATGTGTGAATCAGTGGGCAGGGATACATAATCAGGTTTTAATTATTCTGTGGAGGTTGTGTTTAACCTATCTATGACATCATTCATAGGCACATTCCAAGATATGGCGTTCGCTGGGTCTGGTGTTAATAAAAGCTCTTATTTAAGTAACAAGGAAGTTTTCCGTTCTGAAACTTACAGGGTATTCTTTTAGTACAATGATCTCAATGATCTTTTTTGCATGCACACTGTGTGCTGAAAAGGTTTCTAATCTAAATGTTGCCATATAAACTATATAACTTATATTATATGAACATATAACTTGTTTGTCTACAGTTTGAAAGTACCAGGACAGTTTCAATGACTAAATTACTGACTAAATAATAATGAAGAAAATCAAAAGCACAACCTGTGTGCATGAGTAAGAGGTTAAATGTTCTTATATTGCTTCTTGAGTAAATGTGACTTCCAGCACCAAGTTAAACACTGGGAAAGCATATCTCAAGCGCTCTGTCTGTACCTGACGCAGTATCCGGCATCGTGAGAAACCGGATCCTTCAGGACGCCAAGCTATCCTGCCTGTTCAAACAACTTTTAATGGGTACATGCACACATATTAAGACCCAATATAATGAACATTACAATGTGGCTAAAGAAACACATAATTTTTACAAATATATATATTTATAGCATAAATCAGATCAGGTCTAATTGTTATATTGTTAACTATGAATTACATCTGAAGTAGCCCAAAAGCTCATTACAGGTGCACAACCACAAAAAGTTCCTTTTAGGCTTAAAATGTCACGTGTGGTGAGAACATATTTTTCTACTTTTGGAGCTGAAGTGTGCCAACTTTGATTTTCCTTTATATTGTTAACTATATCATATAATATCATGAGACATACTGAATCACATATTCAACACTCAAAACTCAGTGGTTGATGTAATGCACCATTAAACTCTCATAATATATATATATATATATATATATATATATATATATATGTAACTAATAACAACACTGTCAGTGATCAATAGGACGAGTGTCATAATTCATAATAATCTGTGTTTGGTTTACTTTAGATCATTATATGAACATTAGAACATAATCTGCTGTTGATTTTGTCTTATCAGCTCCTGTGATTCTGGATCCAAACACGGCTCATCCACTTCTCAAACTGTCTGATGATCTGACCAGTGTGAGATGGAGCGTGAACAAACAACCAGTTCCTGATAATCCAGAGAGATTTGATGATTGTTACTGTGTTTTGGGTTCAGAGGGGTTTAACTCAGGAACACACTGCTGGGACGTGGAGGTTAAAGAGAGTGTGTGCTGGCATCTTGGAGTAACTACAGCATCAAACCAGAGGAAGGGAGATGATTTATTTGATACTGGTCTTTGGAGTGTGCAGCATGGACTGGCTGATTATTTTGGTTCTCCTGTCAAACAGAATCTTCAGAGGGTTTGTGTGAATCTAGACTATGACAGAGGAACAGTGTCATTCTCTGATCCTGTAACTAACACACATCTACACACATTCACAACCACCTTCACTGACACTGTCTTACCATTCTTCTATAGCTTTGCCCCTCTGAGGATTTTACCGTCTGATAGTCAGTAAATGTTACACCTGTAGGTCTGGATCTTCCTGCTTTCATCATGTTTCCAATATTTACTCCATATCACATGATTAAGAGTGCTGTTGATCTGAATATCAGTAAACTAGGCCGCAGCTGATCACATGACTGATATCAGCACTAGAGACACACTGTCATTGCAAACTAAAATGTTCTCATTGCTTTGGTTTCTTTGTCATTGTTTTCACCTTGAACACATTGTAGACATACTACTTCCATCTTGGATTTACCTTTTCTCTAACTGTTTATGAACATACAGATGCATCCTACATGCCTGTAAGAGCTATACTCTATTGTGCTTATGGGTAAATTCCAAAGTTTCTAATTTTATATCTTTTTTTTATTATTATTTCAATCATCACAATGCTCAAAATAGTTTAGTATGCTGATGGATATGATGACATTAATGTTTTTGCTCTTGGTGAAATAGATATGTTACGCTGCTGCTGCTGATTACTGCTACTTCTGTTATTGTTGCTGCAAGAATAAATAAGTCATAATTAAATTAGAACAGAGAAAATATGTATGATGCAAATAGAAAAAAGCTTCAACCAATAAAATCACTCACAGAAATCAGATGAAAATGTCAGTAACAAAAGTGTATAGGTACATTACTTGACATGTATTTATATACCATCATAGTATTTTCTGTACTGCCTTTATAATTTGTGCTGATTTAAATAAATAAGAAAGAAAGCAAAAAAGCTTAATATATATATACAGTTGTGCTTAAGACTATTCATAATTATTTATATTTTTTTGTGTTTTTGAGTTTTCGGTAAGAGTTTAATAATGTAATAATGTAAGAGCTTTATAATGTCTCCATGTATTTATTAGGTGACACAACTGAAAGAGTAACAACGTGATATTTCAAGAAATGTTATTTCATGTGTATTATAGTGACAAATATAAAAAAAAAATTGTCATGTTCAGAATTATTCATACCCTTTGTTTTACAAAGTCGAAAGTGCTTTTCAATTATCAGTAGCCTTGGTCCTTGATCACGGCCTCCAATCGCTGCTTGTAGGTCCTCACAAGTTTTCTACAGGTCTGCTGGGGGACGTTTTCTCACTCTTGCTTCACAATACCTCCAGTTGTTGGAGACTGGAAGACTTCCTGGCCCTGACCCGGGTCTTCAACTCTTTCCACAAATCTGGTTCAGGTCAGGGCTCGGACTTGGCCACTCCAGAACACTCCAGAACTGATGTTATCCCTGTCCCTGAACCACTGCTTGAGCACTTGTAATCTATGCTTCGGGTCACTGTCCTGCTGGTAGGTCCAGTCCTCTGGCAGGTTGAGCTGTGCTGACACCACAAGTTTTTTTGTCCAGAATCTTGATGTAGTCCTCCTTTTTCATGATATCATTTTTGCGTTGTTACCTGTACCACTGGCAGAGAAGCATCCCCATAGCATGATGTGACCACCTCTGTGCTTGACTGTTGGGATGGTTTTTTAAAAGTGAAGGCTTCCCCTTTCTTATGCCAAACATATGCAATATCCATATATCTCAAGATAATTTAGTTTCTTCTGACCAGAGGATGGATGACCAAAAGTTTGTATCTCGATCTAGGTCAGGCATCGCAAAGGCCAGATGTGTAGCCCGATGTCTCTGGGTAAGGAGTGGTGCCTTTCTGGGATGATGTCCATAAAGACCACCTTGATGCAAAATTTGCTGAACAGTGGATCTTGATACCGTTATTCCTGCTTGGTGGTTAGGGCTTTGGTGGTGACACTAGGGTTGTTGCTTGTGTGTATTCATATCTTTCTAGAGACTCCAGAGGATACCATGTGCCTCCTGCCACACCTCTCCAGGTTTTTAGCTGTGTTGAACTACTTCTTGTTGAAGTTCATTTCTGATTTTGAACTTCTTGATGATACTCTGTACGGTTGATGCAGGGACAGGGATTCGTCTGGGGATTCCTTTGAAATGACCTTGTAGCCTTTGTCTCTAGGATGGGCTTTGACTATATGTGTTCGTAGATCAAGACAGAGGTCTGTCTTTTTGGCCATGGTGAGAGTGCTGAGCATAATTAAAGCTTTGCCACCTTAATTAATTATTTGCAGAGCAGGTGTTACCATTTAACATTCTTAGGCCTAAACTGATAGGGATAAGAATTTTAAATTAATTTTCAATGATTATGATCATGTGCACTTTCTATTTGCAGATTGGAAATAGGGTATGATTAATTTTGAACATTTTCAAAAAAGAGAATCTCTGGCCACATCTATTGATTATGGGAATAATTTTTAACCAACTCATATGCAAAATTCTGCATAGCAGCTAATAGATATTTGATACAATGAAAGTTCCACCAAAGAAGTTTTTAACAATTAAAACTTTTTTTAAAAGTATTGATTTTTCAAAGGGGAAAAGGGTATGGGTAATTTTGTGTGTGTGTGTGTGTGTGTGTAAGATTTAACTATACATATTTAACTAATTGACTATCCAACATTCCTGTCAGGTAATGCTTGTTCAATCCTGTAATATAAAAGCAGCTTTTAGTAAAATGACCTGTGGCATTCTCTTTATGGTTATACCAAGTTCCCACATGTTATTTGATGCTATCAAAACAGGGTGTGGCGTCATGATTGTGTGCTTGTGACTGGATCTGCGGGAGTTTGGGTAAGACTTTATTACAGCGGCTCCAGCTCATGATCATTACTGTGCAGACTTAAATGAAATCACTGGCATAAGACATAGATGGGACATTTTGGCTTCACTTTTCTAGCAGAAGAAAGTGCAGACATGGTTTCCTTTTTTTAACAGTCTATGGTCTCAGATCTGAAAAATACACACACTAACTCTGCACATCTCAAATACAGCTTTGGAGTGTTGTTTTAGGCTAAGCATAGCCCCAAAATTCACATATTTTTAGTAAAATGTTGCAGTGTAAGTCATTTATGCAGGAAATATGTCATGTAAGTTGTCAAGTGGAAAGACCGTAATCACTGAAGTAACCAAGGAGACAGACATTATGCAGGCCTTAAAAGCTCCACCCAAATTCAGCACTTACCAGGAAGAGAATGACTTATTTCTCTGTCATACCAACTCTCTTCTTTCTTGAAAAAAGCAAAAAAAAAATTGAAAAATTAAAAGAAAACCTTTCAAGAAGGATTTTTGAGAAGTTTGTTTTTAAACAGACAGCAGATCTTTGTGATTCTTGTTGTTTTTTTGCAACATCATTCAGAAAGTGAAAGTAAAGTTTAGATCGCTTGAGCTCAAAGAGTGAAAATGGCTTCACAATCGGAAGATGAATTGTTTTGTCCTGTATGCTGTGAAATCTTTAAGGATCCTGTTGTTTTATCATGTAGTCACAGTGTCTGTAAAGAGTGTCTTCAACAGTTCTGGAGAATTAAAGAAACCCAGGAGTGTCCTGTCTGCAGGAGAAGATCCTCGAATGATCATCCTCCGTGTAATCTTGCATTAAAAAACTTGTGTGAGTCGCTCCTGAAGGAGAAACAAGAAAAGGGTTCATCAGATTCTGAGGGGCTCTGCAGTCTACACAGTGAGAAACTTGATTTCTATTGTCTGGAGGACAAACAGCCAGTGTGTTTAGTGTGCAAAGATTCACAGGAACACATCAATCACACATTCAGACCCATCGGGGAAGTTGTTCCATCATATAAGGTAAGACGAATCTATGAGGATTAAAACTTAAATCATAAATTGTATATTAACAATATATACATTTCTCAGTATTTTGTTCATACTATGTAGCTATTACATACATGAACACATTTCAAAAAATATATGGTTTCTTATATTCTTTTTAAATTTCAGGAGGAGCTCAATACAGCAGTGAAGTCTTTGCAAGAGAAAGTTAAACACAGAGAAAAAATTAAAGGAGAGTTTGAGGAAACAGTTCAACACATCAAGGTGAGCACTGATTCATCTGACATTATTTACATATTTGTTTAGAACTGCTGAATTTTTTGGCGGGAGGAGAAACTTCTACATGGCGGCATGTTGTTTACTCTGAGTGTAGACAAAGTCTCTTTAAGACGTCATGTCACTCAGCGGCCATCTTTGAAACACCTCTCGGGCATCCAAGTGCAGCTCTTGGCCCGGTTGCATAAAATACCTTAAGTGCAATTTTCCCTTAGGTTCACCCTTAAGGTTCCCTTAAGTGTTGCATAAAGCCCCTTGAAGGAGCTATGTGGAGGTTTTTACTTAAAAAAATCTTTAAGATAGAGTTTTCATTTGTACATGTATGAGCCAACCATGATGTAAAAAAAAGAATGACACCTCGACTGTCCACCACGGTTGCCTCTATCAGCCTGTAGGCGCAATTGTTTGTGGAGGAGTCGGGCCCGAATTGGCTCGAAAATTCACAAAATGTGATGTCATGCACGTTCTCGTCTACTTGGGCTTACAACCGTACGGCACGCCAGCCATTATAGTAAGCAGTGGCAATAGTGTTTTCAAATGGACTCTGCGGATGAAAAGAAGCGACCAGCCTCCAGCACAATTCAGACACCCACGGACACTCCTCGTAAGTAAAAAAAAAAAAAAAAAGAGCGTGCGCACTGAGAACGAGCATAAGACTGGCTGCAGTTCCTCTAACGGCCACTGGTGTCAGTAACGGTTAGTAATTTCAGAACCTACGCAATGCTCCTTTAACTGTCATTTTATAAAGGATAACATAAGGGTTGGAAAATGTCACGTTAAGTGTTACACAAAAGTCTACTACAAGTCATGATCGGCCCCTTTATATGTTAAACGGATTTTAAATTACGCATTTATTAACATAAAAATAATGATCAACATACGGCTCATAATTATCTCAAACATCAGTGCATCACACACGAGGGCAAAGTTATATTCTGTAATATTTTATTATTGTATTCTCATACATATTACCTGGAGATGACTTGAAACACACACATAAATTTATTATTGCAATTGCGAGTTTATTGTGTTTACGTTTCAGCTTTTAATTCAGCTTAAAAGATAGGCTACTTCTACGAATCTGGTTTGGACTTTCAGCGTGAGAGCGCCCCCCGGCTTCGAGTATGAATGAAACGCACACTGTATGAGAGTTTAGCGATTTAACTTTCACATCGTTTTGGTTACGAATAAAACGTCATGCATATACTATCTTGTCTCTTTGCATTTAAATATATATTTATTCACACTAGTCTCTGAAAAACTCTTCATAGACAAATCTTTATTCGTCGTCCAGAAATGAATAAAAGTCTTATGGGTTTGAATTGACACGAGGGTGAGTAACATTAAATAATTTTTTACGAATTTTCAGTTTTGAGTGAATTATCGATTTGAGTTTCCGTCTCGTCTGGTTATCTTTCTTTTATATTTGGTTTTCTTTTTGTTTTCCTTATCCATGTAATATTGTTTTCTTTAAAAACTTACACCGTTATCCGCATTAACAAATAATGTAACCATTACGACAGTCAGTCTTTTAACGGCAAAACCTGGGTCGCTGTCGTGAAATACTTAACGGTTTCCCTTTGCTAAGGGAAGTGTGTAAGGCATTATTTGCAACACCCTAAAGTCATTCCCTTAAAATCACTCCTTAAGGCTCATACTTAAGGGAAAAACTTAACATGCTTTATGCAACCGGGCCCTTATCTCTTCAAATGGGGAAACATCAAATTCTCCAAATCTGTACACTAAGTTTAGGATTAAATTTCATACTTGAAATCACCAAAGAAATATGACAACAACTGTGTCATAAATACTGTTAATTTTGCTCAAATACCTGCCACACCCTGCCACACCTGCACCTCATTCATTAGCCAATTTCCTTGCCACACCTGCACCTCATTTACACACACACATAAAAGCAATACACTCAGTCTCACTCACTGCGAAGTCTTGTTTAGCCAGTCTGACATTTCCGAGCGTTTTCCCTGTGTTTGTTATTCCTGTGTTTTGACCTTTGGACTGTTTATTCCGATTCTGATTCTCCGCTGCCTGTCCCGATCTCTGCTTGTTTCTGGTTACGATTCTGGTTATCCCTGACACACCTGACGCCATTCCTGATCTCTGCCTGTATGACCATTCTGTTTAATAAATGCTGCATATGGATCCGAACGCCTCCGACTCCTTGTTATAATATTTAATGGTAACTGAAGAATTCCAAACAACTACACAATGTATCCAAAATTACTACACCATTCTAAATTTCATATAAAATGACATGAAACATAGACTCATGCTCCTCCTCAAAGGGATCTTCACTGTGGAACTGTATTGCCTTGTGTAACATTATCTTATCCCCTGAGGCATAAGTGTGGTCTGTCAATGCCTGGACTTCAGGCATCACTGTACTGAAGGGGCAGCTGCAAATGCTCCGTTCGTGCAGTCTCATGGTCACCTTGCTCATCATCTGCAAAACACAACACTGAAGTCAGTCAGATGCTCAGGATGAACTGATCAATTCTCCACCCCCAATTTACAAAAAGCAGCAAAATATTTTGTACATGGCACCATGTAAAAGTACAGTGGTACTTTTATTCAATAAAATCACAGTAATGTTACCTGGCGTTCAGGGATAGTTCACCCAAAAATTGGATGTTGTTGTAAAGTTGTTCTAAATCTGTTTAAATTTCTTTGTTCTACTGAACACAAAGGAGTATATTTGGAATAATGTTAATATACAAACTACTCTTGGATCCTATCAACTTCCATCGTATTATTTCTTACTACTATGAAAGTGAGTGGGACCAAAGATTTGCTTGATTACAAACATTCTTCGAAATATCTTACTTTGTGTTCAGCAGCAAAAATAAATTAACAAAGGTTTGGAACAACTCGAGAGTAAATAAATTATAGGATTTTAATTTTAGCTATCCCTTTCTGTTATCAACAACATCAGCTTAGCACTAAATATTATTCATGCCCAATAGGAGTGTCATCGATAAAGACTTTTTTTTTTGTTTCTGCTGGTGGGTGCCCATGACTATATCAGCGGCTTCTTTCTCATTTTGTTCAATGGTCATTTACACACTTAGTGCATATCGCCACTTACGGTTGTTCAATCATTTTGTCTATTCTTTTTTCCGTTTAATCTTTTAATCACTGAAAATAAAGCATCAAGAGCTAATAATTGTATTTAATATGGGACATGTGCATTCGTTCATATGTGAATTCATTATTTATGTACGTTCTTTATGCACACACATGCACACACACGCACACACACACACACACACACACACACACACACACACACACACATAGCAGTTTGCATATACTCCAGAATGTTATGAAGAGTGATCAGATGAATTGCATAGTCCTTCTTTGCCATGAAAATTAACTTAATCCCAAAAAAACCTTTCCACTGCATTTCATTGCTGTCATTAAAGGACCTGCTGCGATCATTTCAGTAATCGTCTTATTAACTCATGTAAGAATGTTGACGAGCACAAGGCTGGAGATCATTATGTCAGGCTGATTGGGTTAGAATGGCAGACTTGTCATGTTAAAAGGAGGGTGATGCTTGAAATCATTGTTCTTCCATTGTTAACCATGGTGACCTGCAAAGAAACGCGTGCAGCCATCATTGCGTTGCATAAAAATGGCTTCACAGGCAAGGATATTGTGGCTACTGAGATTGCACCTAAATCAACAATTTATAGGATCATCAAGAACTTCAAGGAAAGAGGTTCAATTCCTGAAAAGAAGGCTTCAGGGCATCCAAGAAAGTCCAGCAAGCGCCAGGATCATCTCCTAAAGAGGATTCAGCTGCGGGATCGGAGTGCCACCAGTACAGAGCTTGCTCAGGAATGGCAGCAGGCAGGTGTGAGCGCATCTGCACGCACAGTGAGGCCAAGACTTTAGGAAGATGGCCTGGTGTCAAGAAGGGCAGCAAAGAAGCCACTTCTTTCTCATATTCTCCAATGAAGCCCCTTTCCGATTGTGTTGGGCATCTGGAAAAAGGCTTGTCCGGAGAAGAAAAGGTGAGCGCTACCATCAGTCCTGTGTCATGCCAACAGTAAAGCATCCTGACACCATTCATGTGTGGGGTTGCTTCTCATTCAAGGGAGTGGGCTCACTCACAATTCTGCCCAAAAACACAGCCATGAATAAAGAATGGTACCAAAACACCCTCCAACAGCAACTTCTTCCAACAATCCAACAACAGTTTGGTGAAGAACAATGCATTTTCCAGCACGATGGAGCACCGTGCCATAAGGCAAAAGTGATAACTAAGTGGCTCGGGGACCAGAATGTTGAAATTTTGGGTCCATGGCCTGGAAACTCCCCAGATCTTAATCCCATTGAGAACTTGTGGTCAATTCTCAAGAGGCGGGTGGACAAACAAAAACCCACTAATTCTGACAAACTCCAAGAAGTGATTATGAAAGAATGGGTTGCTATCAGTCAGGATTTGGCCCAGAAGTTGATTGAGAGCATGCCCAGTCGATTGCAGAGGTCCTGAAAAAGAAGGGCCAACACTGCAAATACTGACTCTTTGCATAAATGTCATGTAATTGTCAATAAAAGCCTTTGAAACTTATGAAGTGCTTGTAATTATATTTCAGTACATCACAGAAACAACTAAAACAAAGCTCTAAAAGCAGTTTAGCAGCAAACTTTTTGAAAACCAATATTTATGTAATTCTCAAAACTTTTGGCCACGACTGTACATACAGGTGCATCTCAATAAATTAGAATACACACAGAGTGAAGTAGTTTAAGTCTTTGGTTCTTTTAATTGTGATGATTTTGGCTCACAACAAAAACCCACCAATTCACAATCTCAACAAATTAGAATACTTCACCAATAAAGAGAAAAATAAAAAATATTTTAGTGATTTGTTGGCCCTCTGGAAAGTATGTTCATTTACTGTACATGTACTCAATTGGTAGGGGCTCCTTTTGCTTTAATTACTGTCTCAATTCAGCGTGGCATGGAGGTGATCAGTTTGTGGCACTGCTGAGGTGGAAGCACAGGTTTCTTTGACAGTGGCTTTCAGCTCATCTGCATTTTTGGGTCTCTTGTTTATAATTTTCCTCTTGGCAATACTCCATCGATTCTCTATGGGGTTCAGGTGTGGTGTGTTTGCTGGCCAGTCAAGCACACCAACACCATGCTCATTTAACCAACGTGTGGGCAGGTGCCAAATCCTGCTGGAAAATGAAATCAGCATCTTCAAAAAGCTGGTCAGCAGAAGGAAGCATGAAGTTCTCCAAAATTTCTTGGAAAATGGGTGCAGTGACTTTGGGCACAGAGGTTTTCAAAAAACACAATGGACCAACACCAGCAGATGACATTGCACCCCAAATCATCACAGACTGTGGAAACTTCACTGGACTTCAAGCAGCTTGGACTATGAGCTTCTCCACCCTTCCTCCAGACTCTAGGACAGGGGTCTCCAACCTTTTTGTGAGTGAGGGCTCCCTGAAGGGATAAAATAGTCTTGAGGGCTACTTGTTTGATATAGGCATACACACACGCGCACACACACACACACACACACAAAGTTTCAAGTTTTGAAAAATACAACAACAAACAGTAATATTGTTAAATATTATGACTATTGAATATATAATTACCGTATATACCCGAATATAAGACAAGTTTTTTTGTCCTAAAAATAGGCTTTTTTGTCCTAAAAAATGGGGGGTCGTCTTATATTCGCGATATAGACAAAATCACGGGGGGAAAGGGAGAAAGAACAACGGCATAAATATGAAATAGTGACTGAATGATATACTTTACATACAACCCGAATTCCGGAAAAGTTGGGACATTTTTTAAATTTTAATAAAATGAAAACTAAAGGAATTTCAAATCACATGAGCCAATATTTTATTCACAATAGAACATAGATAACGTAGCAAATGTTTAAACTGAGAAATTTTACACTTTTATCCACTTAATTAGCTCATTTAAAATTTAATGCCTGCTACAGGTCTCAAAAAAGTTGGCACGGGGGCAACAAATGGCTAAAAAAGCAAGCAGTTTTGAAAAGATTCAGCTGGGAGAACATCTAGTGATTAATTAAGTTAATTGATATCAGGTCTGTAACATGATTAGCTATAAAAGCTTTGTCTTAGAGAAGCAGAGTCTCTCAGAAGTAAAGATGGGCAGAGGCTCTCCAATCTGTGAAAGACTGTGTAAAAAAATTGTGGAAAACTTTAAAAACAATGTTCCTCAACGTCAAATTGCAAAGACTTTGCAAATCTCATCATCTACAGTGCATAACATCATCAAAAGATTCAGAGAAACTGGAGAAATCTCTGTGCGTAAGGGACAAGGCCGGAGACCTTTATTGGATGCCCGTGGTCTTCGGGCTCTCAGACGACACCGCATCACTCATCGGCATGATTGTGTCAATGACATTACTAAATGGGCCCAGGAATACTTTCAGAAACCACTGTCGGTAAACACAATCCGCCGTGCCATCAGCAGATGCCAACTAAAGCTCTATCATGCAAAAAGGAAGCCATATGTGAACATGGTCCGGAAGCGCCGTCGTGTCCTGTGGGCCAAGGCTCATTTAAAATGGACTATTTCAAAGTGGAATAGTGTTTTATGGTCAGACGAGTCCAAATTTGACATTCTTGTTGGAAATCACGGACGCCGTGTCCTCCGGGCTAAAGAGGAGGGAGACCTTCCAGCATGTTATCAGCGTTCAGTTCAAAAGCCAGCATCTCTGATGGTATGGGGGTGCATAAGTGCATACGGTATGGGCAGCTTGCATGTTTTGGAAGGCTCTGTGAATGCTGAAAGGTATATAAAGGTTTTAGAGCAACATATGCTTCCCTCCAAACAACGTCTATTTCAGGGAAGGCCTTGTTTATTTCAGCAGGACAATGCAAAACCACATACTGCAGCTATAACAACAGCATGGCTTCGTCGTAGAAGAGTCCGGGTGCTAACCTGGCCTGCCTGCAGTCCAGATCTTTCACCTATAGAGAACATTTGGCGCATCATTAAACGAAAAATACGTCAAAGACGACCACGAACTCTTCAGCAGCTGGAAATCTATATAAGGCAAGAATGGGACCAAATTCCAACAGCAAAACTCCAGCAACTCATAGCCTCAATGCCCAGATGTCTTCAAACTGTTTTGAAAAGAAAAGGAGATGCTACACCATGGCAAACATGCCCCGTCCCAACTATTTTGAGACCTGTAGCAGAAATCAAAATAGAAATGAGCTCATTTTGTGCATAAAATTGTAAACTTTCTCAGTTTAAACATTTGCTATGTTATCTATGTTCTATTGTGAATAAAATATTGGCTCATGTGATTTGAAAGTCTTTTAGTTTTCATTTTATTAAAATTTAAAAAACGTCCCAACTTTTCCGGAATTCGGGTTGTACTTGCATGTAAAATTAGAAAAGCAACATAATATCTGTGTTTAACTAAATTAAAACGCTGCTCCTCTGCCGCGCGATACGCAGAGAGAACAAGAGAGGTGCGCACACGAGACGCAGAGCGAGAGAGAGAGACAGAGAGATGCGCGCGCAGAGCGAGAGAGAGAGAGAGAGAGAGAGAGGTGCGCGCACGAGACGCAGAAAGAGAGAGATAGAGAGACGTGCAGATTCTAAATATTTTAAATTGTTGAATTATTTTATTATGCTTTAATGGTATATGAAATGTCACCAATAGTTATTTTCTCATTTTATGCCATTATCATAAAAAAAAAAAAAAAAAAGAAAGATTACAATTCAGGCTATTTATAGAACGTGCTCGGCGGGCGACTCAGAGACTCCACGCGGGCTACCAGGTGCCCGCGGGCACCATGTTGGAGACCACTGCTCTAGGACCTTGGTTTCCAAATAAAATACAAAACTTGCTCTCATCTGAAAGGAGGACTTTGGACCAATGGTAGCAGTCCATTTCTGCTTCTTAGCCCAGGTAAGACACCTCTGACGTTGTCTGTGGTTCAGGAGTGGCTTAACAAGAGGAATGCGACAACTGTAGCCAAATTCCTTGACCCGTCTGTGTGTGGTGGCTCTTGATGCCTTTACCCCAGCCTCAGTCCATTCCTTCTTAAGTTCACTCAAATTCTTGAATTGATTTTGCTTGACAATCCTCATAAGGCTGTGGTTCTCTCGGCTGGTTGTGCATCTTCCACACTTTTTCCTTCCACTCAACTTTCTGTGAACATGCTTGGATACAGCACTCTGTGAACAGCCAGCTTTTTTGGCAATGAATGTTTGTGGCTTACCCTCCTTGTGAAGGGTGTCAATGATTGTCTTCTGGACAGCTGTCAGATCAGCAGTCTTCCCCATGATTGTGTAGCCTAGTGAACCAAACTGAGAGACTATTTTGAAGGCTCAGGAAACATTTGCAGGAGTTTTGAATTGATTAGCTGATTGGCTTGTCACCATTCTAATTTGTTAAGATATGCTGCGTTTCCACCGAAATTACCCAGAACATTTGTACCAGGAACTTTTTTCCCCCCAGACCTGTTGCTTTCTGTGTTTCCACCATGGTCTAAAGTACCAGGAAGATTAGGCAAATAGTCTGGTGACTTAGATCTGTGTGCGTTTCTCAATACAAAGTACGCTGATTTTGGACTTGCATCCTCGGTAGTTCGGACTTTGCGCATTTGACTTGAGAGTGTGACGTCTGCGATGACGCAGGTCCGGTAATTCTGCAAACAGCAGCGTACTTGATAACATCAGTCAGCCTGCCTTGGCTAGTGCAATTTTCCTCTCTGTATATTTACAATAAAACGAATTATGATAATACATGAATTGTGATTCAAGTTTCACAATTTGATTGATTTATTGAAATAAATGAACTTCTCCACAGCATTCAAATTTATTGAGATGCAACTGTACATGCATATTTCATTGTTCAGTGGGTATGCTTACAAATGCTATCACATATGAATTGATCTCATTAAATAGCCATTTCAAAATGTGATTTTGTGACTAGATTTTATTCCGCTAGTGACAGAACATCTAATGCTTACAGTACTAGTACTTTAGTTGTAGTTAACTAACCAACATTTATTAACTCACTCTTCATGCTGCACCAGAATAAATTGCATCTTTGAGATAATTTAAGTGAATGTGTTTGATTTCAGTCTCAAGCTGATCACACAGAGCGTCAGATTAAACTGCAGTTTGAGAAGCTTCATCAGTTTCTCAGAAATGAAGAAGAAGCTACAATCACTGCACTGAGGGAGGAAGAGGAGCAGAAGCAGCAGATGATGAAGGAGAAGCTGGAGGAGATCAACTCACACATCTCAGCTCTTTCACACACAATCAAAGACATGGAGGAGATGATGAAAGACAGTGACGTCTGCTTTCTGAAGGTCTGATTTCAGATTATTGATTGTTTGATTGATTGATTGATTGAGTTGTTGATGATAAATTGTGTGTTTGTTCTGCAGAAGTTTCCAGTCTCGATGGAAAGGTGAGTGATCTGCTGCTGTCTCTGCTCTTTCTGCTTCTGATCCAAAGCCACTTCAGTTCTGATCCTGAATGTTCTTCCAGAGTCCAGATCTCATCACAGCCGGATCCACAGACTCCTTCTGGAGCTCTGATTCATGTGCCACAATACTTGGGCAACCTGCTCTTCAGAGTCTGGAAGAAGATGAAGGACATCGTCCAGAACAGTGAGTCTGCAGAAGATCTGAGCGCTCACACACACACACACTGGAAGATTTACAGATTTCCAAAATGCCTGATATGTTTCTTTAACAGGAGAAGTGTTGATAATACATAATAACCTGTGTTAGGTTCACTTTTCATCGTTATATAAACATCAGAATAAAACCACCTGTTGATTGTGTCTCATCAGCTCCTGTGATTCTGGATCCAAATACTGCGAATCCAGATCTCATCCTGTCTGATGATCTGACCAGTGTGAAATGGAGCGAGAACAAACAACCAGTTCCTGATAATCCAGAGAGATTTGATGAGTGTCTTTGTGTTCTGGGTTCAGAGGGGTTTAACTCAGGGACACACTGCTGGGACGTGGAGGTTAAAGAGAGCTCACACTGGAGTGTTGGAGTAACTACAGCATCAAACCAGAGGAAGGGAGAAGAATTCTTTAGAGCCGATGTCTGGAGTGTGCGGTATGATCAGTACGGACTGTCTGAAAAGTTTGGTGTTCCTGTTAAACGGAAGCTTGATCGTGTTAGAGTTGATCTGGACTATGAAAGAGGAACAGTGTCATTCTCTGATCCTGTAACTAACACACATCTACACACATTCACAACCACCTTCACTGACACTGTCTTACCATTGTTTCGGAATCTTGATGAACAAAACTATCTGAGGATTTTACCAGTTAACATCAACAACAGAAAATCACTGTTGAATCTGCTACTAAATTAATTACAAAGATAGATATAAGACACAAGATTAGAATAAGATATACAAATCTTACATATTTATTCTGTGGAATCAGAAATGTATGTAGTAAATAGTACAAACATTAGTTTAAAATTCAAATGGGTAAATATCAATATTCTCAGTCTGAAAGAAGATTATAAAGGTCATTGATGAATGACAGGTAAGGAACATCTGATCAACACAGTGTTCTGTTCTTCTTCATCATGATGTGGATCAGTTTATAGATGCTGTGTGGAAACATTGTGAAAATTGTTGCTAACTCAAAAGCTGCATCAGTAAACAGGAAAATGATCTTTAACTTTTTTGATCCTTTCTTATCTTATAAGGCTACAGTATGAGAATACTCCTTCAGAGCTTCTTTTGAACTTCGCAACTTACTCTGTTTGTTTGTTGAAACTTTTCCAGATTAATAATAAAATTGTTTTATGCAAACAATAATATGCATTTGTGACACTTGTGAACACACCCAATGTAAACTTTGTAGTTTCTTTGGCTAAATAGAGTATTATACGGTGGCCTCACAACACATGCAAATTAAGAAATTAATGAAGCATTGCAAATTTATTTTCACTAACCTTGAAATTATATTTAGTTGAGGGTATTAAAGTTAGCCATCTTATATAGTAACGTTTCACAGTTAATCGTCGGATTTTTTAACTTATTTATGCTAATAATATCCAAAAGACAAAGGAATAATGCATTGTGTAAAAAACAAACACATAAAAAATTCACCTTTCAGTTTACCAACAACCCCACTGACCAATAGCAACTGCAAAATAATAAAATCCTAGCCGGGTCCGACACTTTTTTGGGTCCCCTTGAAACATTTCCATTGTGGTCAGTGCTATTTGCAGCGTGTTTTCTAATTTTTTATTTGCATGTGTTTATTTGGGACTGTTTTCTTACATTTACATTTATGCATTTAGCAGACGCTTTTAACCAAAGTGACTTACAGTGCATTCAGGCTAACGTTTTTTACCTTACGTGTGTTCCCTGGGAATCGAACCCACAACCTTTTTTGCCCGATATTAAACATGATTGCATCTAAATAATATGAAGTTAGAAATTCTAAACCAAAACACCACACATGATAAAAATATTGTGTATTTTTTTTTATTAGCGTTAACGGTTTAAACAAAACCGCAACTAGCAGCACCTCAGTTTTTAAACGCAGGCTAGGCCTACTGCATAACTAGGAAATAACTTTACCATTAAATAAACACAGAGAACTTTGAAAATACTCTAGATATAATTTTAACAAAATAAATACAAAATGAAATAAATAAAACAAAATAGAATGCTTTTAAAAAAATCTCACAGATATCACATCCACAATAGCTTGCTTAACAGGCTATGGCAAGAAAGAAAATTAATTATATTTACAGTACAGACCAAAAGAGTTTTCTTTATTTTCATGACTATGAAAATTGTAGAGTCACACTGAAGGCATCAAGGGCTATTTGACCAAGAAGGAGAGTGATGGGGTGCTGCGCCAGATGACCTGGCCTCCACAGTCACCGGACCTGAACCCAATCGAGATGGTTTAGGGGTGAGCTGGACCGCAGACAGAAGGCAAAAGGGCCAACAAGTGCTAAGCATCTCTCGGGGAACTCCTTCAAGACCATTTCAGGTGACTACCTCTTGAAGCTCATCAAGAGAATGCCAAGAGTGTGCAAAGCAGTAATCAAAGCAAAAGGTGGCTACTTTGAAAAACCTAGAATATGACATATTTTCAGTTGTTTCACACTTTTTTGTTATGTATATAATTCCATATATAATTCCACATGTGTTAATACATAGTTTTGATGCCTTCAGTGTGAATCTACAATTTTCATAGTCATGAAAATAAAGAAAACTCTTTGAATGAGAAGGTGTGTCCAAACTTTTGGTCTGTACTGTATATATATATATCATATAACGGAGCGCTCAAGCAAGCACTCCGTTAAAATTTGTATTAGGCTAACTAAAATGTATTTAATATATTAATCTAACCTTAGCAAACATAGCCTACCTAAAATGCAAAAACTAAGTAAGTGTATTTGAATTTCGTTCACTTTATTTTTGTGAATATAGCTGCTGTTGTTGTACAATAGAACACTCAAAACATTAAGACACAAACGCACACACACCCGAGATGAAATGTGCGTAGATCTTTAAAAAATACACCTGGATTATAAAAAAAGTGAAAAGCACATACAAGATAAAATGCAAACGCTTAGATTATTGACTGGGTCGAGCGAGCGGCGCTGAGTGTATTGAGCGAGCGAAGCGGAAAGGCGCTCAGCGCTCTTAAGGAAATATTACCACTCCGCTCCGCTAATGCTCAAAATAAATGCAGTTACAAATGGGAATTGTTTCCAGACGTCTGACTTGCCTTGCTTTGCTTTTGTCAAGTAAACAGCAGCTTTAATTTTTTTCTCAACTTCTTTTGTTGACTCCATTTCTACTACACACCACCGTTCCCCGCGGGTCTCCTGCGAAATGTTCTGACTGCCCACAGCAAAGGTAAAATCTCCGCTCCCGTGAGATTTGCATTGTGTCCTGCGGGAGCCCAAACCCAGTGAAGCCCTCTAATTTGCAACATGTGTGTTGTCAAACTGATGAATATGTTTTCTTCATTTGCTGGTGTTTTTTTCAATTTGCATGTGTTTTCTTAAGTTGCAGCACGTTGAGCTCTCTCAGCCACCGTACTATGAACACCAACTAGTGGATATATTGGGTGATTACAAGCTGCATTTTGGTGTACTTAAAAGACACTGAAGAACACTCAGAATCAGTCAGAATACATTTTATTAGTCAAATGTGTAAGACAGACTGTTGAGCGATTTATTGTGGTACTGGGCATTCCAGTACTAAATATTAATACATTATATAGAATATTTACAAAAATGCAGTTTACACGATTTACACAAGCCTATGCAAGTTATTTACACGCAGAGTACATGTGCAGATATTTCATCCTACCTGTCAGATTATCCTACCTGACCACAAACTGGTCAATTTTCTCACACTGAACCTTACTGTATTTGGATTACTGTAATGTTAGGTTTAGGCACTGTTCAGTACGGTCCACTTTTGGAGGGTTTTCCACTGGGTACAGTAGCTACCTGGTACTTTTTTTAGTACCACTTCGGGTGAGGTTCCAAGTGAAACGTACAGTTACCAAACCGTGACGAGTAAACTCTGCTGATCACGGATTGGCCGAAGAGAACTTGGGACACAAACACAAAAGAAAAGCTAGATTTAAATCAACACAGCCAGCGACGGATTGAACGCAACTGTTTTGAATGAGGGCACCTTTTTTAACAACCAAAAAATGGCTGTTTCGTTGTCTGTTGAGGACTGTTTTATGTGTCTCCAGGTGTAGGTTGCTGTGAGCCAATAATTATCTGCTCCTTTCTCCAGAGCTCAAAACTAAAATGAGCAGCTGAAATTTTTCATAAAGATTTTTTACATATAGACATTTTCAATTGCCCGGTGTTCTGTTCAAAGTGTTTTTGGGGGGTATATCAGAAAGTAGGTCATGACATACTTGGATGTTTAAGGTAAGTAAGCAGATAAACTCAGCTTTCGTTTCCAAAAACGGAGTATACTTTCAGCATAGTATACGCCGATTTATGTTTCTGCCGGTGGGTGCCCATGACTATAATATCAGCGGCTTCTTTCTTCTTCTTTTGTTCAATGGTCATTTACACATTTAGTGCACATAGCCAGTGGTTGTGCATTTTTTTTTTTTATCAAATTTTTTTTTTCTTTTTGTTATTATATTTTTCTTTTTGTTAATAAAAAAATCACTATGTTCTTGAGACCTTGTGACCAGTCAAGCTTTAAATTGTTTATTTTGAACTATTCTGCGCTGTATCCGCTGTACATTTAGCAAATGTTACGTTCTTGTTTATGTTGTGATATTTTACTTAAAATATGATGTTGTGTTTTTTATTTTATATTTATATATTATATATATTATTTACACATTTTTTGACCATCAAGTGTCATTGCAGAAAAACGTAAATTCTAATTTTTTATTTATTTATTCATTTTTACAAAAGATATAGTGCAGACAATTAATAAAACTATTTCCTTAAGTTATTTTTTTAAGAATGCTAGTCTGTGTGACGACCTTTTATACAGTTTATGGTGAAGACAGACAGCAGTTCTTCCTCTCCATCCTGAACTTCAGACTGATACGTTTACACTTATGCGTTTTCGTTTTAAGTTTATGTTGGAGCTATACCCCCATTAAGCCCCGTCCTAGTGCCACACATGCCAGATGGATGCCCTGAGCCAATGGTTACCCACCACATTTCTGAAGGCCCCCCAACATTATAGGTCTCCTTAATCAGACACACCTGATTCAGATCATCAGCTCAGTAGTAGAGACTCCAAGATCTGAAATGAGTGTCAAACAAAGGAGCAACGCAAAATGTGCACTGTTGGGGGGCCTCCAGGAACGAGGTTGGGAACCACTGCCCTAAAATATTTTATTTAATATTTTCTGATGAATTATATTTTTAAATTCTGCTCTTCTATTATCCTTACAGATGAGCCATAGCCAGCAAAAAACGCAGGATATAAGGGTTCAGTGAAAGTGGTCTGGACTCTGTGAAGGAGAGTCATTTTGTCAGAGACACTGTAGAAGGACAGAGTTCCTGCTCCATGATCCAGATACACTCCTACTCTAGAGGAGCAGACAGCAGGGACTGAGACTTTCTTTTTGTCATGTGTGAAATAGAAATTTTGTAGATAAAAGCTGAATCGCCAGGACTTTTTGTTGTCACCAAGTCTACACTCATCACTGTCTCCTTTACGTCCAATTCCTTTGTAACAAACTGCTACAGCCCATTGCTTTCCAGTGCACTCGACCTCCCAGTAACCACGACCACACAAACCTTCTTGACACATGACATTCACATATCTATCAAATCGCTCCGGGTGATCAGGATAATGCTGTTTTTTATATGTAAATGATACTTTCCTGTTGTCCTCAGATAGTTTGAGGGCATTATTTGTAGTGTTTGGATCCAGGTGAAGATCACAGAAATCTGAGGAGACATGGGGGAATAAAAAATGCAATAAAATAACAATAAAAATGCAACAAAGTACACTTTGGTTCCGAATTGGTCACACTATAACAGATCATATACTTATTAATTATTAAATGTTTGCCTCAAGAAAACCGCAGATGAACTTACACTGCAAAAAATCATTTTGGGTCTTGGCAACACAGACTTTTGACACTGAAGAGACAACACAAACAGACATGTGATTTAATCCTGCAGAGTATGAATAGTAATATAACATATCAAAATATTCAGACCTTGTTGTGATATTTTCGCTGTTTGTTGTTGACAGACGTCCTCCAAAACCTCCTTAAATATTGAGATTGAAACATCTTTAAAATACAGATGAGTGTGCTGAGTGATGGGAACGTTTTCAAATGTTGGTAAAACACACACAGATTGACAGCTCTGAAACAAAACAAACAGCTTGTTTTGTAAAATAGACTATTGAAAAATGTGAGTCAGTATAGAACATGGAGGTATACTGACTTTCATTACCTTTAGAAAATTGACCTGATCCTCAGTAATCATTAGTTTTTCAATCTCAGCTTGTCTTTTTCTGAGTTCTGTCAGCTCTTGATCCAGATGTCTGTGAAGTTCCTCTGCTCGATCTATCTCAGTCTTCTCCTGAGCTCTGATCTGCTCTTTAATCTCAGAGCGTTTTTTCTCAAGAGAGCAGATGAGTTCAGTGAAGACCTTCTCAACGTTCTCCATGGTCTCTAGCGCTGAACTCTGTCAGAGACACAAAGATCTGATCTTGCAGATCATCGTTGTGACATAAAACAATGTAGATAGATAAACAGTAAATTAGTGGCTGTCAAGCTCCAAAATGAACAGAAGTCTCAATAACAACATTGTGAAATCTTCTTCAAGTTACGTATGTAACCATGGTTCCCCAACAGAACAAGATGCTATGTCTAGAAACGCTTTAGGAATGCCCCTGCATAACCCCATTCTGAAGTATGTGTAAAATCAGCCCAATGGAGAAGCGAGACGTCACAAGTGGGCTGACATGAGCAACCAGGAAGTATAAAAGTGCATCCGGCAGAGAAAAAGTTAGCTTCGATGAAGTAGCGCCTGCAGGGAGTATGATAAAGAGATCCAGCGTCTCGTTCCTTCGGAGAACCATGGTTACATATGCAACCTGGAGACATTCCCCTTCAGGAACTCGAGCTGCGTTGAGAAAGGCTTTTGGAACGAGAATACCCACTGCGCCATACTAACAAGTCCCTACCTGAGTGTGTATCTCTTGAGCACGTCTTGAAATGAGAACTTGGGACCCTGGGGTAGATGCCAGGTCTAGATTATATTATTATCTGAAGACAGAGACCTAAGATTGGACGCAACCCAACCCCCCATCCTTCTTTGGAACAATGAAGTAACAGCTGTAGACATGTTCTAAGGCCCCCTTCCTCAAGAGAGTATCTACTTCTTGATCCATTACCACAGCCCTCTCGGGGGCCCACTAGTGTGGGAATGACCCTGTTGAAGTTTCCACATTGCCAAAAAAAACTACTAAGGGAACCAGCCTCTTGAGGCTGACCTCTGGTGTTATTAGTGGAGCCAGTTTGCTGCCTTGAAGTTGATGACCAGCAGAGAATGACCGACCTGACTGCCGTAGCACCCTCACTCTAAGAGACGAGCTCTCCCATCCTGTACCATTGCCAGGCGGCAGCTGGGAATTTCGCTCGTCAGAGCTCACTGAGCCCTGAAGCACAGAGAGTGGGGCTGCCTTCAGGGACCTGACCTGGTGGCATCAGGACCACTTTGTCAAAGTCCTCTTCGACAAAATAAAAGTCTGCAGATCCTTTTCTGGTCTAGAATATCCCGACTGGAATGTGTTGCCCCAAAAGCCGTTCTTTCGGCGTAGGGTTGTAGGTTACAATTCTCTGTTTTTGAGACTGGCAGTATGACGGCTGGGGCTACTCCAACTTAGCAGCCCCATGGGACTGGGAGCGATATGGGAGTATCTTTGGAACACCGCCACTTGCTTCCTTGCCTCCTGAAACCTCTCGACAGCAGTGTTGACTGCATTGCGAAAAAGGCCAGAGGGCGAGAGCAGGGCATCTAGGAGGAAGAATCTGTCCTTATCTTGAATATCGGACAGATTCAACGTCAGATGACGCTCTGTGGCCACTATAGCTGCCCTTGAACAGCCAATGGCTCTGGCCATTTCTTTAGTGGCCTAGAGGGACAAATCTGTGGCACGATGCAGTTTGGCTACCATGCCGGATTCCTCCTCCCTGTCATCCAGGTCCCTGACCAGGTCACATTGGTATGCTTGTAACTAGAGCCTGACCGATATGGATTTTTGGGGGCCGATGCCGATGCCAATATTAACTCGAAAAGAGCCCATTTATAAGCCGATATTTTGATTTTAAAAATAATCTGGATATTAGACCCATTTCCTATAAACTGCACTTACACAACATTCAATAGCAAAATATCTGCCTGTTCTATGTATGTGGGCTGTATAAACCATTTTCCAGAATGGATTATGTTAAAAAAAAAGCCTTAGATTACAATCTCAATGACTAAACAATTGCACATCAAAAGTATATTATTTTTTAATGATCAAAAAACAGTCTGGTTTTAAACATTTAACACTTTTACTTTCTTCCAGTTGAAGCTGGTTTTAACAGTCTGTGTGTGTACTGTAAATAAATTATAATACTAAAGTTACAGTATGTGCAGAAGTAGTCCCACACTTTGCTGCTACAGCATTCACCTTTTTCAGCCATCTGTAGGCAGAAAGAGAGACAGAGAAAGAATAAGCATGTGTATTAATAATATCACCATGTATCATTACTCATGTCATCATTAGAATTATAATAATAATAAACTGGGATCTCCTACATAGGCAAAAATGAGAAATATATATATTTTTTTTATTTGTCAAGCAATAGGTATTACCTACTTATATTTAACAATATTATTTCAACATTTTTGTGTTATGTCTGTAAAGCTGCTTTGAAACAATATGTAAAAAAAAAAAAAAAGCCCTTTTTCAGCTCACATTTATTTACATGTCCCCTCTGGTTTAATCATTTCTGACGCACCTATTGTAGTTACTGTAACTACACTATATTTGCTCTCACAGACACATTCACAACAGACCCGTATATCTTCTCCTCTTCTCTTTGTGCAGTCTGAATCAAAACATCGTCTTGCCTACTATTACCGGAAGATTACGGAATCAATTCGAACACACCGCTGTCAATTTTGAGAAGAACCACCTTCAAACAAGTTAATAGCAAGCATTTAAGGGGCCTACTAAAAAGGAAGCTATATTAGCGTTAGAGTAACGTAACCAGCCTGAATTCACCAAATTGTTCTCTGGACCTGAGGGTAGCCTCTTCTTCCTTGCTTCTCTCTTAATTCTCATCAGCAGGACTAGCGCTATCGCTCGCTTCTTACAACGGGACAGATACATGTTTGCTGCTGACCGAAAAGGAGGAACAACAGAATATGAAAGAGCAAATCGCGTTGTATCAGAAGGGCAACGCTGAACCCAGCGGCAAGCACCGTGCATACCGCGTCCTGTGTGAAAGGCCCAATTACGCGGTCATTATGTGGGAAACACACCGCAATAGAATAAGAATAAGTTAAACGCTAACGTTATAGTTTGACCTCCTATTAACGTTCGCGCTCTTCCACTGATAAACATGGTATTAGCTTTGTGGCTAATCTAATATAGCAATGCATTAGCGGCTGTAAGTGATGTTACAGAATATTTAGAAGTGATAATGATAGGGTTAGCTAGAACTACCACACAGTTTTTATATACAGGGTATGAACTAAATCTACAATCATTTCACATGACGAACGACAGACTCACCGTCAAAACAATAAGTTACATCTCCTTGGCTTGGCTGATCGTTTTCTTCTGTAGTGGATTGCTGGCGCTGTTGTTAACTCTGGAGCTGCAGAGCTCCCTCTGGTGGGCACACTATGCAACACTCATAACATGAGTGAAGCATGAGACTCTGTTTCTCATGTTTCATCGGCCGTTAAAAACGCCGATGCTGATTTAAATGCAATTACCTTATATCGGCCGATAAATCGGTCGGGCTCTACTTGTAACACCGCCATGGTGTGCAAACATGCGCCAGACTGACCTGCCATCTTGTAAGCTTTCCCAACCAGACTAGATGTTAAACTAACAGGCCTGGTGGGAAGCTTCAGGGCCTTCAGGGGTGGTGCTGAGAATGGGGAGAGATAGCTTGCAAGTATTTAGTCCAGCATTGGCATCCTCCATATACCTTCTCATTCAGCCCCACAATGTTGGAATAATTTGAGACTGTGGTGCTGTAGATACGGGTTGAATACGGTTTCTCCCACAATCTTGACACCTTGACATGGAAATCGGGGAAAACTGAAAGGCCCCGTCGTGAAGTCTGTTATCTAGCTCTCAGGAAATGCTAATTTTACTTGTAGGATGAGTGTCCTGTTTCTCGGCTGGCCAATTAATATTTAATTTGGTTACGGCATGAGTCAACAACCCCTACGAGCTCCTCATATGTGAGCTCATCAAACACGGCCAGGCGAGAGCGGAGCACAGGTATCAAGAGCAACTCGCAGAAATGACTCGAGAGCTGACTTTGCATGCTCCGCTCTTAAACAAACAACACACAGATCATGTGTATCCCCCGCAGCCAGATGTCATGGGCAGGGAGGAACACAATGTCTGTAATGCCGTTTGCTCGCCATAGACTTAGACTTTGCTTTTGACATATTATATGATATGATTGTGGGTTGACAAACAACAGTAAATAGGACTGACAGCAGAAGCAGAAGCTAACTTGCCCTTTAATACTTCCTGGTTGCTCACTTCACCCCGCTCGTGACGTCTCATCTCGTGATTTTACACATGCTTCAGAACGTTGTCATGCAGGGGCGTTACGAAAGCATTTTCGATGAAGCTTGAGTCCCTGAAGGGAACTATGTGATTAATCTTATAAACACTTTTTATATAAATTTTTGGAGCTCAAAACCCATTGGTCATTATTGTCCACTATTATTGAATTTAAAAGATCTACTTGTGTGTGTCAAACAAACTTTAAAACTAAAGAAGACAAAAAGAAACATACTTTAAGAAGTTTCAGAGCTTCACTGAGTTCCTGCTTCCCTCTCTCTCGCTCCTGGACCAGTTTGTGGCACGTCTCTTTTAACTCCTTTAATTCTTCCTGAGGATGTTAACATACAAAATAATAAAACAACAGACAAAAATAGACATAACACCATTCCACCGGTTAAGGGGGGGTAACAAGGGGAATCAAGATTACAGACTATAAACAATAGTGGCTCCTGACTATACATTTTGATTGGGCAGATGCCATCTTTGGAGTCGTGAACACATTTACAATGATTGATTGAGTTTATGTAGAAGTCTATGTTTTGGATGAATATTTTGGTAGGCCTCTGTCCGAATTGCCCTTACAGGCGAGCCACGCTGATATATAAATAATGCATTATTTTTGTTAATAATACCTTTTTCCTAGTCCATTCTGAATCCACAGACACCACACTGTGTCCTTTATGATCATCAGTACACAAACAACAAATGCACTGATGGTCGTCCTGACAGTAGATCTCCAGAAGTTTCCCATGACTGAGGCAGATGTTCTCCTGAATGTTTCTAGAGGCTTCGACTAGTTTGTGCTTCATAAACGCAGGAGATTGATAGTGAAGCTGCAGGTGAGTTTGACAGAAGGAGGCCAAGCACTGCAGACAGGACTTAACAGCTCTGCTCTTCTCTGTTGTGCAAACATCACAGTCCACAGCAGCCGTTTGTAGAGACGTCTTCTGCAGCGTCTCCATCATCTCCGCTATCAGAGTGTTCTTCTTCAGTAGAGGTCTCTGACTGAAGCTCTCTCTGCATTGGGGACAGCAGTACGGCGGTCCCTGCTCCTTCTGGCCCCAGCAGTCAGTAATGCAGCTCATACAGTAACTGTGTCCACAGGGAATCGTCACCGGCTCCTTCAGTCCATCCAAACAGACTGGACAGCTGAACTGATCCACAAACCGACTCACTGCTGATTCTGCCATTTTTTTCCAGTGAATTTTGACTTCTGTCTTGTAATAAAAACTGTTTCACCAAGAAAAGCAACAATATTTGTCAAATGCTATTTTTTACTTAAATGTGAAGCATAATAATCACAATATTAATAACCATTTTTGAATGAGAAAAGAAGGGTTCTCTTATCAACTGCAGGCTGCGAATACTGTTGCTTGTGGTGTCAATAGAACTCACATTTGGCCCATAAAAGTCTTTTCAGACAAGATCACCACAGAAATAATTTTGTAGTTTTAAAGTGCCCCTATTATGGATTTTTGTAAATTACATTACTTGCAGTGTGTAATGCAGCCCTGTGTGAATGTAAACAGGCTGCAAAGTTTGTAAAGCTGAAAGTGAATCATACAGTACATAAATATTGTCTCTGATGCTGTGTTCACACCAAACGCGAATAGAGCGTCAAATTCACGTCTACCGCGTCTAGTTTGCCGCTTGAACATTTTGAATGCATTTGTAAAAAATGGCGGGAAGGCCTCGGGTCGATAAACGTGTACGTGACTCAAAAGTTAAATGTGTATTTACAACACATGCTTCCAAGCGAGTTCCTTTTTTATTTCTAAAATATGAACTTGTGTATGATACTTGTGTCATATATCTCTGGTTGACTTCTCACTGACAACATCAGTCATTCCTCCATGTTGAATGAGTGACTCCTGAGCAGGCTCCTGATTGGTTAACGCAGCGCAAATTGACGCCAAAGTTCAAATTTTTCAACTCTCGCGTCAAACACATAAATGCACAAAAGCACCATTCGTGCCAGACGCTCAATTCGCATCATTGATGCATCAATGAGGCGAATTCGCGACTAACCGCGCTGCGCCAAACGCCTCATTCAAGCCGCGAGACCTCCAGACGCACGTAAACGCGTCTTTACATTGACTTAACATTGAAATAATTCGCGCCAGACGCTCTATTCGCGTTTGGTGTGAACGCAGCATAAAAAGAAAGTGGACTGAAAGAAGTATTTTTTCTTCTTTGCACAGTTCATTTAAATGAATTTAAAAGAATTTTTCTTCTTCTTTTTTTTGAGTTTTAAATTCAAATCCCATTCCATGAATTTCACACGTCACAAATTCTCATATTTGAATAATGCCCGCCTACAATCTGCGTGGACCTCCCTCGAAAACTTGAACCGGCTTTAAACGCTGCAGCTGGTTTGTGTGGATAACAATGTTGAAAAGACGCTGTGCTCTGCGCTGTGAAAGTAAGTTTATTTTCACTTCCAAAGGATGAGGCTGTAAAGAATCAGTGGTTAAAATTAATCTTTACTAAGATAGTACAGCAGTATAATCAAAACTTTTTTGTGTGTTCTCATCATTTCACTGACGAGTGACAACTGCTTCTCCGACTGATTCGTAAACCAGTTGTCTTTGAAAGATGAGTCAGTGCCATGTTTATTTGGACCTGCTTTCTCCTCTGAATAACAACCTGTAAGTATGATTAATAATTGTTGCTTTGATGTTCAGTCGAGTGTGCAAAATATGCAGGCTAACGTTAGTTGTTGTGCTATGTATACACTCAGGCTAACTCACGTTATAGTTTTGCTAATCAGTTATCTGTAATCAGTATTAAGTAATCTATTATCAAGAAATGTGTCGATTAGTGTTGTCAAAAGAGCCGGTACCTCGTTACCAAGTCGGTACTAAAAAAATTAAAATGTTATGGTACTAGGTTTTTTTAAGTACCGGTGGTACCGAGTACCCGGTCAACCCGGTTCTTGATGCGCTATTCGAAAGGTGCATAGATGCACTTTCTTCATAAAGCAACGAGACATGGCAACATCAAAAGGAGGAAACACACCAAAATAACAAAACACTTTAAAGACAGAAACCCAGATCAAATGAAATAGTTCAAGCAGGTAATCTTCACTATGTTTCCCATACACTGATTTATTTGTGGCGGATCAACACACCACCACAAATAGATTTTCCAAAAGTATTTGACTTAGTTGAATAAACATGATCACTGCATCAGTCACAGTCGAAACCCGGTGCGGGTGTTTTATTTTTTTAAAGAAACCGACTGTCTTCAGAAAGTTATGGATGTCATTTTTAGTTAATCTTGTCTGTAATGCATGAGCAGTGTTTGTGAGCTTATTTTATTACAGCCGTTACTGGAGAAACCTCTCTCGCATGCTCTACAAGCGCCTCCTGCTGGCAGAGAATGAATTTGCATATATTTACGACGCCACAAATAGAGTGCAAAACTGTGGGAAACATCGGGTTCTGTTATGTATATTATTCAGTATTTTAGGATTGAAATGAACGCTGTTATTAGAGTAGTTAATTGTTAGCATAAGCGTGGCTAATGCTAATATAGTGAGTATTAAAATTAGGTTTCTTTATTAAAGGTGCAATAGGAGAAAATGCTATGGAATGCTATGCTATGGAAAATGCTAACGTTAGTCTGATAGTACTGAAAGTGGACATCCCACCCTCCCTGCAATCGCTGTCCAAAGCCATGCCCCCTGAAAGCATTTATGCTCACAGACCAGAATACCAGAGACAACATTACTACAATAGGCTACATCAGCAGTTCCCAATTCCGCACATCAATATTGCGTCCTTTTTCTCATGCTAAACAACAATATTTAATGTATCTGCATTACTGTAATGCAGTACTGTACTGTACTGTGCAGGGCTGGGGTAGGTGTAGACTTTAATAAAAACGCAATCTAATTGGTAGAAAAGAATATTTATTGTTGGTTTCCTGTAGCTGTATCCCTACTAGCTACAACCGCGAATATAACACATAATTACTGTATTTGCAGTAGTGTAAGGGAAGGTTTAGGCTTGTGATAGGTGTAGACGTTTATAAACCATAACTTTACATTAGCATTTTTCGTTGTCAAAAAATGAAAATGAAAAAATAACCTAATTTCCCACTGTTTTAGTGAGAAGTAGGAAAATCTGACAGCGTAGGACAAATCGACATAACACCGGGTTGTTGCTGTTTGTCTGCCATTCTAGCTCTGTCTGTACAGCGTGTGTGAATGCGCTAATGACATATTCTGTCTGCACAAACAGGGTGCGCAGAGGTATGCAGATACATACATTGACAGGCAGGTAGGAAAGCTGTTTAAAACACACGGACCGTTTTGATTGGACATACATTTCTTGGTCCTACGCCTTCCACAGAATATATTAATACAGATAAAAACATTTAAACCACTTAACTTAATGATTGCTATTGGGATGTGAAGAGACTTTCAACCAGTATAACAAAAAATGACAATCACCTATTTCACCTTTAACAATTTAATGTTCCTATAATTTCATTAGGGTAAAAAGCAGGAGGACATGATGATATTTACTATCTTTACACACCAGAGGCTTTTAAATGAATTGTGAATCTAAAATGTGAGTGTTAGAGAATGTACAAATGGTTAACACTTTGTTAATTTTTTCTTGGTTTTAAAATTCAAAAGTCCTTTAAAATTAAATATGTACTATTTGAATTAAATGAAAGTGTTGTGTTTTGCTTTGGTTCCGAAAATGGTTCCAAGAACCGTGGATTTTCACTGATATTGGAGTCTCTTTTGGAGTCATGAATGATAAAGGATGGAGCGACAACCTGCAGTGCTTTAGTTCTTTGTCTGTGTTCAGCTATTACATTTACCATTTTTGTTTGGGTCTTTACAAGCTGTGGGACCGGTTCTCTAACATATAAGTAAAACGACTTATTACTTATTATTAGGCAGCTAACGCAGCATGGCTGAAGGCCTGACTGGAACCCCACAGTACGTCACTGCATTGCGTGCATGTAAACCTGTTAAATGGATTCCCCAAACCAGATTATAAACATTTCAAATACCATAACAGTGGCACTGTAAAGAATTGTTGAAATTGTAAAGAGTAAAATATAGCTTTGTAGTATAATTATGTAATCGAGTATACTGTTCCAAATGCTTTGCGCTTTTAGTATAACAATAGTATAATCTAAAAATAATCGTTTAGCAATGTAGTGCAAAACTGCATTTATCTACAGTAGTAGAAACGATCTCTAAACTTACCCACTTACGAGCTAATACATAATTTTATGCGATTTGTGTTTGAAAGCTATATTTTGGATGCTATGAAGTCCTTACCTCGAGAGAAATACACCTCAAAATAGCTTTTGCTTTTATAGCTTCGCCCCAAAGAACAGTGCAGCGGATCTATTACAGCGGATGATGTCACGCGTGTTGTGAGGAACTAGGTTTGGTTGCTTTCATTTCTCTTGGTTTTTACTTCCTGGTTTCAGTGCGTGCACAACTGGGCGTGTTTCAAATGAGAGAAATTATTAAAAACAGCGAAAAGAGAAATATGATATTTATTGGTGGTTTTTTTTCATATGATCGACTGGTGAACATTATTGGACTGTAATTATTACACTTCAAACATTTAAAAGAGATCATTTCTAGGCTTAAAAAATCATGAAAGCAGATTATCTTGACCACAATTGATGACAGCTGACATTTCTGCAGAATATGAAAAATATATTTGTTAATTTCTTTATGTAAAATGTTGAATTAAAAATTCTATATAAATATCTGTATTTTGACAAATTAGTTAAATCACTGAATAATTACAGACAAATTAAATGACAAAATCTCAGTCAATGCATTACATGTGAATTACACACACAGTACAGTTCTATAAACTATACACTTGTTTTTTGCTAAAGGTAGGCTATGTCATAATAAAAGACTATGAACTGATATTAAAATGACTGAACTTAATTGGCCTATATAAAGATATCTTAAAAATGTAGCATAAACAAATGATTATATCAATTATAATATTTTTAAAATTAAATTCTAAAAACAAAAGCAAAGTTGGGATATGCATCAATTCTAATAAGGTTTTATTACCTCAATGGCTTGAAAATCACATTTGACTTTGAAATGAAAAGAACCATCATTCAAAACTAGATTTTTTTTCTTGATGATTCTTATACAAATCCCATTTTAAAATAAAATAAAAATCATAAAATCTAAAACATACAACATACAACATAAATGTTCAAATCACTGTTATCTAAAAAAAAATAAAAAAAAAAAATAAAGAAAAGATAGGTAGGTAATTTTACCTCAAAAACCAATGAAACAAAAATATTGTTTTCTTAAAATTATTAAATCATGATAAATGAGAGCATAACCATTTAATAAATCTTTAAGATATTTAATGTGAAAATCGACCCTGTGCTACACTCTACATAATGACCTCTTGCATTTATGAATAGTTCAGTTAATTTATGGTATAATTTATGGAAGTCTTGGCCTAGTGTTAGAGAGTTTGTCTCCTAACCCTAAGGTTGTGGGTTCAAGTCTCTGGCTGGCAATACCACAACTGAGGTCCCTTGAGCAAGGTACTGAACCCCTAACTGCTCCCTGGGTACTGCAGCATAAATGGCTGCCCACTGCTCTGTGTGTCTGTCTGTGTGTGTGTGCGTGCGTGCGTGTGTGTAGTCATGGCGGCGGCAGGTTCACACGTGGTTCCACTGCACTAAAAATGTAACATCTACACCCATCGTAGCTGCCGGCGAAAACGCAGAAAAGAGCCAGTTATGTTATTATCAGGACTACTTACAATGTGCTTGGTTTCAACCTTGAAGTTTACATACAAAGCTGCTTTAAAAAGCGGTAAAATCCAAAACATCGGATGGCGAATCCATGACCCGACAAATGTTTGTCCTGAAAGTAAACATTTGTATGCCACCTGGGCAAACTTTGAACAGTACAATCGCCCACTTTCTGACCAAGAGTGGATGTGCTTTCAGGCACAGGAGAGAGAGTTCAGGAAAACTGAACAAAAGCACTTACCCAGACCCCCCTCCTGCGATAAATGATATGAATAAAGTTTATGAGTATTATGCTGCGAAATGCCAACCAGCACAGTTACACCAACAGATGGGCAGTCCTCCGTGGTGCGGGGCTCTCGACCTGGAGGACCCGAAAGATGCCCCCGTTACTTCGGACTTCACTGCAGAGGAGATCTCAAGCGTGCTTTGTAGTCTCCCGAACAACAAAGCATGTGGTGCAGATGGTGTGACTTATGAAGTGCTCAAGGCAACAAAACTATTTTCAATAATGACATTAACTCAGATTTTTAATGTCTGTTTAATTAACCGGAAAGTTCCCGATTCTTGGAAGGGAGCTATTATATATAGGATCCCCAAAAAGAATAACATTCCAGAAGGTCCCTCCACCTGGAGAGATATATCACTGCTCCCCACTATATACAAGGTATTTATGAAGTGTGTTTTATGCCGAATTTTACCCTGGCTGGTGGAATCAGGAACATTGTCAACAAAACAAAAAGTATACATAGAGAGGCAGGGAATGAATGAGCATGTACTCTGTTTGAAGACTGCCATCGATGATTTTAAACATGAATCCTCCCGTTTCTATGCGGTATTTCTCGATTTTCGAGACGCATTTGGCTCTTTACCACATATCGTAATGCTTCATTCCCTTGAGGAAATAAAACTGCTGGAACACTACATACATATAGTCAAGAATGTATATGACAATTAATTTTTACAAGTGATTTGCAGACATCAACTAACGAAACCGGTTAAACTTGAAGTTGGGATTAAGACGGGATGTCCCTGGAGTGCTGTGAACTTCATACTGGCCTTAAACCACTGGCTGAAATGGCTATGTCTCCTTGCCCCGCCTGGTATTACATCTCCAAACCCAGTTCAGGCTTTTGCCGATGATGTCCTCATAGTATCAAGAGAGGAGAACGTCATTACCAACATGCTGTCATACACCGACCGCTTTCTGCAATGGTCTGGACTCGAGGTTAAGAATAGTAAATGTGCGGTGTTCTACGAACGACGCAGCGGGGGTAATAGATGGTATAAGGCCAAGAGTGATCAGCCTCCATCATTCATAATGGCTGGAAGCACAATCAGAGTTTATTCAAGACACGAATCATACAATTATTTAGGACATATGTTTAATGTTGCAGGAGAATGGCACGAGCAAGTGATATCTTCAAAGAATACTCCAGCAGACTAGACTTGATAGATCAGTGTCCTCTACCGACCTGTATGAAACTCCAGGCCGTTCGAGATATAGCTCTTTCCAAGATTCATCATCTGTTTGCTAATGTCCACATTGCTAAAAAAATATCTGACAGAGCTGAACAATAAGACCGTGCAGCTGGTAAGAAAATGGTTAAGTCTTAACACACACACAACAAGAAGTATTCTCTTTATGAATAAATCCGAAGGGGGACTGGGGATCCCTAACATTGAGTGGATTTATACAGCGACTAGAGTAAAGCATCTACTGCATATGTTGAATAATGATGACCCTACAGTTCGTGAAGTTGCCCGGGGCTCACTGTTGCTGGATCGGAGCAAACGCAAGGTCCCCTATGCTGCAGACGGAGAAACAGGTTTCCTCGGTTTCCGGAAGAAACCTAGCGGAAAGCTGGATACCAGAGCTACGGGATTTGGAGTACGTTCGGATTGGCCCGATCTGAATGATTTGTGCAGCAATAACAACATACAGCTGAACTGGGCACATACTGGCGGGGAGCAGGTGAATATCAGTCAGGGGCAGATTATGGATCCAAATGTGTATGCTGAGGCGTCTATCCATCACACTGGAACCAGTGAGAGGTTGAATAGCCGGACATGCAGGTATGAAATCCTGCAATACTTTCAAGCACAACAGCGCGATTACTGGGTTAACCGGCGTCTTCAAGGGAAACTTGCATGTCTGCAGAGCGCGGATCTTACAGTCTCACACTTTGCGTTACAAAATTCAACCATCAACGAAGATATCTTAAAATTTGTTATTAAAGCTCGGCTGCAAACTCTCCCGACCAAATACAACCTCTCTTTGTGGTTCCCAAAACACCACGAACCATTCTGTTTACTACACAGCGATAAGATAATGGAATCCACAGCGCATATACTGAACGGATGCCCCGCGTTTAAAGGACTTTACATCGCGCGTCATGATCACATCGTAAACATAACGGCTCAAGAACTGCGCAAAGTATCTGGACAAAGTGCAATACATACAAACAAAACTGTTAAAATTAGCTGGTTTTTAAACTTGAATGATAATAATATAAGCTCTCTTAGAAGTGTTCTCAGGGAATACCCAAACACTCCAGACATCGTAGTCATCAATGAACTTTCTAAGAACATTCTGATTCTGGAAGTGGGCTGTTGTTTTGATCTTTACATGGATTTGTGCTTTTCTGAGAAAATGTTAAAGTATCAGTCATTAACAAATGCTTTGGCAGTGTGTGGTTACAGGATCAAACTGATTATTCTTATTTTTGGTAGCTTGGGGCATGTGCACAGATTATGTGTCAGAGGCTTGCAGATTGCTGGACTGAGTAAAACACCTCTAAGCAAACAGCCAGATATTGTTCTGTGTCAGCAATCATAGGCAGTCTGCATGTTTGGAGAAGACGATGTCACCTTTATCCATAGCCTACTCTTTGAATGTGGTTGCAACTTGCATTGTCTTTATTGTCAGGTGAAACATAATAGGCTCTTTGTGAATATTTGGATGCTGTTGTTTTAATTAGTGTTAGTCTTTCCAAATAAAATAATCAAATGTGTGTATGTGTGTGTGTGTGTGTCTGCGCACACTTTGATAGGGTTAAATAATGCAGAGCACAAATTCTGAGTATGGATCACTGTACTTGACTGTATGTCACGTCACTTCCGTCACTTTCAATTTCCAATTTTAGTTAAATAAAGAGGAGGTCTCACACATTCATAAAGACTTTCGTTCGCGCTGCAAAATAAGGTGGATACTTGGTCTTTTTTCAGCTCTATGATCCTGACAGATGAACGGTATCCAACCTTAAACGCAGGGTATAAGGGTTCAGTGAAAGTGGTCTGGACTCTGTGAAGGAGAGTCATGGCGTCAGATACTCTGTAGAAGGACAGAGATCCTGCTTTATGATCCAGATACACTCCTACTCTAGAGGACACAGGGATTAGGATTTTTCTTTTAGCATGAATTAAACTGAAAATCTTCAGATAATAACCCAGTCTCCATGACATTTTGTTGAAGCCCAGTGCAGTCATCAGTGCTTCCTTTACGTCTAATTCCACTGTAACAAACTCCTACAGCCCATTCGTCCCCACTGCACTCGACCTCCCAGTAGAAGCGACCGTACAAACCGTCTCTAGACAAGATATAGGGACGCTCATTAAACCGCTCTGGTTGATCAGGATATTGCTGAGCTGTATCTGAAGATAATATTTTCCTGTTGTCTTCTGACAGCTTGAGGTTATTGTGTGCAGTGTTTAGATCCAAGTTAATATCACAGAAATCTGAGAAGGAGAAAATAATAAAAAAACAAATGTTGAACAACAAACACTTTGGTTCCGATATGGTCACACTGTAGCACTTTATAACCACTGATACTTATCCATTAATAAGTGTTTCCCTCGATCACACTTACACTGCAAAAAATCATTTCTGGTCTTTGGTTCTGGAGGGTTTGTAACATAGACATTCGACACTGAAGAGTCAAAACAAAACATGCATATGGTTAATTTGTTGGTTTAACACTACAGTGTATGAATGGAAATATAACATATCAAAATATTCAGACCTTCTCTGGATATTCTGGCTGTTTGTTGTTGAAAGACGTCCTCCAAAACCTCCTTAAACATTGAGCTTGAAATGTCTTTAAAGAGTGTGTGTTGAGTCATGGGAACGTTTTCAAATGTTGGCAAAGGACACACGGACTGACAGCTCTGAAATGAGAAAAATACAGCACTGCTTGTTATGTAAAAAACAAGAAACAAATAAAAAAGTGACGCAGTGAGTAAGTATATAAACATGGTAGGATACAGTGATGAAATGACTAGAGCTCTGACGATTTAATTAAAAAGCACGAACTGTGTTAAATAGAATTTGTCATAAAAGTAAAAAGGTATCTGTTCTACAGTGTTTTTAACCTCATTACAGTAAAGGATTCAAATATAGTAATTAAAAATTAAACAAAATAAATGAAAGGAATAAGCGTTTATAGGCAAATTCCCTACAAAAATCTGTGAAAATGAAAATTTGGCAAAAGAAACAAGATTCCATGTGCAATGTAAATTTAATGAAAAAAAAAATCATAATTTGTTGAAAAACAGATGAGCAGAATGCATGCTCCATGTTTGCAAACCTATTATTTATTTTGTAAAGAAAACTTTGCACTTCTCTCATATCATAATATTCAATAGCATTCACATACCAAAAAATAAATAAAAATAAAAATGTTTTGGCGTACCACTCGGACACTGTGGTGAGGCGGTTGTCATGTTGACCAGCACAGCCCTAGAAATAATTTTTATTACCTTCAGAAAATGGATCTGATCCTCAGTAATCATTAGTTTTTCAATCTCAGCTTGTCTTTTTCTGAGTTCTGTCAGCTCTTGATCCAGATGTCTGTGAAGTTCCTCTGCTCGATCTATCTCAGTCTTCTCCTGAGCTCTGATCTGCTCTTTAATCTCAGAGCGTTTCTTCTCAAGAGAGCAGATGAGTTCAGTGAAGACCTTCTCAAAGTCCTCCATGGTCTCTAGCGCTGAACTCTGTTGGAGAAAGATGTGATCATGCAGATCATCGATGTGACTCGTTTTGGCACAATAACCAAAAAAAAAGCAATTAATGTGAGCAATTTCTAGCAAATTCTCTAAATGTTCAAGCGTTTAAATTAAGCTGCTTCTGTTCAGTGTAAACAGACAGTAAACAAGTGTTTGTCAGGCTACAAAATAAAAACGTGATGATTTGTTTGTCACTAATTTTATAGCACATTTTAAATCATTTTTGGACCTTAAAACCAATTGGTCACTGTCTACCGATCTACTTCTCTGTGTCAAACAAACTTTAAACCTAAAGAAGACATGAAGAAACATACTGTGAGAAGCTTCAGAGATTCACTGAGTTCCCGCTGACCTCTCTCTCGCTCCTGGATGAGCTTTTGACACGACACCTTTGTCTCCTTTAACTCTTCCTGAGGATGTAAACAGACAGAATTAATAAAACCATAATTCCCAGTCTGGTAAATTGGCATAACAAGGGGAATTTAAATTACTAAATAAATTACTAAAATAAATGTCTAAATAAAAACAAGGTGATATAAAATAACAACAACAATAACAGTTATTATTAAAATATTTTATGCATTTTTTTGTATCGTCAATATTACCTTTTTACTAGTCCAATTTGAATCCAGAGACACCAGACTGTGTCCTTTATGATCATCAGTACACAAACAACAAATGCACTGATGGTCGTCCTGACAGTAAATCTCCAGAAGTTTCCCATGACTGAGGCAGATGTTCTCCTGAATGTTTCTAGAGGCTTCGACTAGTTTGTGCTTCATAAACGCAGGAGATTGATAGTGAAGCTGCAGGTGAGTTTGACAGAAGGAGGCCAAGCACTGCAGACAGGACTTAACAGCTCTGCTCTTCTCTGTAGTGCAAACATCACAGTCCACAGCAGCCGTTTGTAGAGACGTCTTCTGCAGCGTCTCCATCATCTCCGCTATCAGAGTGTTCTTCTTCAGTAGAGGTCTCTGACTGAAGCTCTCTCTGCATTGGGGACAGCAGTACGGCGGTCCCTGCTCCTTCTGGCCCCAGCAGTCAGTAATGCAGCTCATACAGTAACTGTGTCCACAGGGAATTGTCACCGGCTCCTTCAGTCCATCCAAACAGACTGGACAGCTGAACTGATCCACAAACCAACTCGCTGCTGATTCTGCCATTTCTTTCCAGTGAATTTTGACTTCTGTCTTGTAATAAAAGCTGTTTCACTAAGAAAAGCAACAATATTTGTCAAATGCCATATTTTACTGAAGTTAAATCATGGATATTGCCAAGATTTTTCATCTGGTCAGAAATAATATGAAAGAAGCTTGGGAATACGAGTGCGTGAATCATCTATTCATTTTATAAACCGCTGGTCCACAGCATACAGCATAATATAATACAGGTACAATGCATTAAACCCTTCAGAGGTGTGCGCGCTGCGCATACGTGTTATTATGGATGTGCATGCTTTATTTGACGACTTATGGACCGTTCCACTGCAACACCCGCTGACTGAAGTGATAGAGCTTGTAATAGCCAGGACAATTTTTTTATATAACTTCGACTGGATTTGTCTGAAAGAAGAAAGTCATATACACATAGGATTCTTCAAGGGGGAGTAAAACAGTCTAATTTTCATTTTTGGGTGAACTATCTATTGGCTGAGGTCAGCTTCAGGAGTAACAGGTTTGCTCTGAAGTGCTGCGTCTTCTTCTCTTGAATTGCATCAGGAAGGCTGAATTACAGTCTTGCACTACAGCGCCACACTGGTAAAACTGCATTATTGCAGGCTCTATATTAGGTGTATTAGGTCTTATATCAAGCTGCCTTATAATGAGATCAAACAACTACGACAACTTGTCGACAATTTTTTATAATGTTGACTAATCGTTTTACCCTAGTGTCAGCCCACATCTGGTATTGTGGAGTACAAGATGTGGGCTACGTAGCTGCAAAAAGATTTTTTGTTGTTGTTGTTTTTTTGTCATGGTTTGAGGGTTTAGACACAAACGTTATCATATATGCACAGTGTACAATACATAAGGCTCTGTGGCGCAAAGGATAACTCATTGGACTTCTAGGCAGCCTGATAAGGCCGTTCAAAGGTTAGGGTTTGAGTCCCACTTGTGGTATGGTCAAATCATCTAGTGCAGTGATCTCAATCCTGTCCTGGAGTACCCCATGCCCTACACATTTTGTATGTCTCCCTCACCTATCACACCTGATTCAGCTCATCAGCTCATTAGTGGAGACTGCTAGACCTGAAGTGGGAGTGTCAGAGAGACATAAAAAACAGCAGTGCTGAGGGTACTTCATGGAGATGTTTGAAAACCACTGACCTAGTGTGTGCGTTCAGCGGATTATAAGGTTCAAAAACGGTTGAACTGTCTTTATGTCTGCGGTTTCCCATGGATTTAAAATCGTTTAGCTGCTAGCCTTAATATCACACCAAATTGGTAACTCTGCTTGCAATGTGAAACGAAGTATCAGCTTTCAAGTTGTGTAAGTTTTAATACTAAATTCAAACCAAAAATACTGTTTTTGCTAACTTAATGTAGCTTCAGTTAAAGCAAGAGCCATTGAAAAACAAGTTTTGATCTCGCCGCCATCGTTGCACAGTCATGTGTTTTAATGGAGCTCTCCAAACAAACCAGCGCACAACACAGCTGAGTGGGTTCAAGTATGATAGACGACAGCTTCATTATACAGGTATTTGCAGCTATTTTTCAGTAAACAGTGCAGCATATTATGCATTGATTATTATGTCGATGACATTCACAGTATCATATGTATTCTGGCTTTCTTAACCCTCAGGTAGGCCTATTGCTTACTGATAATGTGAACATACAGCTTAACTATTTTTTCAGTTAAATAAGTGATTTATTTAATATTTTGAGGAGATCTTTTGGAACTAAATACAATTTGTGTAATAATTATGGTCCATTAATATCATATATATATATATATATATATATATATATATCACTACTTGTATTACAATTAGTGTAGTATTTAAGGTTAAAATAGAGAAAAGGGTTTTAAATTGCTAAGCAATGAGGAAAATTAGTCATTTTGTGGTCAGAAAAAGCAAAAAAAAAAAAAAAAAAAATTCATTTTTAATGCCATGGTTTACCCATAGGTACCTGTATGGATCTTTACTAAATATATCTAGAGTATTGCAGGTCATACCCGCTTACTTATTTTTAAGTACTTGAATAAATATGTAGACATAATTAAACACTAGAAATTTAAAAAGTTAATAACTTGCATCGCTTTATACTGACACTTGCATAATTACATACAATGAAAGCAAGCAAATACTTTGTCTTTTATATTATTAATGTCAATGTCACCTTTATTTATATAGCGCTTTAAACAAAATACATTGCATCAAAGCAACTGAACAACATTCATTAGGAAAACAGTGTCAATAATGCAAAAATGATAGTTAAAGGCAGTTCATCATTGGATTCAGTTTTGTCATCTCTGTTCAGTTAAATAGTGTCTGTGCATTTATTTGCAATCAAGTCAACGATATCGTTGTAGATGAAGTGTCCCCAACTAAGCAAGCCAGAGGCGACAGTGGCAAGGAACCGAAACTCCATCGGTGATGGAGCTGTTTCCTGTGGTCTTGTCCTGGTGCTCCTCTGAGACAAGGTCTTTACAGGGGATCTGTATCTGGGGCTCTAGTTGTCCTGGTCTCCGCTGTCTTTCAGGGATGTAGAGGTCCTTTCTAGGTGCTGATCCACCATCTGGTCTGGATACGTACTGGATCCGGGTGACTGCAGTGACCCTCTGATCTGGACACAGACTGGATCTGGTGGCCACGGTGACCTCGGAACAAGAGAGAAACAGACAAATATTAGCGTAGATGCCATTCTTCTAATGATGTAGCAAGTACATAGGTTGTTATGGGAAGTGTTTCCGGTTCCGGTTTACCTAATTAATGCAGCCTAAAAATCCTTTAACGGATTTGAATAATAAAAGCATATTAGTATGTTATGTGTATGCCAGGTTAAAGAGATGGGTCTTTAATCAAGATTTAAACTGCAAGAGTGTGTCTGCCTCCCGAACAATGTTAGGTAGGTTATTCCAGAGTTTGGGCGCCAAATAGAAAAAGGATCTGCCGCCTGCAGTTGATTTTGATATTCTAGGTATTATCAAATTGCCTGAGTTTTGAGAACGTAGCGGACGTAGAGGATTATAATGTAAAAGGAGCTCATTCAAATACTGAGGTGCTAAACCATTCAGGGCTTTATAAGTAATAAGCAATATTTTAAAATCTATGCGATGCTTGATAGGGAGCCAGTGCAGTGTTGACAGGACCGGGCTAATATGGTCATACTTCCTGGTTCTAGTAAGAACTCTTGCTGCTGCATTTTGGACTAGCTGTAGTTTGTTTACTAAGCGTGCAGAACAACCACCCAATAAAGCATTACAATAATCTAACCTTGAGGTCATAAATGCATGGATTAACATTTCTGCATTTGACATTGAGAGCATAGGCCGTAATTTAGATATATTTTTGAGATGGAAAAATGCATGTTTTACAAATGCTAGAAACGTGGCTTTCTAAGGAAAGATTGCGATCAAGTAGCACACCTAGGTTCCTAACTGATGACGAAGAATTGACAGAGCAACCATCAAGTCTTAGACAGTGTTCTAGGTTATTACAAGCAGAGTTTTTAGGTCCTATAATTAACACCTCTGTTTTTTCAGAATTTAGAAGTAAGAAATTACTCGTCATCCAGTTTTTTATATCGACTATGCAATCCATTAGTTTTTCAAATTGGTGTGTTTCACCGGGCTGCGAAGACATATAGAGCTGAGTATCATCAGCATAACAGTGAAAGCTAACACCATGTTTCCTGATGATATCTCCCAAGGGTAAAATATAAAGCGTGAAGAGTAGCGGCCCTAGTACTGAGCCTTGAGGTACTCCATACTGCACTTGTGATCGATAGGATACATCTTCATTCACTGCTACGAACTGATGGCGGTCATATAAGTACGATTTAAACCATGCTAATGCACTTCCACTGATGCCAACAAAGTATTCAAGTCTATGCAAAAGAATGTTGTGGTCAATTGTGTCAAACGCAGCACTAAGATCCAATAAAACTAATAGAGAGATACACCCACGATCAGATGATAAGAGCAGATCATTTGTAACTCTAAGAAGAGCAGTCTCAGTACTATGATACGGTCTAAATCCTGACTGGAAATCCTCACATATACCATTTTTCTCTAAGAAGGAATATAATTGTGTGGATACCACCTTTTCTAGTATCTTGGACAGAAAAGGGAGATTCGAGATTGGTCTATAATTAACTAGTTCTTTGGGGTCAAGTTGTGTTTTTTTGATGAGAGGCTTAATAACAGCCAGTTTGAAGGTTTTGGGGACATGTCCTAATGACAATGAGGAATTAATAATAGTCAGAAGAGGATCTATGACTTCTGGAAGCACCTCTTTCAGGAGCTTAGATGGTATAGGGTCTAACATACATGTTGTTGGTTTAGATGATTTAACAAGTTTATTCAAATCTTCCTCTCCTATGGTAGAGAATGAGTGGAACTGTTCCTCAGGGGGTCTATAGTGCACTGTCTGATGTGATACTGTAGCTGACGGCTGAATGGTTGCAATTTTATCTCTAATAGTATCGATTTTAGAAGTAAAGTAGTTCATAAAGTCATTACTGCTGTGGTGTTGGGAAATGTCAACACTTGAGGCTTTATTTTTCGTTAATTTAGCCACTGTATTGAATAAATACCTGGGGTTATTTTTGTTTTCTTCTAAAAGAGAAGTAATCGGATCTAGCAGTTTTTAATGCTTTTCTGTAGGATATGTTACTTTCCCGCCAAGCAATACGAAATACCTCTAGTTTTGTTTTCCTCCAGCTGCGCTCCATTTTTCGGGCTGCTCTCATTAGGGTGCGAGTATGCTCATTATACCATGGTGTCAAACTGTTTTCCTTAACCTTCCTTAAGCGTAAAGGAGCAACTTTATTTAAAGTGCTAGAAAAGAGAGAGTCCATAGTTTCTGTTACATCATCAAGTTGTTCTGAGGTTTTGGATATGCTAAGGAATTTGGATACATCAGGAAGATAACTTAAAAAGCAGTCTTTTGTGTTAGAAGTGATGGTTCTTCCATACTTGTAACAAGAAGTTGAATTTACAATTTTGGCTATATGAATTTTGCAAAGAACTAAATAATGTTCTGAGATATCATCACTTGCCTGAATAATTTCAACACCATCAACATCAATTCCATGTGACAGTATTAAATCTAGAGTATGATTTCGACAATGAGTAGGTCCTGAAACGTGTTGTCTAACACCAATAGAGTTCAGAATGTCTATAAATGCTGATCCCAATGCATCGTTTTCATTATCAACATGGATATTAAAATCACCAACTATTAAAACTTTATCTGCAGCCAGATCTAACTCGGATGTAAAATCACCAAACTCTTTAATAAAGTCTGTATGGTGCCCTGGTGGCCTGTATACAGTAGCCAGTACAAACATAACCGGGGATTTATCATTAACTTTTGTTTCTTTGGATAATGTTATATGAAGTACCATTACTTCAAACGAGTTATACTTGAATCCTGCCCTCTGAGAAATCCTGAAAACGTTGTTATAAATTGAAGCAACACCTCCACCTTTGCCTTTTAGACGTGGCTCATGTTTATAACAGTAATCTTGGGGGGTGGACTCATTTAAAATAATGTAATCATCAGGTTTTAGCCAGGTTTCTGTCAAACAGAGTACATCTATATTATGATCAGTGATCATATTATTTACAAAAAGTGTTTTCGTAGAAAGGGATCTGATATTCAATAAGCCAAGCTTTATCATTTGTTTATCCATATTGCTTCTGTTTTTTTATTTGTTGAACGTCAATTAAATTGTTAATCTCAACTTGGTTTGGACGTTTTTTGTATTTTCTAGTTCGGGGAACAGACACAGTCTCTATAGTGTGATATCTAGGTGAAAGAGTCTCTATGTGCTGAGAATTAACTGACCTCTGTGACGGGAGGCAGCTAGCAGACGGTCGGTTTAGCCAGTCTGTCTGCTTCCTGACCTGGGCCCCAGTTAGTCAAGTATAAACACTAAGACTATTTGCCATATTTCTAGAGAGAAGAGTGGCGCCACCCCAGGAGGGATGAAGACCATCTCTTTTAAACAGGTCAGGTCTGCCCCAAAAGCTCGTCCAATTGTCTATGAAACCTATGTAATTCTGTGGGCACCACTTAGACATCCAGCCATTGAGTGATGACAATCTGCTATGCATCTCATCACCACGGTAAGCAGGGAGGGGACCAGAGCATATTACAGTGTCTGACATCGTGCTTGCAAGTTCACACACCTCTTTAATGTTATTTTTAGTGATCTCCGACTGGCGAAGTCGAACATCATTAGCGCCGGCATGAATAACAATCTTACTGTATTTACGTTTAGCATTAGCCAGCACTTTTAAATTTGCCAAGATGTCAGGCGCTCTGGCTCCCGGTAAACATTTGACTATGGTGGCTGGTGTCTCTATATTCACGTTCCGTACAATAGAATCACCAATAACTAGAGCACTTTCATCAGGTTTCTCAGTGGGTGCATCACTGAGTGGGGAGAACCTGTTTAATGTTTTGATCGGAACAGAAGAGCGGTGTTTTGACCCACGACTACGCTGCCTCACCGTCACCCAGTTGCCCTGCTGCTGGGGCTCTGTTTCCGGAACCGAACAATGTACAGGAATCCCTGAGCAAGACGCATCCAAAGCCGTATCTAGAGCCCTAACATTTTTACTGTCCTCAATTAAAGTTTGGATGCGTGTCTCTAATTCTGAAATCTTCTCTGTCAGCCTAACTATTTCCCTGCATTTATCACATGTGAATCCCTCATCAGCGACAGAGATAGATAAACTGTACATGTGGCAAGAGGTGCAAGAAACAATGATAGGAGAAGCCATTACTCACCGTGCTTGGTGAAAACTCTTACTGCGGTTGTTTGATGAACTTGTGAAAAACTGGAGCGAGGGAGAGGAGAAAAGAAAACAGCGATAGGTTCGAATGAAAACGCTAATGACAAGCTAACGAGTGCTAACGCTTTGCAGGTGTACTGCACTCACGGATATAAAATAAAAGTGAACGATCAAAGTTAATCTGATAAGATTGATCGATAATATCAGAAATATGGTGTGAATTAAGTTATATTTTACCACTTTAAAAAACAGAGAGTGATAGTAAGATAAAGATTGTAGAGAAAAAAATAAAATAAAAACAGCTACACGGATCTACAATTTGCTACAGAAGGCCAACAGGAAGTAGAGAAAACACTGTCCATTATATATTAATATATAATGAATCTACAAAGATCAATTATAAAGGCACCCTTTTGTTGAAGTTGTTTCACTTTCACTTGATCTCCATTGTTCCTGGTAAAGAGCTGAAAACCACGTTTTAAATCACATGATCAACAGAAAATGATGCATCCCTTTTCTTTCCAGTCACATGAATACTTTCCTTTTAGCTGGTGTAGTGGATTTAGGTATTGTAGAATTAAAGAAAGTTAGCATTGTAATGTTTGAATCGGATGTCATAACAAATATAAATAGACCAGAAAGATTTTTATACGAGCAGTTCAGTCATGGGTTTCCCAAAAGCATTAACTCTAGGCTCCTATCAACTTACAGTGCTTCTGAGAATCACAGTCCAGGCCCGTTACTGGAATATAAATGCTCTGTACACAGATAAATAATACATCATTGTATAAGATTTATTTTTAAAAGCAGACAACGTGATAAAGTAATATTTTTGGATTGTGTTAAAGTTCTTACCTTGACAGAAATACACCTCAAATATAATTTGCTTCGCCCCAAAGAACAGTGGTGTGGCTCTATTAGAGGTTACATCACTAGTGGGGAAAACTGTTTCATTTCTCTTGAATTTAAAAGACTTCTGGTTTTCAAGTGAGTGTGTAAACAAAAGGGGCATGTCAAAGTGAAATAAATCTGTGAGAGAAAGCGAAAGAGAAGCAAAAGAGGGGAAAAAAATCCTATATGATCGACTCGTATAAAAATAAATTGTTGCTGCCTTAAATTAATTCAACTTGGCTATTTAAATGACATTAGGGCATTAAAAACATGTAGAGAGAAAATACGGTATATGGTTAACAGTAAAGTGTATTAACAGTAAAGTGGTTATAAAAAATAAATATAAATTTAGCTTTTAATTTTCTACCTCAGAATAACAGCAGCTACATCTGTGAACAGAATGACAGCCTGATTTTATGTAAGGATATAAAGTAGTTTATTGTAATAAATAAATACAAATAAAATTACACAAAAGAAACAAAAGGAACATAAATTAATTAATAAACTTGAAAGAATGCTTAGACAAATACACACACACACACACGCATATATACACATAAATACATTATAGAAATATACACAGAAACGCACACACATATATACACACATCACAATATATACATAAATACATGCATAATATATGCATTATAGACAATATACACACATATATAGATATAGATATATATATCTAGATATATCAGCAAAAATGTGCAACCTATTGAAATTGTATTCTAAAAAAACAAAAACTACATATTTACAGACTGCGAACAGCATCATACAGGCTGCTGTCAATGGCCTTTGACATCCAAGAGCTGCATAACATTGTGCACAGAATGAGCAGGTCTGTCATGGGGATTTTGAAGAGGCTGATTACCTTCTCCACCACAGATCACAGGCAGTGGAAGCAGCTTTTCTTCTGGTAGCTGGCACAATAGATGGCTGTCACATACAAATTGAACCTCCAGCAAGTGAAGCCCAATGTTATTTCAACAGGAAGCGGTTTCATTCTGTTCAGTTGCAGGTCACCACCAGGGGAAGTACCTTGATATGTTTGTTGAGTGTCCCGGGTCTGTGTATGATGCCAGGTTGCTGAAGAACAGCTCTATTTACACTGGAGGCCTGTATCCACCTGCAGGAAAACACATCCTGGGAGATGGTGGGTATCCTTGTTTGAGTGCACACATCTGCCTCATCACTCCATACAGAGAGCCTGAACAGAATCCTGCACAGGTTTGATTCAACACCAATGATGCTCGTGCACAGAACATTGTTGAGAGAGCCTTCAGGATGATGGAGACAAGCTGTGCTCCATCTTCTTCAAGGCCCTGGAAGTGAGTCCTGTCTTTGTGCCAGATGTTGTTGCATGCTGTGCAGTGCTCCACAACCTCCGTCTTCTGAATGAGGACATTGCAGATCCACAAATTGTAGAGGATCATGACGATGATGCACTGGAACCTCAAAACACAGAAGCCAGCACAGGAGAGCATGTGTGGGACAATCCGAGCACAGCTGTGTCACACCAGACGACCGTGTGCAGCTCTTCAAGAGCAGGATTACCTGTAGGACAGTTGAACAGGTTAAGACTCTGCAAATCAGTTCACGTTCTCATAGTGCTATTGTTTAAGCTTCTGTAAGTTATGAAGGTAATTTTAAGACTGTCAAATTGAGATATTCATATATTAGTTATTTAAGAAATATATATATATATATATATATATATATATACTATAAAATCACATAAATATGTATAAATACATATGTAAATAGTTAAATTTAAACGTGTGTGTATTTATATATAGACATAAATATATTACACTCATAACTGGGAATTAATATTACAGTTATTTGAAAATCTAGCAACATATCACATAACATATCATACCAACATATTTACAAGTTTAATTTTACAATTGTATTACTGTATCCCTGGGGTAAATTTTAGATTTCCACTGTTTTTCACTCATTTTTGATACCCAAATTTAAAGTCCTCATCTTGTACACATACAGTTACTGAACTGAAGCTGCTGAAGTTTATTTTCCTGACATTATTATAGAAACGTCTTAAGAAATTCCCTTTTGGTGTTGCTTTAAGCTCTATTATACTACTTTATGAAAATGTTAAAGTGGTTTTGTCTGAAGCTTTGTGCTCTTATCCATGTAGAAATGAAAAATAAATAGAGAGAATAATTTTAAATGTGACTTGGTGTATGGGTATTTTTCTGAAGTGTGGCACCCATTCTCAAGACAACATTCTTCAGATGTTAAGATGTTGCTTGTTTAAAAACAACTGGAAACTGTTGCAAAATCAGTGTGCACACAACTGCTACAAAAGTTATTTGCTATTAAGCACTTTGCAACTGACAAAATAGCAACTGGAAATACCTGGAAATTCATATTATAATAAAAAACAGCATAAATCAGTGATGATCCTAACATAAATACATGTAAAGAGTGTGTGTAGTTAAGATTAAATTTAATTTATATACTTACTGAATTATGCTTTCCAGTGAGTAGGGTTTCATCAGTCTCTGTAACATCAGAACAGGATTTACACATTACTGATGATTTATGATCAAACTGAGGCACCTGTTAAGTTATCCAACAATTTTTATCAACACTAGTAAAATGTAAATTAACTCGTTAAATTTTTTTTTTACTTTATCTCATTAAATTACTTAACGAGCCGTCTGTAGAAAGCAGCCTTAACAAGTTGAGGCACAGCCTCTGATCGATAATGATTATTAAACATATTTTTAAACTCAATTTACAAAATAGTCTCATCAGTTTACAATGTGTAAAACTTTAACAAGTCAGTCGTTTACTTGGATTATGTTAAACAAGTAACGTTACACTTTAACCACAATGAACAGCGTTTATCCATAAGGTACTTACACTTCAAAACAGCGGCGTCACGATTTTCCGTTATTTTCGAATATGAGTATGACGAGTCCTCTCCCGTGGCCTCATGGGATAGAGTAGTGTCCATCCTATGCATACTACGGAATTCGGGAGGAAGTAGTAGGCCATCCGGGTACATTTCGCCTACTGTTTTTCGAATACTAAGAATTCGGACATACTACTTGCTTCGCATACTGTTTCGCCTACTATATAGTATGGAAGTATGCGATTTCGGACGCGACCAGAGTCTCGGAGAAGAGAGGTTGATAAGCAGTTAGCAGTGAGTAGAGGTAAGTTTGAAACCAAGTCGAAAAACTCCATGAGAAGACCGTAAACCCAGCAACAACCACATTGTTACGTTATTTACATCCGCAATACTTTCTTGTCTCATCCAATTTTTCTATGATCGTCAGGTCAGAAAAGGGTCTTACTCTAGCCATTTGTGTGTGTTTAAAATAACTGGACTGCTGTCACAAAATTGGCATGCATCCACTTTCCCAGCATCTACTATCCAATTTTGAAAAATGGTCGACATGACAAATTAAACTGAGATATCTAAGCGGTGTCATAAGCTGGTGATGCACAAACACTGCATGTTTGACTCACATTAGTGATGTGTCGTTCGTGAACGAATCGTTCTTTTTGAACGAATCTTTTAGGTGAACGAATCGTTCTCGTAATCCACTGATTCAAATTTCTCGTTCAGTGAGGTTCCTCCCTCCACAGCATGCGCAGCTCAGTGAACCGGGTAACAACCATCCTGTCAAAGAATTACTCAACCTCGAGCCAATAGCCTTCGAGTATGAGATGTGACAGAGTATTTGATTTGTTGAATTTAGTGAACGAATACGCCCTTAATGAACGAGTTTCATATGAGTCTGAACTAGATCTAGAGATCTTATCGTTCGTGAATGAAATGACTGAACTGGTACCCATGTCGTTCGTGAATGAGTTGAATGATTTAGTACATCTAGTTCGTGAATGAAATGACTGAACTGATACCCATGTCGTTCGTGAATGAAATGAACTGGTACATTATCTCGTTCGTGAACGAAATGAATGAGACTAAACCGGGTAAGTCTGCCATTTAGCATGTCAATCTCGCAAAAATGCAAAGCGCAGTTAAGTACTGTACTGTGCTGTGCACATACGCTTGTTTTGATATTTAGCAACTCCACGTTTAATCCCCGATTTATGAATGTAAATATATAATATACAAACTGTCTGACCAAACAATTAAAATACTAATTAGGCAAGAAAACCTTGTGTTTTGTTCATCTGAACAACTTAATTAGACTTTATATATTGAATGCGATTATACACACATTTTAATAAAGCCAGATCAGTTTTTGTAACAAGTGAATACGTTCGTTGACTTAAGACATAACACATAATACACTCTTTTTTGCCATCTGCTGGCTTATTTTGTGTAATACGAAGAAATGGTCACTGAACGAATCAGTGAACGATTCTGAACGAATCATTTTGGTGAACGAACTGAAAATGAACGAATCTCTAGAAAGAATCATAATTTCCACCACTAACTCACATGGACTGTACTGTAGAGAACAAAACACATTCATTGAAAACCATAGCATTTCAAATTATGAATAATGTCCATGGCCCCCCTCCTGAAACCTCATTCCACCCCAGGAAAAAATCTCTAGATCCGCCACTGCACGGAGAAGAACATTTTATTATATATTGGGCATGGTTTCCCAATAATGTAGAAACTGTCCAGTAGAGGACGCCAACTCACCAACAATGTGGAGGAAAACATTCTCCAAAAAGTCCCAATTTTTTTGAATGACACATTAAACTTGTCACAAGATTCGAGCAAACAGGTAAACACTATTGAAAGCAAACACTATTATTTTATTTTTTCATTGTGGTACGAACATCGTTTACACACACTTACACAGCTTAGCGTCAAAACACATGAAGATGTTTTATAATATATACATAGCAAAGGAAAATTACTTATTTATTTTCAGGCAGACAGAAGGTAGCCACATTGTTATTTTCCACACATTTCCAACATTCCATTCCATCACTGGTTCTCTTACACCGATAAAGAGGCACTATTGCATTAATCTTTAGAAATTCCTCCTCCAGATTATTTTTGCTGCCCTTCTTCCAGATCTCTTCGAAGACAAATGCATTCATTCCATTTTTTCTTGAGTTTATCCAGTTTAAAAGACCATTCAAAATATTGTCTTTCCCACGAATGCATCTGTTCACACAAGGAGAGTTGTAAGAATAGAAAACTACACAGCTACTCTGATCTGCCTGCTCTAGAAGTTTTTCCATGGGAGATTCCCCTAAAGGATAGAGCAGAACATGCTCAGAATGTTCATCTGTGGTATGATTTGGCCTTGCAGCAATGACGTTGCGTGAGTCTGTGCAGAGTACACATTTCTGTTCTTTACGGAGCTCATCTTTCACATGCTTTGCATCTTTATTGCTGAACACGTTCTGGATATCAGCATGAATGTCTGTGCACTGAGCACGTAGAACAGAGATCGCTATTGCATACTGAGCTTCTTTTTGCTGTTGGGTTTTTGGCTGGACACTGTAGAGATAACATTTTTACAATTCAACGTTCACAATCACAATTGAAGAACCGAATAATGCAACTTTCCATCATGCAACAATTTTAATGCATTTTACTGATTTCATATGTTGATTTTAATTTACTAAAGTTTTAAAATACCGTACACTTACTTGTCAGCAAAATACTTGAAGATATTAGCAAGGGCTGCAGGGTTCACATCCCTCTCAGTGCTTTGAACACCCAGATAAAGTAGGATGGTGAGCAAACTCGTTGGAACCAGTAATGCCTTCAAATAATAATAATACATATATAATCTGAGAGAAATTTCTGGTTTTCAGAAGCCCATAACTGGGTTTAACTTTGGCAGACTTATTAAAAACTGCTGCTGTTTTTGCCTTCTTGCAAATGGAAAACACCAAACATTCCTATAAACTTATTCATATTGGTTACATTCATACAGCTCCTAAAAACTAGATTTGGATAGGTCTATTTTAAATGTGTACTAATTAAAAATGAAATATAGCAACTAATTCATCTGCATACAATGTTGCTATTGTGATTTACATGGAATGAGACATTGGTTCACTTTTCCGAGTGATGGTTATGGAGGAAATTAACCTTGTTCATTCAAATCGAAGTCATACCCCTTAAAATGACATTTGAATGGGGTGGCTTCTGTGTTAACCATGTCAGAACAGCACAAACTGTTTGTTTCAGTAGTGTTTAAGATCATATAAAACATTAGAGAGTAATTCAAGAATACAGCAGATCATTGAGAAAGCATTCCTATGATTCTTGAGTGATGAAGCATATCCTGTGCGCATGGGTATATCCTGTGCAAAAGTCCTTTCCACCTAAAACCCTGACATACAGGTTCATCTCAAACTTGAAAATATTTAACAGTGATGTCATCCCTAGTGAAAATTAAATATACTAAAATTTATTTGAAAAACAAGTATACTATTTTTTTTTTTTACATGTTATTTACATAATTAAAATTTATTGCAATTGTAGGCCTACTATTGGTATACTTAACTCCTATACCTAAAGTCTGCTAAATTGAAATGACCAATTTTGTACTTAATGCACTTTAATTGTGCAGAAGAAGTGATGAATTCCAAATAAAGATATACTGAATTATATTTGATTGTGCTGAAGTTGAACTACTTCAGGTACACTTCAAATATCTTGCATTTAAAGACTGATATTATTCAAAAATCAAACAATCCTCCTCAATAGACACATTTAAAACACATTTTAGGTTTAATATTAAGAAATACTCCAAATAAAGTTTAGTTATAATTTTTAAATCATTCAGTCTTGAGTGATATGTCAGCAAATACATTAATATAATTAAACTAGACTTAGTATGAAATACATTTATTTTAATATACATCTTGAACTGTTTATCTCAGTTCACTTCTCATGTCAATAATATGGCAGAACTAACTAGACAAGTCAGAGGCAACAGTGGCAATGAACCCAAACTACATCAGTGATAAAAATATACAGTTATATATTTTTCTTGCTTCAAACTGAAGTAAGTGTTTGTTATAGCTTTTAGTAAAAGTTAAATGTAGTCTTTGTTCACAGAATGAGCTTTCTTATAAATGAGACATTTTATAAAAGGGCATAAACACAATTCTCATTTAAAGATCCACACTTTCTTATAAATGCAATTCCCCAAAATGCATGAAAAAAACATACTGTACAGACCTTGCATAGTTGTGATCGTCTCACTGACTTCATGTTTCATCTGTAAGAAGTTTCTATCTGTTATGAGAAACAGTGCTGAGTTGTGAGTAACGAGAAAAACATTAAATAAGTTTTAAGCAAGGACATTTATAGGAAAACTATAGGCAGTTGCTTAAGGATTCTTCAGTTTAGGAGGGGCAAACAAGAGTGACACATTCTCTTTTTGTTTCTTGAAAAGTAAACTGAAACAAAAAGAGATAGGACACCATTGTTGGCTATTCTGGAGCCTAGTTTTCCTGGAAATGATCTTGCTTAATACCTTATTTTCATCATTAGTTCTCTAAGGAAATGTATCCCTTTTAGTTTGTTCATTTTTTGGAGTGGTTTTGGTGCATATCTGTTACGTTTGCCCTTTGTGTTGGATTATCTCGCTTTTGTTTTATTTCCTAAAGCATTTAGATCAACTGTGCTTCCTCAGACTGGCTTTGACAGAGGGGAGACATAAATGGGAACAAAATTCTACTCTGTTACAAGAGTCTGAGGCACTAAATGGCTAATAACCATCCATGAGCAGAATTATATATTATGTGTGCAAGGTCATTTATATTAAATATTATAGCAGTTTGAGACCGGACATGATTACAATTTTATTAGTCTCAAAACATGTTTAATAATTATACTGTGTGTGTAATTCTAATTTAATAACCCAATGTGAGCTGGGAAAAAAGTTTTATAAAAAAAAAAAAAAAAAAACAGATTTATCAACACTGTTTGATCATTGACAAGGATTTTCCAAAAAATTAAATGTTATCATTTCTTTTCAGGCAGAAAGAGCACCACTCATTGAATTACAAAAATATATGATTTATTGAGCTGTATAATCTAGGAAATAAATGGCGTGTGAAACATAGCAACTAATTAATTTGCATACAGCATTACCATTATGGTTTATATGGATTGAATAAGATATTATGTGCAGTTGGTTCACCTGTCAGAGTAGTTAGTGATGATGTAAGTGATGATGAGGACGAGGATGATGATGATTATGACTACACAGATTTGATCAATACTATTAGGGATACAATTCTAACCATGCAGCCATCAGCCACAGTATTGCTTTAGATCTTCTGAGGAACAATGTCACACATTCTCTGCTATAGGAGATGAAGAAATGTATAAACTCAAATCATCAAAACCAACAAGTATGTTAGACCTTATTCCATCTAAGCTCCTTAAAGAGGTGCTTCCAGATGTCATAAATCCTCTTCTGACTATTATTAATTCATCAATATCATTAGTATATGTCCCCAAAACCTTCAAATAGGCAGTTATTAAGCTTCTGGTTAAAAAAAACATAACTTGATCCTAGAGAGTTAGTTAATTACAGAATGTTCCCAAATCTTCCTTTTCTGTCAAAAATAAATCAGGATTTAAACCGTATCATAGTACTGAAACTGTTATCATCAGAGTTACAAATGATCTGCTCATCTTCTGATCATGGTTGTATTTCTCTATTAGTGCTTCTGGATATTAAGGCTGTGTTTGACACGATCACCAACAACATTCATTTGATTAGACCACAAAATTATGTTGGCATTAGTAGAATCACAACTGCAGCATGGAGCACCATAAGGCTCAGTACTAGGACCGTTGCTTTTCACACTTTCACCTAGCGTTGTTCGGGAGGAAGACACACTCTCTCAGCTTAAATCTAGATTAAAGACCAATATCTTTAGCCTGGCTTCTAACACACTATCACATTTCTATAATTCAAATATGTTAAAGTATTGTTAGGCTGCATTATGTCAATTGGTACCTGGAACATTTCCCATAACACTTGATGTACTCGCTGCTTCCTAAGAAGAATAAAGTGAAGTGAAAGTGACATTCAGCCAAGTATGGTGACCCATACTCAGAATTTGTGCTCTGCATTTAACCCATCCAAAGTGCACACACACAGAGCAGTGAACACACGCACACACACTGTGAGCACACACCCGGAGCAGTGGGCAGCCATTTATGCTGCGGCGCCCGGGGAGCAGTTGGGGGTTCGATGCCTTGCTCAAGGGCACCTAAGTCGTGGTATTGGTATTGAATGGCATCTACGCTACTATCAGTGTTATTCCGAGGTCACCGTAGCCACCTGATCCAGTCCATATCCAGACCAGATAGTGGATCAGCACCCAGAGATGACCTCTACAGCCCTGAATGACAGCGGAGACCGTGTCAACTAGATGAGTTCTATAACAATAAAGGTGACTTCACATGATGTCTGGATTGTGCAGTATGATCAGTATGGAGTGTCTGAAAGGTTTGGTTTAGCTGTTGAGCAGGTTCTTGATCGTGTGAGAGTTGATCTGGACTCTGACAGAGGAACAGTATCATTCTCTGATCCTGAAACTAACACGCATTCACAACCCCCTTCACTGACACGTCTTTCAATTGTTTCGTAATCTTGATCAAATAACTTATCTGAGGAAGTTACCAGTTAAACTCTAACAACAGAAAATCACTGCTGAATCTGATCCTGCTAATAAATTATTTAAAAATATAAATAATGAGATACTAGATGAAAACCAGTGTCCACACGAAAGATTGCTTGTTCAGCTCCAATGCTGATCTCAAACAACTAAAGCAGCTGATTAATCAGCTGATCTTCAGGAACGCGTGATAATTAAAGGTGTGTTGGAACAGGTTTAGAACAGAACTGAACAGGTTGATTTACAGGAACAGGATTTGGCACCCAAATATCATGTAAAGAGGCAGTGACTGTTCCAGTTTGTGACTGACTCTTTTATTTGGAACGCAGGGTTTACTTTACTGGAGTTGTCAATTTGGTTTGGTATTTTAATTTCATCCACTGAAATGATCAAAGGACTGGTGTTACTTTATTATTAATGCTTAAATATGCCTTAATTAGGCCTTAATGAATCATTACCACCCATTTAATTCACTCAATAATTTTACTCACCAGAATTGGAAATGTGTTTTAATGAATATTTAATTTTATCTGATTGTAATATAATAATTTCCTTTAACTTACTGAATTCAACAATCTGAGGTGTTTATGTATGTAGTGTAATGTTTTAAACAAAACTGAAAACTACAACACTATTTCAGTATTTTAAATCTTGTTTATTGTCACTTTATAGTACTTTATTATTCTAAAAAAAATCTGAGTTACATTGAATAATTCTGAAGAAGATTGTGACAAGCTAATAAAACAAAACAATACATGATCATTTATACAACAGTATAAGAACATCCAAGTATTTATCATGCAATTTAGCATCTAATTAAACACTTTCAAGACGTGTGGACAAATATATTACAATAGATCATTTGTTTACAAAAAATGTTGCTTTCATTTTTCAATTTATGTGCCAATATATTTAACTATATATTACTCTGACAAACAACTAGAATGACCTGTTTTTACAAATTCAATAATTCAAGCATGAACAGTGTTTTCACAGGTTTGGAGATTTCCCAGCTTCCAGCTGAAAACATTTTAGTCCAATCCCAGAGTTTCTCTTGAACTCCCCAAACAGGCTTGTCAAGTCAGGAGAACTTTTTTCATGTATGACTATAACTTGTCTAGAGAGGCAGACATGAGCTGTGTATTTCTTATATTTCTCATTTATACAGATCTCCAGATATTTCAGGACCAAACCGAGGATGGACCTAGTGAGTGGACAGCCTTCTTGTAGCTCTCTGAAATCATCTGAAGCTTTTGGGATAATTTCCTCTAAAATATTGTTGTCCTCTGTTTCTATAGGAGCTAAACCTTTGAGGGTGTTGATCATTTTTGTTTTTTGAGACTCGTTTTGCATCTTTTCTACACTTTTTAGGAGTAGATGTGAGGGGATTTTTTTTAAGAAAGTCCATTTGATTTGCTTTGGTTTTTTTGCAAATTGCACACAGTAACACAGATCACTGATGTTTTTTTGGCTCCTTTCCTCTGAGAATGGCTCCAGTAGCACATTGAGTCGTTTGGCCAGAACCATAGTGAAAATCAAATAATCCACATTGAAATGTTTTCTGCCACCTGATGTAGAGATACTTGCTCTGAAATCTGGAGGTAATTCGTAGGATTTCATCAAACTGTTGAACTGCGTTTTTAAGATCTCTGTAGATTCATAACAGAAATTCTTGTATGTTTGTACACTAAAGCCATCAGGCCCTTTGTGGCCAGAGTCAGTTAAAGACTTGATCACACTCAGTATTTCTGCACCATTAATCTTTCCTGCTCTTTTGTCTGGTTCATGGAACTGCTCTACTTGTGAAGCAACATGTGGTACTTTATTCACTTTTACTGAGTCCTCAATTAAAGACTTGATCACACTCAGTATTTCTGCACCATTAATCTTTCCTGCTCTTTTGTCTGGTTCATGGAATTGCTCTAATTGTGAAGCAACATGTGGTACTTTATTCACTTTGAGACATAACAGTAGAAGCAAATGATCTTGAACCGTCTCTTTCATACCCCTCTTTATTTGATCTGCAGTCCTTTTAGCTTCTTGGATTTTGATTGGATGTTTTATTCGCTCCAAATTGTCTTCACACAGAAGAAACATGTCTAATCTAGAATAACTGTCATTTTGACAGTATGTGAATGTCTTGACTGTTGGGTGGAGGTATGCCCAAGTATCCATAAGATTTAGAGAGGCAGTGAATCTTTTAAATGGGCCCCACTGTGGTGTATGATGTACTGTGTCTGCTTTAGATGTTCGATCACAGCTAAGGTCGAGAACTGTGTTGAAATCACCTCCAACCACAAGCACACCCTTAGCTGCTTCCCTCAAGTATTCCTGCAGTCTGTTTAGCATTTCTTTGTCATCTTTGTGATTGTACACATTAACTAGAGTGAACAGCTCACCATGAAGACGACAGAAGAGTACGAGATACCCCCCACTATAGTCCTCATCATGACTTATGTACTGGAAAGGTACACCATCTTTTATAAGGATCGCGACTCCTCTGCTTTTGGAATCATAGACTGTAAAGAAAGATCGCCAGCCTTTAGGCTTTTCTAAAGGCATGTCACTTTCAGGTCCAATATATGTCTCTTGCAAAAAGAAAATCTCTGCATTTAGCTCTTTTGAGAAATGGTCAATGTTTGGGTTTCTTTGTCCAGAAATATTCCATGAGACAAAGCAAAGTGTTTGCGCTTTAGATGATTCCATTACTGCAGCATTTGCATGTGAGTCCTCTGTTGAGCAAATAAACACAAACATGAATTTAAGCCTGGACCATATGTATTTTTGGAAAATAGATTTTACAGTATTTTCATTACAATTAAACACAAAATCATCATGTTAAATTGACAGTCATTTTGAAGGAACAACTAAAAAATTTAATTTCTACTTTAACTAGTAATGAAATTCACTTAAAATATTGTGAAACTCACCTTTTCTACTAAGACAATTTTTTTAGCCTACTCACTGCTTGCTACAGTTTCACGAGTTCACACTTACATATAATTAGCTGAAGTATTATAATACATATTTGGCGTGCTGTCTGGGGAAGGGCTCCGAACTCGGGAATGGCCCGAACTTAGAGTACCCCCCCATATAAAAGTGTAAAATTAACTTTTAGTGGAGATGGGGTGGAGGAGGGATGCTGATAAACTGTCAACAGATAGAGGTCAGTCAGCTGGATGGGCGAGGCTAGCCCCTTTTTAAGGAGCTCAGCACCCCTAAAACTTGGAGTAAGAAATGTTGTTATTCTAAAATTTTTGTTCGTTTTTTACAAGGTTAAATAATGTCCAAAACATACTCCGTAGTTTGTGGTTTAACATGTATGTGTTAAGGATGAAAATGAAAACATCCCCGCTTAGCAAATGGTGTTCTCTTCTTCTACTTCTCCTCTGTACCTGCACCGCTCAGCACGACCGTCATCCAGGTGAGAACCTGTTATGTAGTGTTCTGAATCAACTAAAGCCTGGCTCACACTACAGGATTTTTAGCCTGATTTAGCCCCGATTTCCCCCTCCCGAGAATCGGAGCAAACATCTTGTTGAGCACCTCGATCTGTCCCGATGTTCGGCGGAGATTATCTGGTAATGTGAGGCGTTCACCGATCGAATCTTGCACCTCCCGATCTGCTCGCACACAAATCTGGACAGCCCCTGTACTGTTTCTTGACATTGTGCAGTGACTCAACTGTCTGTATAATGTGTTGAAAACGCATTACAACTGTAAGGAGAAAGAGAAGCACTGGAGTGAAATCGCCTCAGTTTTGAATGTACCGGGTGAGTGCACAAAGCTTGCACGCTAAAAAAAAAAAAAAAAAAAATTAACTGACAATCTGCTGCTGAGGCGCTCCCTCTGGCATGATCATTTTAATTATATCTTGAAGTGTGTGATGTGCCACGATGTTCAAATCTTGTAGTGTGTGCATGTTTAATATTTGAGGGAAGATAATCTGCAAAGATTCTCCTTATGTGTGTGCTGCAACCGGATTTCAAAATCGGTTATGATTTTAAAAATCCTGTAGTGTGAGCCAGGCTTAAGTTGCTCCAAAGCTGTGTCTCACACTTCTTTCCTTTTTACCTAGAGTTGTTCCAATTCCAAAACCATATCGGTGAGTACTGGAGTCAGTATCCTGAATCACCATGGTACATCTATAATAAGTGTTTATTTTCAGACTATTTTAGTCCGCTGTGGAGTATCACAGGACCTGGGTGACTCGTCCATTGTCATAAATGGAGATAAGTAACGCCGGTTACAATGTTCTTCTGCAAGACGCATGCAGTTCTGTTTATTAACTGCTAAAGCGTGAAACAAAAACAGCAGCGCGACAAATAAACTGCGTACCTGTGTAGTGCGTACGTGTGTCTCCGTTGTTAAAGTTAATCGTTAATTTGATACTCATTTTAACAATCGGGAGTCATGTAAACATGACATCACGTGCGTCTTTTCTGGTCAGTCGTCATGGAAACATGAAGCCCTGGCGTTTGGACGAGTGAAAACAAACGACATATCACTGTATACCACCAGTATGTGTGAAAACACTCCCTGTGGCTTTTTAAAAGAATTGTTATTCATTCCTAGATTCATATCTGTTATTTTTCAGTTGTGGCTGACTATCAAACTAGACAATAAAAGAAAGTTTAATGTTTTTCTTTTGCTGTATTTATTCATTACTCACACACAGGATTTAACCTGAACCAGGCTTAACTCCTGAACTCCTAGCATTACTCTCTCTCTCTGTGTGTGTGTGTGTGTGTGTGTGGCCTGCCAGTGAGCAAGGGACATACGACAGTTCTTTAAAAGAAAAAAGACAGATTCACGTGAGAGACTAGGGACAGTCCATATTGACCTTTTGTCTTGTTTTTTTTTTTTTTTTTGCTCTTGATTTGAAGCTTGTTTTATTATTATTTATTGATGACTTATATTGGTTTATGAAAGTTCAGACAGGCGTGCAATCAGATATGTTAGAGATGGCCATTTGTAAATAATTTACAGAAGATGAATTACATTTTGTTTTCCAAGTACCTGTTACTTTGTTCAATGACAATTAAGTTTAATCTAATCTAACCAATCTGATGACTGTTGATACAAAAGGAGGCACATGGAGTCAGGAAAACCAGCTGAGTGAAGAAGGTTTTGTGTTTGTTACAGTGGGCTGTGTGTGTGAACTCTATGGAAGCATATGGGTAGCATTATTCAATTTGGAATGTAATATGCAAAATGACAATGCAATATGTAAAATGGCAATGCATTTCTGTATGTACATTTACATTTTCCAATACATTTGTGCAATGTATGGTGCAAAATGAAAATGAAAAACCCCCTCCCAGCATATCAATCACTGCGTGAACAAGGCGGGGCTTGCAGAAGGTCAAGAGACTCAAATCTCAAGAAGAGGATTCAAGTGAGAGAACATGGACAAGACAGTTGGTCCGTGTACATTTTGATCATTTCGGTTTATGGCTTCAATATTTAATTCGCACTTGTGGGTTGGCGCTGAAACGCTCCTTTCATCTGATTGGTCGAATCGCTCCATCTTCAACTCTGTCTTTTCATTCTTTCAGGCAGAATAAGAGTCAGTGCGAGTGAAGCACTGTAATGTCTGAAACCACCGCTCACTGTTAATTAGCATAATATTTGAATCAGATGTAGCTGGGCACATAATTCGTGCTGCTGAGACCTGCAAAAGACCCTGTACAATTATTTCTAGGTTACTTTATTGTATAAATATTGTCCCACTGATAAAAAACAGTGCAAATAGTTATGTCTCCTTGGATAACAGTGAAGTGGAAATAAATATAGTTAAATTTATGAAATAGAATTAAATAGGATTTCTTGGGAAGGTAAGTCTGGCCAGTTATACAGCAACGCGAGTCAGACGAGTCTGAAGATCTGAGCTGAATTTAGTGAAACATTAGAGTTCTAGTCTGTGTCAATTACTCTCATAATAATAATAATAATGTCACCAGTATTTTTCGGAGCTAGCTAAGTCGCAGCTAAGTATAAGTTGCATCAGTCCAAAAATACTTCATGACGAGGAAAAAAAACATATAAGTCGCACTGGACTAAGTATTTATTCAGAACCAAGAGAAAACATTACCGTCTCCAGCCGCGAGAGGGCGCTCTGGGGTAGGCTACAGGAGAACTGAGCAGTATAGAGCTCCCTCTCGCGGCTGTAGATCTTGGTTCATTTCTCTTGGTTCATGTCAAATTAATTTTGATAAATAAGTCGCACTTGACTGTAAGTCGCTGGACCACCAAACTATGAAAAGAAGTGCGACTTATAGTCCGGAAAATACGGTAAATATATGTTGTCTTTCTCAAGCCCAACAAAGAAGACTAAAAAGAGAAACATCATTCAATTTAGTATGTAATAAAATGAATATTACTAATTTAAGAAATTTAACTATATTAATTTTTACAATTATTTATTAATGTCACACACACATACCTAGTGCCTTATGACTTAAAAGATGAGAGTGGTAAATGTTACAGACATGGAACTGTTTAGTCTATTATTGATTTTTATTTCCACTTCACTGTAATCCAAGGAGACAGAACTATTTGCACTGTATTTATCAGTGGGACAATATTCATACAATACTACAACCTAGAAATTTGCAGGTCTCAGAAGCACGAATTATGTGCCCAGCTACATCTGATTCAAATATTATGCTAATTAACAGTGAGTGGTGGTTTAAGACATTACAGTGCTTCACTCGCGAAAAGACTGAGTTGAAGGTGGAGCGATTTGACCAATCAGATGAAAGCAGCGTTTCAGCTCCGCCCACAAGTGCGAATTAAATATTGAAGCCATAAACCGAAATGATCAAAACGTACACGGGCCAACTGTCTTGTCCATGTTCTCTCACTTGAATCCTCTTCTTGAGATATGAGTCTCAGACCTTCTGCAAGCCCCGCCTTGTTCACGCAGTGATCGACATGGCGGGAGGGGGCGGACACGTGATCGATTTTCAATGTGCACATTGAATTTTGCTACATTCATTGCGGGACATTGAATGAAAACGCTATTGTAAGTGTCTTGACTGTGAGTGTTAATGCAATTAAGAAAAATAGCATTTGAAAGATAATTTTGCCACAGTTTTTGCTTGAACATGTTATACATATCTAATCATTTCTGTAATACATTTAAATTTTAATTTTGCAACTTATAAATTTAAACTTATAAATGAATTTGCAACACGGCCTGTGTCGTGTTGGGACCCGGCTGTGTGTGACGCTGCAGTAAAAGGTTGAGTCGAAGCAGTAAACGAGTTAGGCTTTACTGCGGTGAGATCAGCGGTTTGGCCAAGGCTCGTTGGAAGCCTGCCACTGCAACCCAGCGTTTAAGGAGAGCCGGGTCTCGTGCGTTGTGGGGCGACGGTGGTGTCGAGCTTACTCGAAATATTGGCTGCCCTGCTGGAGTGGATTTAGGAGTGAGGTTTGGCTGATTGCTGGGTGATGAATAACTTCGGATCCACTTGTTTACCCTTTGCGAGGACGGAGGTTCGGAATTAATCAGCGTTTGACTCGGCTTGGCTTAAATACGGTCAACTTCCGATCGGACGAGTTGTTGGCAAAGCCGAAAGATAACAGGATGCCGGGAAAAAATTGTAAGTGACACCGGCGAGGCGAGGTTAAGCCTTGGTGTCGTGGAAAGCGTGTGGCTGAACGAGTGGAGAAACGGCTGCGATGAAGACTGGAGCTCTGCGGCGGTGTCTGGCAGAGATGGAGTGATCCTGGGGCCGGCGAATTAGCCGGTGAAATGAAAAAATCCCCAGTATAGATCTCGTCGTCTAAATGTGTGAAGCGGAGTCTGATGCACAATGGCAAAAGGTGCAAACCGGATGCTGATAAACCATCAATGGATCGAGGTAAGTCAGCTGTATTTATACCCCAGTATTGATTACCTTAAATGTGCTCAACCTGTGCTAATTAGGCTAAGTATCTGACGTGCTCCTCCCGAACCTTGTTAATAAAACATCATATCCTATCTGTACAGTATTTCTGCTTATGGGGTTTGATGACAATGTGTCCGATTTATAATTGTGTCACTGTGGGTGAGGCATCATTCTAGTACCTTTCTTTAAATTTAAGTGTATTCTCAGAGCTCAGAACTTTATATCACACACACACACACACACACACACACACACACATAATTCACTGGTCTTACAGAATATTTTCACTCCAATTTATGTTCAGATATCCTATATGCTGTGTATATACTAGGCTACTGAATTTTCCAGTGATTTGCATCAACTTATATTTATTTAAACAAATTAATTTCTCTTAATAAAACAGACAAAGAAAAAACTATGAAGTGAGATTAAAATGCTAAAGAGAAGATGGACGTTTTCAGCCTCAATTTAACCTTCTATGATACAGAATGTGATATCAATGAGGAAAAAAATATTTGTGACGTTTTTCCTACTTAAAATCGGACACTATAACAATATCAATAAACATTTTCATTAGTTTTTAATTTTTTTAAAGTTTGTTGCCTCAAGGCAACATTAAACATCTCATATTTAATAAAAAACGTATGTAACCCTCGTTCCCTGAAGGAGGGAGCGGAGACATCAGTGACTGACGAAATCGGGATCTCGCTAGAGAGACGAATCGCCTTTGAGTGTTAACAAAACGAGGCAATGAATATTGGCGTGCGAGATTTGTATCGCGCACCCCGCCCCGCAGAGCGCATCGCACAATCAGTTTTTTGCAAAGGAGCCGAGACGGTGTGTCCCGGCCGTACAGCGGTGGTACAGCAACTGGCGCAAAGGAACGTAACGTCTCCGTTTCCTCCTTCAGGGAACGAGGGTTACATACATAACCAAGACGTTCCCTTTCAGTCAGTCACGTTTAACGTTACATCTGTGACAGACGAAATCGGGATCCGTATGGAAAATGCCACTATTGCTGACCCGCTCCAGTGCCCTGCGAAAGCCGGCAAGTCCCCCCACACCAGTTGGGGCGGAAGATAGGACAGTGCTTAGGCAGAGGAACTTGCACTGCTGTTCCATACAGTGAGAATTGGATAACAATGGGAAAGCGTACCCAAGTAGGGGAACGCTACGGAGCCACATCCTGCGCATGGGAGGTAACATGTGGAAATACACATATGGACTGGTCACAGGGCAGTGCTACATATGGAAGTCCCTGCGGTAGACTCAGCCCACCTGGGGTGAGAACACTACACAGCAGAGACGGCAGAGAGTTCACTGCCAGGGAAAGACACAGGCTCACCGAGAGGGAATCCATACTGTGGAAGAATACACATGTGGGATCACCTGCAGGGGAATCACTACACACGGGCACCTAGCCCAGCACAAGGGCTGACCTTGGCGTAAACATGAGTGCTGGACCTGCCGTCTGGCGCTCCACCATGCCTGACTATCGAGGGTGCGGGAGGAACTTCAACAGGGTTAGCCAAGAGGGAAACTGAACTGAGATGCACTTAAGTGCACGTATCCGGTCCGTAGAGGGGATAGGCGCAGCAAGCGTGATTGACACCGAGTCGGTCCAGCATTACAGGCCATTTGAGGCAAGAACACGAGAGGACACAGGCTCTACAAGGAGATTATAGAATTTCGCAAACGTGTTAGGTGTCACCCAGCCGGCAGCTCTAAAGATGTCTGCTATAGATGTGCCCCGCGCCAAAACCCAGGACGAAGCCACAGCTCTTGTAAAGTGTGCTCTCACTCCAAGGGGGCACCGAAAGTGACGGGCCTGATATGCTAAGACTATAGCCTCCACTATCCAGTGGGCAAGTCTTTGTTTGGAGACGGCCTTTCCCTTCTGCTGTCCTTCGAAGCAGACAATGAGCTGATCTGAGTTCCTTAAGCTCTGCGTGCGATCCCCGTAAATGCGCAGGGCGCAAACGTGACAGAACATAGCGATGGCTGGGTCTGCCTCCTCCCGGGACAGCACTTTCAAGTTCACCACCTGATCCCTGAAAGGTGTGGTGGGAACTTTGGGCACGTTTCCAGGCCGGGGTCTCAGGACAACGTGAGAGTAGGCAGGCCCTAATTCAAGGCACGTACCGTCGACCGAAAATGCCTGAAGGTCCCCAAACCTCTCGAACAAAGCCAATGCAGTGTGGAGCGCTGTCTTCAGCGACAGAAACTTAAACTCTACTGACTGCAGACGCTCGAAGGGCTCCTGCTTCAAGGCCGTCAGGACCAAGGGGAGATCCCAAGAGGGTACCAGGTGAAGGAGCGGAGGGTTCAGCCTCCTTGCCCCCCTAAGGAACCTGATGATCAGGTCGTGCTTCCCAACGGACTTGCCATCTGCTGCATCGTGATGATTCCACAGGTCTGGGTGCGGGTGCCAGAGGGTGCCCCCTCTCTGAGAAAGGAGATCCTTCCTCAGGGAAATATGCCAAAAAGGGCCCTGACCTTACACAGCGTTTGTGCGAAAAGGCTCATTGGGGAAACGCATAATTTCGTAGAACAACCGGCAGTGGGACGTGTCCAGGGAGGTGACGAGAAGGCAGAGGAGCTGCAACGGGTGGCTGGGTGACAGCAGCAGCGGGCCGCCAGTGCAGGATGTCTAATTGCCTCCGTCTGCTTGCGGCAGAGAACTGTTGAGCGAATTTCTCAACCGCTTCGCCGAAGAGGCCAGCCTGGAAGATCGGGGAGTCCAAGAAGTGGTGCTTGTCGGACTCCCTCATATCTGCCAGAGTAAGCAAAATGTGGCGTTCCTGGACCACTAAGGCAGACATCGTCTGACCCAGGGACCGTGCCGTGAATTTCGTCGCCTGTAGTGCAAGGTCCGTCACAGGCAGAGGCGGCCTGTCCAGCAGCTCCGTAAGCCCTAGCCGTCAGTGTGAATGAGAATTTACAGGCCCTGGACGGGAGGCGTGGATTACCCCGCAAGGCGGCAGCGCTTTGCAGCCAAAGCTGCATCTCTATAGCGTGCTCAACTGGGGGTATCTCCACATACTCCTTAGCCGCCCCGCCGTCGTGGGCAACCCAATGCTCTCGGCAGTCAGGGCAAGCATAGCAGTCAGCTCTGGATCTGACTAGAGCAACACGACTCTCCCAGAAGGAGGCAGTGCAGAGGAATCTTCTTCTCCAGAGCCTAGCTCGTCCCCCGATGCAGTGATCAACATCTGGTCATCTGCTAGTGGGCCAGATGAGGTGCTGGGCCCGCCCTGTCCGAGGCCCCAGCATCCACACCGCGGCACACCAAGGGGCACAATGTGCTGGAGGAGTGAGGTGCCCATGGAGACACGCTCTTGGCGGGGAAGCCCTCACTGTAATACTCAGATCACCATGGCCATGAGCAACAGGGCATGGGGAGGGGGACTCCTCGTTTGATGAAGAGGAGCCATAATCGCAACATCGCGATGGTCATGTTCCCACAAGGAGAATATGACTCATCCACAAACGTTGCCTCAGCGTGTTCGAGGCCCAGGCACGAGATGCAGAGATCGTGACCATCAAATGGAACCAGAAAGCGAGCACATCCAGAAACGCATGAGTGGAAAGACATCTTTAAAAAGATGCTCCATCATTCGTGGAGCTCTTTTAGAAATTGCTCTCTTAGGTTTAAACACAGAAGTGTTGAAGCGCCCAGGAAGAGTTGCAGCGTGACCGCAGAATGGGAGGCTGCAGCACGCTGAGAAAAAGGCAGCAACACTGGCAACCCCCGCTGCGCGCCATAACACCAACACTCGTCGAAAGGCTTGTCTTGACGACACTCTGTTCAGGAAGCTGAAGGCTCGGCTCCGAAGCGAAAGACTGATTATGCCACTGCACACGCTCTCCTTTTATACCCGCGCTGCCAATATTCATTGGCTTGTTTTGTTAACACTCGAAGGCGATTCTTCTCTCTAGCGAGATCCCGATTTCATCAGTCACTGACGTAACGTTGAACGTGACTGACTGAAAGGGAAGTATAATTCCATATCCAGCTCTTGCTCTCTGGTGACATTGTACCATCATGGATCACAAGTATAACTAAACTATCATATCTGTTTTCATATCAAAACATTTTAATCATTGTTGTTTCAAAGTAATAAAAAATGAAAAATCATCATAACCTTGTAGTAATACAGGCCTGCTCGGCCTTAGGCGATTCCATTACAGTACAATGTTGCCTTGAGGCAACAAGGTTTTTTTTTTTCATTTCCTATGATACATTTGATGAAATATTAAGTACGTTTTTTGAAAATACTTCTTTACTTTCCAATTAAGGTGACTAAGATTTTTGTAGGCAATTGTATGCACGGAAATTGATGAAAAATGCACTTTTCATTGGTCAAAATATGGAGTCGTGACATCTGCACATGTCCTAAAAATTGAAACAAATTTACCCCTGTGGGTCATATGGCCACTTTTTTGTATGTTCACTTATTAGTATTTGACTTCTACTTCCCTAAGACAGAAATGAACAATTAAGTTAGTGTCTCATTTTATTTAACAAAACAAAAATGTGTTGTGTTGCCTTGAGGCATCACGGTACTAAAGTAGAGGGTTAAAAATGGTAATGGAAGGTGCAGGGCAGATGTCAAAAAGCAAATGGTTCCACAGACGGGGGACAGTGACAGAAAAAGCTCTGTCACCCTCCGTTTTCAAACAAATTTCCCATTAGTTAAACATAATATTAGTTGTGATGACCGTAAGGGAAAGATTAGCTATACAGTTAGTCACAGTGAAGATACTACCATGTTCTTTTTTGCCCTCCCAGCCATAGGTAAATTAACGCAATATCAATAAACATTATGAATAAATGATCCCCAGTATTTGATATTTAATTTTCCTCTACTAATCTTCGGTAAGCTGGACTCTGCATGTTTTCAGAATGACAAAATGTTAAAAAGTTAATTTAAGTTCGGTATGCCCCATTATAGATATATTTATCATGTCTGTAAGGCATGTATTTCGCTGAGTTTCAGTTAATTTTTGAGAAGCGCTCCTATTCAAGACCAGACGGCAAAAAGCGCATAATGTTTGTTTTCTTTATTTTATAAAAGCACAACGTTTTGTTGATTATTGTGAGTGAACAAAAAAATAAAAGTAGACCTGTTACAGTTACAAATGATGAATTACTCTTATGAGCAAAAATGGCGGGGTATTCATGGAAAACATGCAAGTGATTAACGCCTCCATGTCAAAGTGCACTTAGCTTCCTATCCTGTGCAAAAATTCTTTACACCTAAAACCCTGACATAAACGTTCATTCTGAACATGTTAATTTCAAACATGAAAATTTTTTTTTACTTATTCAAAAATTAGACAAATTCTGCTGTATAGTCGCTCTAATAAAGTCAATAGTGTCATTGTTCATTGTCAGTGACTGTGTAAAGTTCATGTGTTCATGTTCAATGATTCTAATTAATCTAAAAAGCAGCCCTGGAGAAAACAGCGATGATATCCCTAGTGAAAATTAAATATACTAAAATGTATTTGAAAATCAAGGATACTACTTGTGGCGAGTGGGGCGGGGCCGAGGGACGTGGGAACAAGGAGGGAGGCAGGCAATGATTGGGAAATTAGTGACACCTGCGACCCACTGCCGGTCTCGAGTCCCACGTAGGAGATGGAAGGATATAAATCTGGAGCGACGACAGTGAAGGACAAGAGAGGACCAGGCCTGGGCGTTATTTTAGGTTTTGGTTTTATTTTGTGCTCATCAGTCGTCCGTGAGGGGCTGGTGCGCTGTTTTGTATTTATTTTGTTATTAAAGTCTTTGTTTGATTGTCCGCCGGTTCCCGCCTCCTTCTTCCGGATGAATACTAAGGTTAATTCATTACACTACTTTTTTTTTTTTTACATATTTATATTTATGTACGTAATTACAATTTCTCGCAATTGTACTATTGTTATACTAAACTTGTATATCTAAAGTCTGCTAAATTGCAATTGTGCAGAAGTAGTGATAAATTCCAAATACAGATATACTGAATTATATTTTTATATTTGATTGTGCTGAAGTAGAACTACTTCAGGTACATTTCAAATATCTTGCATTTAAAGACTGATATTATTCCAAGAACAAACTATCCTCATCAATAGTTACATTTAAAACAATTTTTTTGGTTTAATATTAAGACATACTCCAAATAAAGTTTAATTGTAATTTTAAAATCATTCAGTCTTAAGTGACATGTCAGCAAATACATTAATATAATTAAACTAGACTTAGTATGAAATAAATGTATTTTAATATATCACTTGAACTGTTTATCTCAGTTCACTTCTCATGTCAATAATATGGCAGAACTAACTAGACAAGTCAGAGGCAACGGTGGCAATGAACCCAAACTACATCAGTGATAAAAATGTACAGTTATATATTTTTCTTGCTTCAAACTGAAGCAAGTGTTTGTTATAGCTTTTAGTTAAAGTCTAATGTAGTTTTTTCAGAGAATGAGCTTTCTTCTAAATGAGACTAAAGGCCATTAACACAATTCTCATTTAAACATCCACATTTTCTTATAAATGCAATTCCCCAAAATGCATGAAAAAAAATACTGTACAAACCTTACATAGTTGTGATCGTCTCACTGACTTAGTTTCATCTGTAAAAAGTTTCTATCTGTTATGAGAAACGGTGCTGAATTCTGAGTAACTAGAAAAACAAGTTTGAAGCAGGGACATTTAAAGGAAAACTATAGGCAGTTGCTTAATTATTCTTCAGTTTAGGAGGGGCAAACAAGAGTGACACATTCTCTTTTTGTTTCTTGAAAACTGAAACAGAGAAAATGTGACACCATTGTTGGCTGACCCGATGTGAGCTGTGAAAAATTTGTTTTATAAAAAAAGGTATGTGAAATGATTTATCATCACCGTTTGATCATTGACAAGCATTTTTCCAAAAAAAATGAAATGTAATCATTTATTTTCAGGCAGACAGAGCACCACTCATTGAATGACAAAAATATATGATTTATTGGGCTGTATAATGTAGCAAATAAATGGCATGTGAAATATAGCAACTAATTAATTTGCATACAGCATTACCATTGTGGTTTATATGGATGAAATAAGATATTATGTGAAGTTGGTTCACTTGTCAGAGTAGTTGTAAGTGATGATGATTATGACGACACAGTTTTGATCAATACTATTAGAGATAAAATTCTGACCATGCAGCCGTCAGCCACAGTATTGCTTCAGATCCTCTGAGGAACAATTCCACTCATTATCTGCGATAGGAGATGAAGAATTGTATAAACCTGTCAAATCCTCTAAACCAACAGCATGTATGTTAGACCTTATTCCATCTAAGCTCCTTAAAGAGGTGCTTCCAGAAGTGATAGATCCTCTTCTGACTATTATTAATTTGTAAATATTCATACATGTCAACATTTGGTTCATCTGTAAATACAGATGATCGTGGACTACAGGAAGTCACAGAGAGAGGGTCATGTTCCCATTCACATTAATGGAGAGATAGTAGAGACGGTTAAGAGCTACAAGTTCCTTGGCATTCACATCTCTGAGGATCTTTCCTGGAGCCTTCACTCAGAGACCATAGTGAGAGCAGCCCGTCAGCGTCTCTACTTCCTGCGGAGACTGAAGAGGTTTGGCATCTTCTCTAACATGTCAAACTTCTACCGCTGCACTATAAAGAGCATTCTGACCGGCTGCATCACTGTATGGTATGGCAACTGCTCTTCTTTAGACCGCAAAGCTCTTCAGCGAGTGGTGAGAACAGCAGAGCTCATCACTGGACATAAACTCCCAGCCTTACAGGACATCTATCAGACTCGCTGCTAAAGAAAGGCTTGCAGCATCATCAAGGACCGCACTCACCCTGCTCATCACCTGTTTGTATCACTATTATTGTGATATTAATGAGACTTAATGAGAGATAATAATAAATACTTCATAGTTAAATGTACAGAGCTGGTATTCTTACAATAATAAGATAATTTTGAGGGGGTAGGTAAATCAAAAAACAAGGTCAACCTTTTTCAGGAGAGATGTCCAGGCAAGAGGGTGGGTCTAACACCTTCAGGTCACAGAGCAGCTGTGAGTCTAAGGGAAAGACCTTCAGCATCTTCCCAATGACTTCCAAATAGAAAGCCCTCACTGTTCTAAGAGCACAATTATGACAGAATCACATATTAAAAAGGAATCATAAAGAAAAACAAATGAAGCATGCAGGCATTACTATTACTGAAGTTACAACGTACTGATATATTTTGGTCATTAACATGGAGGACAGTTCTTAATTTTCAATGAATGCTCTGGCCTCAGCCCCAATGAAGAGATCCTCGTTCGCCAGTTGGTGTTCATGTCCATATGATACGTTACTAATTGGAATATCCACAATTAATCTAGCTGGAACAATGTAGCCCAAGTATCTCTTGACCAGTCTTGTCATCTCACTCTGTAGCTTCTGGATCATCACTCCCTCAGCCTATTGGGCAAAAATGGGTAAACTTAAAACAAACATTTGTTTTTATGTATATATAATGCTTGTTCTTCACCATTCATTCTACCCACCTGGAAGGCAGTGTTGAATGCAAGCATAGCTTAAGAGCGGCACTCAGAAACAGAAAATAGAACTTGATCTCAGGATCATTGAAGTAGCCTGCTAGGTTCCTGATTTTAGCACTCCTCTCATCCTCATGACTACTAAAGGTAGCCCGCAGAGCAGCCCATTGATTGAGCACTATTTCTATGCATGTGTGGAGGCTGAGCCATTGTGTACTGCAGTATCTGAGAAGATTTAGCTTGTCTGTGTCTGTGGACTCCACAAACTCTTTATACACCTTGGCACTACTTCTCTTGGCACTACAGGAAACACAAAAAATAAGGACAAGATGATTTACATGAATAGTGGATAAACTTAGTCACTATACCCTAAATTTATCAAGAACAGACTGACAACAGTTAACATTAATTAACGTAAAAAGATGAACTTATACCTTTAAGAAGAGGAGTTGATTACTGGCATAAAGTTGGCTTGTTGGACATTCGATATTCGAAAATCTAGGGAACGTCTCTAATGTTACTTGCGAAACTACTATACACTTCTCTAACGGCAATTGCATGCAAGGAGAATGAATAACAGTCAGGTGTCAGCTATAATGCACACCTTTTACATTTTTCATAATTATTCAAATAAACTGTAAATCAAATGTAAAATATGCCATAATTTAAAGCTCAATAGCATTTATTTTTTATATTTTTTCATATTTATACCATAATCACAATATCAGGAGGCATACCCAAACTTCATTTGGGTTTCATACTCGACGCAGAGCAGAGAGCACAGAGATGATAGCGTAAGCGGCCATGGCACTGAAGGAGCGTTCGTTATTATAGTTCAAAAGGGCAAACAGTCGAAGTTATTATGCGAGTTAACTCGAGTCAGAATGTAACGTTTCATGTGCACAGTTGCATTTGTCATCCGTCACCGTGACATCAAGAGGACTTTTGAAGCTGAAATAATGAGTGGATTAAGCTTGGACTTGGAATAACGAGCGGAATAATATGGATAACTTTCTTGTCTGAGGATTATAATGCATCACAGGCAGTCAGGTACAAGGACGAGAGACTACGGCTCCTTAAATTAAGATATAGGTTTTTTTCTCGCAACATGTTTATTGACTTGTAATAGCAATTTAAAGTGGAATATGTGACAATCGGGTCCAGTCGGGTCTGTGTCTTCACGACGGGTTCAGGTCCAGCTTTCAAATAATAGACGGGTCCGGGTAGGCATTTCTCGGATCTACACGGGTCCGGGTCCAGCTTTTGAAATATTAGACTGGTCCGGGTCGGTTCGGTGTAGTACATTACGGGTCTCTTTCGGGTTCGTGCATGAATTTTTGGACCCGTGAAGACCTCTATAATGCACACCATTCATATTTTTCATAATTATTCAAATAAACTGTAAATCATATGTAAAAAAAAAAATGCTACTAAATACAGTGTAAAAATGCTAAATACAGTAGGTATTTCATAAATGATCCCTTATTCCTATTAAACATCGAGTCTTTAGAGTCTTAATTATTGTCCAACTTCCCTGAAAACCCCTTAGGCCTATAATCTAACATAATCTACAATTTAACAAAATACACAGATTAGATACATTCATCTTTTTAAAAAAAAGCTAAATAACATATAATTATTTGATCACACTTTCTGATGGTTAACAAAATACTTCGATATGCATTTTGTCCTCTTGAAAAATCACACGCATGCGCAGTATCATCAGCTCCTCTGTTCTCAAATCGGACGCGTCCGACAGAAACGGTTCTCGGTTCAGTGTACTGGTGATCCGAAAACCGATGCAACCGGTTCTTGACTCGAGAACAACAACCGCTCCGGCAGTGGGCGTGTTCGTTCGTTATCTGGCTCTGCACGGTGTTCATCTTCAGTTCTCTCTTCACAGCAGTTCAGTCAGTGTACTGTCTGAGTAAATGAATTACCCCGGGATATTTATTTTGACACCGAGGGAGTTTCAGCCACGTTAAAAAAGTTAGTGGATTAATGCTTACTGGAGACACGTTCAAACGATTCAGTTTGATTTGGTGAACTGGTTCAACCCGTTCATTAAGAGGAACCGTATTGATGTATTGATGTGATTATTTATATAACGAGGTAGGGCCATACAAATTACGGGAGTTTCCCGGGAGAAATAACAAAATGGGAGGGGGCGGGAGATGGGTTTAAAATACGGGAGACTCCCGGGAAAAACGGGATTGTTGACAGGTATGGTGCAGACTCTCTGCTTAACACAGCATATAAAAGTGCTCAACCCATTCGGCAGGTCCAAAAATATAGGGGGGTCAGTGAGTGGCCCCTCCCTAAATGGCATAGCCTGTTAGCCTTTGATGTAAAAAGCCGCCGAACACCTCTTTTTCCTCGTCACGTTTTGGAAGTCTAATGTCCGTGTGAGTGAGTTAAATGATGGAAAGGCAAAAAAGAAAACTGAAAGGTGGCGCTGAGAATTAAGGTCAGACTCAAAAGGAAAAAGAAATATGGAGGAGGGAGTGAAATGCTCCAAAATGTTCCGGGCATCAACGAGCAAAGATAGTACAGGTGAAATAAACTGAAGCACATGTCGTCAAAGCTAGGCACAGATGGGAATTAGCACCAGCTACCAGCCAGCCAGCCAAAAGCTTGGGAAATTTGAAAGTAGCTGTGGTAAATATGAGACAAATTAATAGTTTACTACTGAGTGACTCTTGAATTTGTCCTTCAGTGGTTGGCATATTTCCTAGTTTTAAAACGAGTAACTTCCCTTGGCTGCTGCTGCTATGTTAACTGTATATGGATTATAAAGCGGTTAACACTAGCAGAAGTTAAAGGTCCCATGACATGGATTATTTCCTTTTCTTTAAATGCTTCTTAATGTTTCCTTAGGTGTACTTATATTGTTAGTATGATTTTTACATTTAAAATTTAGAAATAAAAAGCATTTTTATATCCTGATATTAGCCCTCTGGCTTGAATGCTCTGTTTGAAGGGGCGTGTCTGCTGTGAGACTCCGAGTAAACGACAACTGTTGTGATTGGCTGACATCTTTGCATTCGAAATGCGTATTACATGTGGAACCCCTCTCAAATATATATATATATATTATTTTTTTTTTTTTACTATTACAGCTGTCGAGATAAACCAATCGTGGAAGTGTTGATTATATAATTATTTTTTTGATCTTGTCCCAGTGATGAGCATTGAGTAGACAGAGTCTGTTTATCGCGTGAATGCATGGATCTTGTCATTATTGCAACACGTTTTCTCTCACAAAATGCTTTCACCACAACTAACAGCAAACACATGAATACACCGCATGAATACAGTAAGATCTTTGTTGTGCAGCATAACAGCGTCATTCATTGTAACGGCAGTTTAGGAAGGGTTGCAGATATACTCGCGATGTGTGACAGCTCCGAAAAAAAAAGGAAGCGTTCTTTGATCGCTCTCTGTAGTTAAATCACAATTTAAATAACATATTTGTTTCATGCTACTAAGAGAAACAACGTGAAGTTGATCGTTTAGTCACTGGCTTGATTCACTGATGCATAAACAGTATTAAACGATTTAGAAAGAAAGTCTGTGTGAACTTGAATGATTAGCTACACATCAGAAATCACTGATCACAGATCAGGCATTAATGAACACTGTTACTCACTGTTTGTGGCGGTGCTGTCGAATCCATTTCATAAAAGTCTCTTTGTAACGCCTGTGCTGACATTGTGACTGAATTATATGTAAATATTTGGGCGGACAAAGCAGAGAAAGGGGAGGTAACATTTCTCCTTATAACGTCACCAGGAGGAGATTCAAGATCAGCCCATTTGAGCTTCCATTTTCTCAAAGGCAGAGAAAGATAGAAAAATCTCAATTTACACCGATTAGCATTTCTAGAAACTTGGGGACCATATACATGCTAGGGGAACTCATATTAATGTTATGAAACCTCAGAAAGTGAAATTTTCATGTCATAGGACCTTTAACAAGCAAGGTGTTGTGTCACAGTGAAAATGGATTCTTTTCAACAGGGTGATGATGACGCGTTTTAACGGTCATCATCAGCATAAATCCTGGAAAGTTTTTTATATTAAATTTTTTTTAAAATATGTATTTACCTTTATAACACTATACTTTATATTATTTTACCTTTTTATTAATGTACAAAAATCTAGTTAATGCTGCTGTGAGGGTTTCTAATACAGCGGTTGTGGAAGTGATTTCCAGATTCCCTACTATCACTACCACTAGCAAACCACGCATCACACACTGTAGACCGCGCAATCTTAATAACCTGCACACTTTGCCTATGTCTGCTAATACACTACTTTCTTTTTCTATTGGTCTCTGGAATTGTCAGTCTGCTGTAAACAAAGCCGATTTCATTACTTCTATTATTAGTCATTCAAAGCTTAATCTCATGGCCCTGACAGAGACCTGGATCAAACCAGAGGACGCTGCTACACCTGCAGCACTCTCCAATAATTTCTAATTTTCCCAATCCCCCGTTTGACAGGAAGAGGTGGAGGTACTGGTCTGCTCATCTCTAATGATTGGAAATTTAATCCTTTACCATCTTTGGGTATCAACAGCTCCTTTGAATCTCATTCAGTTACTGTTATCTACCCTCTTAAAATACATTTTGTAGTTGTCTATCGACCCCCAGGACCACTAGGTAACTTTTTGGATGAATTAGATGTGCTGCTCTCAACTTTTCCTGAGGATGGTACTCCCCTAGTTATGCTTGGAGATTTTAACATCCACCTAGATAAACCTCTGTCTGCTGATTTCGCTTGACTCTTTTGATCTCAACCGAGTGTCATCTACTGCTACTCACAAATCAGGCAACCAACTGTACCTTATTTATACACGACACTGCTCCACTGATCATGTACTTACTCCACTACACACCTCGGATCACTTCCTCCTCACTCTTAACCTCAACATGGTCTCTGACACATCAATTACCCCTCCACATGTCATCTTTCGACGTAACCTATGCTCACTCTCACCCTCCCGACTATCTACTATGGTTTCATCTTCGCTTCCTTCCCCTAAACTATTAGCATATTTTGATGCTAACAGTGCTACTGATGCTTTCTGCTCCACTCTTTCATCTTGTTTAGACACTGTTTGCCCCTTGTCTTCCAGGCCAGCCTGTATCACTCATTCTGCCCCTTGGTTATCTGATGTTCTACGCAAACACCGTTCTAAGCTTAGAGCTGCTGAAAGGGCATGGTGCAAATCCAAAAATACTACTGACCTTAATGTGTATCAGTCACTCCTCTCTTCCTTCTCTGCTAATGTCTCCACTGCTAAAATTACATACTACCATAACAAAATTAACAATTTATCTAACTCTCGCATGCTTTTTAAAACATTGTCTTCGCTCCTTTGTCCTCCTCCTCTCCCTCCTGCTTCATCTCTAATAGCTGACGACTTTGCCACGTTTTTCATTAATAAAATTAAAAACATCAGCGCGCAATTTTCCACACCACAATCCATCAAGCTCATATCACCAGCAAACATGCACTCATTCACAACCTTCTCTTCACTCTCTGAGGGATAAGTCTCCAAACTCATCCTTTTTAATCATCCTACTACTTGTTCGCTTGGTCCTATTACATCTCATCTCCCTCAAGCCATTTCTCCTGCAGTTGTACCTGCACTCACTCGCATCATTAACACATCCCTCCACACTGGTGTTTTTCCATCATCATTTAGACAGCCTCATATAACTCCAATACTTAAGAAACCCACCCTCAACCCATTTCTTTTAGAGAACTACAGACCAGTTTCCCTTCTTCCTTTCATTGCAAAAACACTTGAACGAGCTGTGTTCAACCAGGTCTCTGCCTTTCTCACACAGACCAACCTCCTTAAAAGCAACCAATCTGGCTACAAAAGTGGACATTCAACTGAGACTGTCTTGCTCTCAGTTGTTGAAGTCCTAAGACTGGCAAGAGTGGAATCCAAATCTTCAGTACTTATCCTTCTTGATCTGTCCGCTGCTTTTTTACATAATTAACCACCATATCCTCCTATCAACTCTACTGGCAAAGGGCATCTCAGGAACCACACTCGAGTGGTTTGAGTCTTACCTATCAGATAGGACCTTCAAAGTATCTTGGAGAGGTGAGGTGTCCAAGTCACAACATCTAACTACTGGGGTGCCTCAGGGCTCAGTTCTTGGACCACTTCTCTTCTCTGTCTACATGGCATCATTAGGTTCTGTCATTCAGAAACATGGCTTTTCATACCACTGCTATGCTGATGACACTCAACTATATCTCTCATTCCATCCTGATGATCCAATGGTACCTACTCGTATCTCAGCAAATCCATCGTTTAATCACAATTTCACCATCAAGATAGGCACATCAACCATAACTCCTTCAAAAACAACCAGAAACCTTGGAGTTATGATTGATGATCAGCTGACTTTCTCAGACCACATTGCTAAAACTATCCGGTCTTGCAAATTTGCTTTATTCAACATCAAGAAGATCAGGCCCTTTCTTCCAGAACATGCCTAAATTCATTACTTCAGACTTATGTGCCCTCTAGAAGCTTGCGTTCTGCAAGTGAACATCGCTTGATTGTGCCATCCCAAAGAAGCACAACGTCACTTTTACGGACTTTTAAATTAAATGTTCCCTCCTGGTGGAATGACCTCCCCAACTCTATCCGAGTCCTTAGCCATCTTCAAGAATCGTCTTAACACATTTCTTTCATCTTTATTTGATCCTCTAACTTTAGCAGTGACTATTCTACACTATTGGGGAAGTCGTGGCCTAATGGTTAGAGAGTCGGACTCCCAATCGAAAGGTTGTGAGTTCGAGTCCCGGGCTGGCAGGAATTGTGGGTGGGGGGAGTGCATGTACAGTTCTCTCTCCACCTTCAATACCACGACTTATGTGCCCTTGAGCAAGGCATCGAATCCCCAACTGCTCCCCGGGCGCCGCAGCATAAATGGCTCCCCACTGCTCCGGGTGTGTGCTCACAGTGTGTGTGTGTGTGTGTGTTCACTGCTCTGTGTGTGTGCACTTCGGATGGGTTAAATGCAGAGCACAAATTCTGAGTATGGGTCACCATTCTTGGCTGAATGTCACTTCACTATTCTATTCACTTCACTTCACTATTCTATTCTACACTAATCTTTCTTATCTTTTTGTATTCTATTTTCTTTTCATTTATTGTACAATTATATAAAAAAGACCTCTAACACTAGCTTGCTCTATTCTTTTTCTATTCTATCTGTTTTCTTTTTATTTATTATATTATTTAAAAGCCCTAGCTACGTGTAATGCGTTTAAGCTGGCTGAGACTTGCTATAGCAATTGTTTATTATTGCTCTTTTGTTGTTTTTGATTGCTTCCATTGTCCACATTTGTAAGTCGCTTTGGATAAAAGCGTCTGCTAAATGACTAAATGTAAATGTTTTTGCTTACACCTATTATATCCCCCTAGCTATAGGCAATATTTTTGTTATATGGAGGTGTTATATGCTATGCTGTGCAGAAGATAGAAAGAGGAAGGTGATGTATTTGGCAACCGGGTTGCCAAATGGAACATCTATCCAGCTATGCTGTTTGCTATACTAACATGCAGGCATGACCTGTGTGGTTAACACAGGCCTGGCTAAATGGCTATGCTTTCAAAAAGCTATAAATAATTATATATCAATGATGTGTGGTTGACCAACCCCTGCAGACTTCTCCAATTTGAACTTTTGACACTTTGTTTAAACGGTGATGAAGATCATGCATTATTGTGTATAGGTAAGAATATATGTGATTACCTAATAGGAAGTAATGCGGGGGAGGATCATATGTGAATTGTGTACGAGGGCTAGAAAAGGCCCCGGAGTGTTGAGTTCGGGGCTGTACCCCGTGGTGAAGATTTCTCGCTGTTATTTTCATATGTTTGATTTGCTTATGAGTTATTGTCTATTAATAAAGTGAAGCCATTACAAATGGTGATGCGTTAAAACTTTATTAAATGAAGAGTCTTTGAGTAATTCATATACATATACGGATAACATATTCCTCTGTTATCAGACACACTCTCTCAATTTAAGGAGAGTGTTGACATTTCTTGATTTTTGATCTGTTTTCTGTTTTCCTTTCTTCTCTTTTTGAGACTCATTTTGAGTCTTTTATGCACTTTGCTTTTTTTTCCACTTTGCTTTTTTCTGTACTTTTTGTGAGTAGGTATGAGAGGCTGTTTTAAAGAAGGTCCATTTGATTTTCTTTGGTTTTTCACAGTAACACAGATCACTGATGTTTTTTTGGCTCCTTTCCTCTGAGAATGCCTCCAGTAGCACATTGAGTCATTTGGCCAGAACCATAGTGAAAATCAAATAATCCACATTGAAATGTTTTCTGCCACCTGATGTAGAGATACTTGCTCTGAAATCTGGAGGTAATTTGTAGGATTTAATCAAACTGTTGAAAAACGTTTTTAAGATCTCTGTATATAAACAGAAATTCTTGTATGTTTGTACACTTATGCCATCAGGCCCTTGGCGGCCAGAGTCAGTTAAAGACTTGATCACACTCAGTATTTCTGCACCATTAAGCTTTCCTGCTCTTTTATCTGGTTCATGGAATTTCTCTAATTGTGAAGCAACATTTGGCATTTTTGTCACGGTTCAGGAATTCACGGTCTCACCTTCTCTGTGTGTTTGGTTGTGTTGGAGGCGTGGTTACTGATTACCATCACTCTGATCATCGCCACCTGCTGTACCAGACCGTTCTCATCCCAAGGCATCATATACTGACCCTTTTGACATTTCGTCAACATCCTACGCACATGGCACCCTCTAGCGTCAATATTAGACGCAGATAAATATGGGCCAGAAGGCGCCTCCTAGCAGTCTAACCCTAACCCAAAATCTGTGTCTCATATCGACGCTAGAGGGTGCCATGTGCGTAGGATGTTGACAAAATGTCAAAAGGGTCAGAATATGACGCCTTGGGATGAAAATGCGTTGGCTGCACTCATCAGCGGGGCTATATTAACCCGTCTCACCCAGTCTCAATGTCAGATCGTCTCAGTGTGTCTGGTGGTTCGGCTGTTCATGTGTGTCCTGGTCTTCACTCTTCGTTCTGGTTTCTTGGATTTCGTCGGTCTGGTTCGCCCATCGCATCCCTGCGTCGCTGTCCTGAGCGGTGGTCTCGACAGCCTGCCTGCCTGTTAAAGAACCTTGCTTCACTCATCTGTGCCTTGTCCAGCGACTCTGTCTTTCACTACTGTCATAGTGCCTGAGTATAATAAACCTCTGTTATTTTACTTGCTATTGGATTCTCTGCCTTATTTTTCCCCTCACTAGACGTGACAACTTTATTCACTTTGAGACATATCAGTAGAAGCAAATGATCTTGAACCGTCTCTTTCTTACCCCTCTTTATTTGATCCGCAGTCCTTTTAGCTTCTTGGGTTTTGACATGTTTTATTCGCTCCAAATTGTCTTCACACAGAAGAAACATGTCTAATCTAGAATAACTGTCATTTTGACAGTATGTGAATGCCTTGACTGTTGGGTGGAAGTATGCCCAAGTATCCATAAGATTTAGAGAGGCTGTGAATCTTTTAAATGGGCCCCACTGTGGTGTATGATGTACTGTGTCTGCTTTAGATGTTCGATCACAGCTAAGGTCGAGAACTGTGTTGAAATCACCTCCAACCACAAGCACACCCTTAGCTGCTTCCCTCAAGTATTCCTGAAGTCTGTTTAGCATATCTTTGTCATCTTTGTGATTGTACACATTAACTAGAGTGAACAGCTCACCATGAAGACGACAGAAGAGTACGAGATACCCCCCACTATAGTCCTCATCATGGCGTATGTACTGGAAAGGTACACCATCTTTTATAAGGATCGTGACTCCTTTGCTTTTGGAATCATAGACTGTAAAGAAAGATCGCCAGCCTTTAGGCTTTTCTAAAGGCATGTCACTTTCAGGTCCAATATATGTCTCTTGCAAAAAGAAAAATTTTGCCTTTAGCTCTTTTGAGAAACGGTCAATGTTTGTTTGTTTTTTGTCCAGAAATATTCCATGAGACAAAGCAAAGTGTTTGCTCTTTAGATGATTCCATTACTGCAGCATTTGCATGTGAGTCCTCTGTTGAGCACTTAAACATTAATTTATGCAATGGCCCATATGTATTTTTGGAAAAGAGATTTCATAGTATTTTCATTAGAATTAAACACAAAATCATCATGTTAAATTCACAGTCAACTTGAAGGAACAACTAAGAATTTAATTTCTACTTATAACTAATAATGAAACTCACTTAATATATTGTGAAACTTATCTTTTCCATGACATTCCTAGACTACTCACTGCTTTCTGTGTTGTCCGTACAGTATTTCTGCTTATAGGCTTTGATGGCAATGATGTGTTCAATTTATAATCTCGTCACTGTGGGTGAGGCATCATTCCAGTGCCTTTCTTTACATTTAGGTGTGTTCTCCAAGCTTTATATCACACACACACATATATAATTCACTGGTCTAACGGAATAGTTTCACTTCATTTTCCATTAGTTAAACAGAATATCATTTGTGATGACAGTAAGGGAAAGATTAGCGATGCAAATGTTCACAGTGAGGATACTACCGTGTTTTTTTTGAAAGTGAAAGTCATGACATTTGCCAAGTATGGTAACACATATTCAGAATTGGTTCACACCATGACCACACACAGAGCAGTGGGCAACTATATATCCAGCACCCAGAAAGAGTTTCAGTGCCTTGCTCAAGGGCACATCAGACATGGGTATTGAGGGAGAAAGAGAGCGCTGTTCATTAACTCTCCCCCACCTACAACTCCTGCCAGCATCGAGACTCATACCTGCAGCCTTCGGGTTACAAGTCTGACTCTCTAACCATTAGGCCACAGCTGCCCCTTTATGTTTGCCCACTCAGCCATATTTAAATCAATGCAATATCAATAAAGATTACGAATAACCAATCCCCAGTATTTAATTTTTTTATTTTGCTCTGCTGCTCTTCAGTGAGCTGTGCTCTGCATGTTGTCAGGATGACAATTGGTTTAAAAGTTAATTTTTTCATTTGTTCTGCCTCATTGGTCTTGCCAGTGTCAAAATGACTGAGCACATCAAAAACTGCTAGCCAGTGCTTGAATTGAGGGGGTCTGGGGGATTCAGAACCCCCCACACTCTCAGAAAAAAAAGGTATACAAAAGCTGTCATTGGGTCAAACTTTAATTTGTTGATTTCAAACCATGCTGCGCTACATCCAGTTAACCTATCCTATAAAAGTCATGTTCACTGTGTGCAGCTGGTGTTACTGTCTGACCTGCTGCACAACATACCTAAAACTGATCCACCCTCCTAAAACACTTACCAGGAAGAGACTGTCTCACTTCTCTCCATTTTGAGGCTTTTTATTATATCTGTATGTAATCAGATAGGAATATATGCAGCAATCAATGGAGAATGATCCTCATGATGATTCATTTTTGAGAGTAACATTTAGGAAGTAATGTTTCGATTTCTGAAGCTTGTGCAAACAGTGAAAATGGATTTACGCTCTGCTGAAGAGCCTTCTTGCAGTTTACACAGTGAGAAACTCAATCTCTTCTGTCTGGAGGACAAACAGCCGGTGTGTTTAGTGTGCAGAGATTCACAGAAACACGTCAATCACACATTTAGACCCATCAGTGAAGCCATTTCATCATATAAGGTAAGTCAAATGAGACCCTGGAGCACTAAAGCAGTCTTAAGTCACTGGGGTACATATGTAGCAATAGCTAAAAATACTTTGTATGGGTCAAAATTATAGATTTTTCTTTTATGCCAAAAATAAATAGGATATAATAAAGATCATGTTCTATGAAGATATTTTGTAAATTTCCTACTGTAAATATATTCAAACTTAATAACTGATTAGTAATCACAAATATATACAAATAGTTATATCTCTGCCAAATATTGTCCTATCCTAACAAACCATATATCAATGGATCTTTATTTAGTCAGCTTTCAGATGATTTATAAATCTCAATTTCGAAAAATTTACCATCATGACTGGTTTTGTGGTCCAGGGTCACAAATGTCTCTTGATTCGTATGTAAGCAACAATACATAACAAGCATTTTATATAAATCCTAGGAGGAGCTCAAAACAACACTGAAGTCCTTACGAATTAGAATTACACATAGAGTGAAAATGAGAGAAGATTTTGAGAAAACAGTTCAACACATCAAGGTAAGGAAACAGAATCAGGAGTAAAATACATTTTCACCACAAGTGTAGGATCATTTATACAGTATAGGTAACTGTACTGATTTGTTATATTACATTTACATTTAGTCATTTAGCAGACGCTTTTATCCAAAGTGACTTACAAATGTGGACAATGGAAGCAATCAAAAACAACAAGAGAGCAATGATCAACAAGTGCTATAAGAAGTCTCAGCCAGCTTAAACGCAGTACACGTAGCAAGGGCTTTTAAATAATATAATAAATAAAAAGAAAACAATAGAAAAAGAATAGAGCAAGCTAGTTTTAGAGGTCTTTTTTATATAATTGTACAATAAATGAAAAGAAAATAGAATACAAAAAGATAAAGATATAATTTTTTTTTAGAACAGAATAGTGTAGAATAGTCAGTGCTAAAGTTAGAGGATCAAATAAAGATGGAATAGATGTGTTTTAAGCCGTTTTTGAAGATGGATAAGGATGGCTAAGGGCAGGTCATTCCACCAGAAGGGAACATTTAATTTAAAAGTCTGTAAAAGGGACTTTGTGCTTCTTTGGGATGGCACAATCAAGCGACGTTCACTTTCAGAACGCAAGCTTCTAGAGGGCACATAAGTCTGAAGTAACAAATTTAGGTAAATGGGTGCAGAGCCAGTGGTAGTTTTGTAGGCAAACATCAATGCCTTGAATTTTATGCGAGCAGCTATTGGAAGCCAGTGCAAATTGATAAACAGAGGTGTGATGTGTATTCTTTTCGGTTCAATAAAAATTAATCTTGATGCTGCGTTCTGGATTAATTGTAAAGGTTTGATAGAACTGGCTGGAAGACCTGCCAAGAGAGCATTGCAATAGTCCAGCCTGGACAAAACAAGAGCTTGAACAAGGAGCTGTGCAGCATGTTCCAAAAGAAGGGGCCTGATCTTCTTGATGTTGAATAAAGCAAATCTGCAGGACCGGACAGTTTTAGCAATGTGGTCTGAGAAAGTCAGCTGATCATCAATCATAACTCCAAGGTTTCTGGTTGTTTTTGAAGGAGTTATGGTTGACGAGCCTAACTTGATGGTGAAATTGTGATGAAACGATGGGTTTGCTGGAATCACAAGCAGTTCTGACTTGGCAAGGTTGAGTTGAAAGTGATGGTCCATCATCCAGGAAGAAATGTCTGTTAGACAAGCTGAGATACGAGTAGGTACCGTTGGATCATCAGGATGGAATGAGAGATATAGTTGAGTGTCATCAGCATAGCAGTGGTATGAAAAGCCATGTTTCTGAATGACAGAACCTAAAGATGCCATGTAGACAGAGAAGAGAATTGGTCCAAGAACTGAGCCCTGAGGCACCCCAGTAGGTAGATGTTGTGACTTGGACACCTCACCCATCCAAGATACTTTGAAGGTCCTATCTGATAGGTAAGACTCAAACCACTGGAGTGTGGTTCCTGAGATGCCCTTTGCCCGTAGAGTTGATAGGAGGATCTGGTGGTTAATCATATCAAAAGCAGCGGACAGATCAAGCAGGATAAGTACTGAAGATTTTATATAAATACAGTGGGTACGGAAAGTATTCAGACCCCCTTAAATTTTTCCACTCTTTGTTATATTGCAGCCATTTGGTAAAATCATTTAAGTTCATTTTTTTCATCATTAATATACACACAGCACCCCATATTGACAGAAAAACACAGAATTGTTGACATTTTTGCACATTTATTAAAAAAGAAAAACTGAAATATCACATGGTCCTAAGTGTTCAGACCCTTTGCTGTGACACTTAGATATTTAACTCAGGTGCTGTCCATTTCTTCTGGTCATCCTTGACATGGTTCTACAGCTTCATTTGAGTCCAGCTGTGTTTGATTATACTGATTGGACTTGATTAGGAAAGCCACACACCTGTCTATATAAGACCTTACAGCTCACAGTGCATGTCAGAGCAAAATAGAATCATGAGGTCAATGGAACTGCCTGAAGAACTCACAGACAGAATTGTGGCAAGGCACAGATCTGGCCAAGGTTACAAAAAAATTTCTGCTGCACTTAAGGTTCCTAAGAGCACAGTGGCCTCCATAATCCTTAAATTGAAGACGTTTGGGATGACCAGAACCCTTCCTAGAGCTGGCCGTCCGGCCAAACTGAGCTATCGGGGGAGAACAGCCTTGGTAAGAGAGGTAAAGAAGAACCCAAAGATCACTGTGGCTGAGCTCCAGAGATGCTGTTTGGAGATGGGAGAAAGTTGTAGAAAGTCAACCATCACTGCAGCCCTCCACCAGTCGGGGCTTTATGGCAGAGTGGCCCGATGGAAGCCTCTCCTCAGTGCAAGACACATAAAATACACCTGAAGGACTCCAAGATGGTGAGAAATAAGATTCTCTGGTCTGATGAGACCAAGATAGAACTTTTTGGCCTTAATTCTAAGTGGTATGTGTGGAGAAAACCAGGCACTGCTCATCACCTGTCCCATACAGTCCCAACAGTGAAGCATGGTGGTGGCAGCATCATGCTGTGGGGGTGTTTTTCAGCTGCAGGGACAGGACGACTGGTTGCAATCGAGTACATTAATGAGGAAAAAAATGAACTTAAATGATTTTAGGAAATGGCTGCAATATAACAAAAAGTGAAAAATTTAAGGGGGTCTGAATACTTTCCGTACCCACTGTATGTATGTATATATATGTGTATATATATATATGTGTGTGTGTGTGTGTGTTTTCTATTTCAATCTAATTTAAACTGCAATTGTATTTCTGTGATAGCCAAGTTGAATTTTCAGGAGCAATTTTTTTCACTCCAGTGTGTTTAATTTCAAGTTTAATTTCAGATCAGACAAATTTAAGCCTTTATGGGGATTAAATTATTATAATTATTTATTTTATTTATTTTTAAGAAATGAAAAGCTTTAAATAAGAATTGTTTTATAAAAACTAAAGAAACATAAGTCTGAATATTATCTGAGAAAAGATCTTGTTGGTTTACTTTACATGTTACACAATGGCATTGTTGATGTTTCAGTTAAAAGAGACAAAAAAAATAGTTTTTGTTTTGAGTTTATCATGAATGATGTGTTGTGTTGATGTGTGTTTGAGATAAAGTGAATGCGATTTTGATTTCAGTCTCAAGCTGATCACACAGCGTGTCAGATTATACAGCAGTTTGAGAAGCTTCATCAGTTTCTCAGAGATGAAGAAGAAGCTACAATCACTGCACTGAGGGAGGAAGAGGAGCAGAAGAAGCAGCTGATGAAGGAGAAGCTGGAGGAGATCAACTCACACATCTCAGCTCTTTCACACACAATCAAAGACATGGAGGAGATGATGAAAGACAGTGACGTCTGCTTTCTGAAGGTCTGATTTCAGATCATTGATTGATTGATTGATTGATTGAGTTGTTGATGATAAATGGTGTGTCTGTTCTGCAGAAGTTTCCAGTCTCGATGGAAAGGTGAGTGATCTTCTCTCTCTCTGCTTCTGATCCAAAGTCACTTCAGTTCTGATCCTGAATGTTCTTCCAGAGTCCAGATCTCATCACAGCCGGATCCACAGACTCCTTCTGGAGCTCTGATTCATGTGCCACGATACTTGGGCAACCTGCCCTTCAGAGTCTGGAAGAAGATGCAGGACATCGTCCAAAACAGTGAGTCTGGAGAAGATCTGAGCTCTTACACACACACACACACACACACACACACACACTGGAAATGATTCATGGGGGAAGATTTAAATATTTAAATATGTATGTTTTAGATCAACAGGACAAGTGTCATAATTCATAATGTGTTCAGTTCACTCTTGATCATTATATGAACATCAGAATAAAAGCAGCTGTTGATTGTGTCTCATCAGCTCCTGTGATTCTGGATCCAAACACTGCGAATCCACGTCTCGTCCTGTCTGATGATCTAACCAGTGTAAAAGACATCTTATTAAAAAGTCAACCTCTTCCTGATAACCCAGAGAGATTTGACTATTATTCCTGTGTTCTGGGTACAGAGGGGTTTAACTCCGGGACATACTACTGGGACGTGGAGGTTAAAGAGAGTCTGTGCTGGAGTATTGGAGTAACTACAGCATCAAACCAGAGGAAGGGACGGGATTTCTTTAATACTGATGTCTGGAGTGTGTGCTATGGATTGTGTGAACCGTCTGGTTTCTCTGTTGAACAGGATCTTGAGCGTGTGAGAGTGTATCTGGACTATGACAGAGGAACAGTGTCATTCTCTGATCCTGTAACTAACACACATCTACACACATTCACAACCACCTTCACTGACAGCATCTTTCCATTCTTCTGTAGCATTTACCATCTGAGGATCTTACCATATAGTTATGGTACTGTAATAGTTCGTAAACGTTACACCTATAGCTCTGAATCAGTGCGAGTGCAGTCAAATAAAAGCTGCTAATCTCAAAGACCCTGCCCTGGACAGCTTTACTTACTGCGTTTATCTGATCTGGTTCTTATTAGTCCTTTTCCATATCGCTTATTTGATGTCAATCAATCATAATACACTGAGTAAACAAAGAAATTAAAAGGTTGTAAGACTTGAAAATAATTCTCCTTCATGACTGTTGGATCTCCTCATATAAATTATGAATTATTACTTTTGCTCAGCTAAGTTTGATTCTGCTCAAGGTTCTTCTGCCCTCCATTAAACCTTTTCCTTGCCACAGTCACATTTGTTTGTTGTTTTCACGTTTAACATAAAGTAGACTGGCTACTACTGCTGTGGCTTTTCACTAACAGTTTATGAATTTGCAAAAATGTACTATGTGCCTGTAAGAGTTCAATCTGATTCTGTTTATGGATAATTGTATAATTTGTTATGAGCGTTATTTTTAGCTTATTTCTTCTTGTAGCCTTTCAATCTTCTGTAACTACATTGTTTTAGAAAGTTATGTTTTTAAGAATTTTTAAACAGGTGTTTCATTCATGTATGGGGAGGAGGCTTTGTGGAGGTAGAGATTATATTTAGCTGCTGTTACTGTGTTCAAGTAGTCAAAATGGCCTTAAATGAAAAATCGCATAAGTGGTGCGCATGCACAAACAAAATCAAAAATGCGATGTTTAAATATGTTCAGAATGCTAATTTGCATACCGACATTGTTTTTACAGCTGTTAATGTACAATCACTGTTTTAGATCGAATAATTGTAAAACTGTACAAGATTTCCAGTCAAACTGAAAGCATAAATCTAGGCTATGCACTGCCGGTTTCAGCGCAAAATCTGAAATTTCATTCACTGACACTCTTCACTCGGAAGCGCACCTGAGTCACACTGTAAGTGCAGTGTGAGTAGGCTATAGACCCCTTAAAAGTTTGTAAACATTCCAACGTCTCCGGGTGGGCGGGGCTTAGCTGGAGGCAAAAAGAGGCGCAGAAGCAATGTTGACAAGTGTAAGCTAGCACGTTTTAGGAGGGATTTATTAAACATGGATGCAGAAGAAGGTTAGGAACTGTCCGAATATGTACAGTCCCTGACTCTGCGGGACCGTGACAGCTTTTTTTTTTTTAAATTAACTCTCGCGGATGGAAGCAGGATACCTGACCCGTATGCCATACGGCCATATGAATTACTTTTGGGTGGTTTGGGGAATTTGGTCAAGGCTTATTTTCTAATGTAACCTATCGCTGGGCTAACTATGATTAGCAATGTGTATTATTTTAAGAGACCATTCAAAGGATGGCACACACATATTTTGCTGTATGTTTGTTTAACATTTAAACTAGCTAGTGCGCTGAAGGTTGGCGACTTTTCACCTGTAAAATATGAGTTCTGCCTTATGTTTTGCCCATAAACAGCTAGAGCGGTGACGTCACAGTGACGTAGGCGATTAAGGGGTCTATACCTAATAATCCTCCTCCATTAAATAAGCTCTATCTCTCTCTCCTCTCCACCTGTAGCTGGCGCACAGGCACCGTCTACTGTGACTCATTAATTAATCCATTCATTCATAATAAAGCATAATTATTTTTTTCATAATTTATAGGCTACTATGTGATATAAATTATATATATATATATATATATATATATATATATATATATATATATAAAGTAAATAGTGTTTCATTCTAATATTTGTATTTTGTGACTTAAATATTATTTGAATAGGGACATGAGATAAACCATAAATTTATGTTTGAATTTTAAGCGTGCACAAGTTTGGTCTGCCGTGCACGCGCCTGAATTTAACGGTCACTTTCCAGTGGTAGGACACCAGAGATAAGGCAAGCGCTGTCAGTCCCGATTTTATTAATCGATTTTGCTCTTATAAATATAAATGTAACTCTATATGTGCACTGCTTTGTGTCTTTAAACGTGGTTTTGTAATTAATTGCACTGTAGGGTTCATTTGTGCTAGAACATAGTCTAGGCGAAATTTGAGGAATAGTTCCCTCTTACTCCTGGCCTTGTTAAAACACCCTAAACTCCCAACTACACAGTTTTCACTTTCCTACTTTTTAACTTCAACTGTTTGTGGCTTGCTCATGATCCATAACGCTCTCTTGAGCCTCTGATAATGAATAATTTACGAATCATTCCAAGGCCATGAACAACTCACTGTTTTTCGATGAATCATCGAGTCAGTGATACGGAGAGTTGTTCAAATCCAAAGATGCTCATGTGTCACCACCTACTGGTTAAATTGCTTAGTTGCTACTGATGTTTGACTTGATAAACAGCATTAATTAGTGCTCAGATTGTGCAATAACATTTGTGCTGATCATCTCTAAGCTGTCTGTTATACTGTGCTATAAAATACAATTACATGTTTTTGTTTTTTTATCATTACCATCAGTGCACTGTGGATTCAGATGTGACATCACATCCTAAAGATGGTTTAAAATAGAGGATTCAGACTTATAATTGAACTGATAATTAGTGCTTACAGGTTAATTATGCTTACTGTCCTCCTGCAGTTATTACAAACATCCTTTAATGAACAGTCGCCTGTACCGAGCATCATGGGACACTCGTTTACTCAAACATCCTTTCAGTGCTAGTCTGAATGTGTAACTCATTTTATAAATAGATTGTTGCCAAAACAACACTGCATGTCCTAATTATTATCTGTTCATTTACAAATATGTTAATGTTAGCCTAAAGTCCTTATATTTCAATCATTATGATCATTACATCAGTAACAATAATAAAGATTTTAAAACTGATATCAGTAATATTAAATTCTATGTTAGGCATCACAACATTATAATTTACAGTTTGAGAAATTAATGTTCATTTTTCAGATTTGTTAAAGATTCAATTTAACAATGTTCATCAGTTATTAGAGTTTTTAAATCTATACAATTAGATGACCACAAAGGTAATCTCATCACCCAGTGTAAGTCACATTCTGCTTTAAGTTGTGTTTTTTTATGAATGTATTTTTTACTTCATGTGGTTAAAACCAAGAATAATTGATGAGAAACAGGTGGGTGCAGTTCAGTATATTTCCACTCTGTCTCAACTGAATCTAGATCACCTGAACTTTGTTTCTTTAATGTTCATTCTGTTCATACACTGGTTGAAAGTTTCATCTGTTAGAGAGGGATCAGAACATTTTGTCTTTCAGCTGTTGATCTCTATACAGTATTTGACCAGGACTTCAATGATACTAGAACACAAACAAACATGTTATTAAGTTTTGTTTTATTCTTACTTAGTAAATTCATTGTTTACATAAGACAACAGAGCATTGTATGATCTATTGATTACAGCATTATGTGATTTTAATAATATATGTTTTAGTGGTTTTAGCAATCTTAATAAATTATTATTTTCTCTAAAATTATTTAGAAAAACTGAATAAATTAGATCCATTAACAACATTTTCTTTGGTTTAGCACTGAACCATGCTATGATGAGTCACAATTCATTGTCGATTAACTTAAAGGGCTCATATGATACGATTTAAAGTTTTCTTTTCTCTTTGAAGTGTAACAAGCTGTTTGTGAATAGATAAAATCCATTGCAAAGACAAAACCCTAAAACCAAAAGAGATATTCTTTATAAAAGTTAAGACTCAACCATGACCCCCTCGCTTAAACACGCCCCCACATGTCTATGTCACAATGTGGGAAGATTTGCATAACGTTGCCCAAATGTTCATGCAAAGGTAACGTTTATTCTTGCTGTAGTATTCTTGCTGCCGCCATGTTGTGTAGATGCTGTGTTTTGTTGTGAAAGTGGAAATACTTTGTTTGGCCTTCCAAAAGAGGACACACATTAGAAATCAGTGGTTAGGTTGTATTTAAAACACTGTTCCAGAGCAGTCCAACCCAAATATTCAGGTGTGTGCAGGATTTGCCACTGATGGTTCAAACGCAGGTTTTGAGCAGTGTAGAGTAGCCCTTGTTGTTTGTCGTTTCTCCAATTCTCCAATTTTTAGCAACATCATATGACACAAACTAAGTGAAAGCAGGATAGGGGGAATCATGATGATAGAAGTGCTCTCTCTCTTGCACATGCTCCACTTCTTTAGTTTTCATAAAGCTCACAATCAGTGAGCTCAGTACTCAAATACACACACAGCAGTCCAAATGTAATGTTTAGAGTATCTCACGTAAACACAGTCAATTTTGGATTAAGTGAATGTAAACAGATGGGTGAAAACTAAACGTGTGTCAGTACTACATGCATGCCTTCTATCTTAAAGAGACAGTATCTATCCGTGTCATTAATGTTAACCAACAAAACATTAATGAAAACAAAAGATATTAAATAAACATGTTAAATAAACCTACTGTATCTAGTTAATCCAAAAATGAAAATTGTCAAAATTTGTTCAAGTTCTTCCAAATTCAGTCCTTGATTCAAATTTCTCATAAGCTTAATTGATTTTGTCTAAAGAGAGAAAAATTAATGACTATTTTAGTTTGAAGACTACATATAAAATAGCTACCAAAATAAATATTGGTAAATGCAGTTTGACTAAAAGTAATGACAAGTTTTGACAAAAATGCAATGACTTTTCGTGACTAAAACTATGAAAGACTTAAACGACTAAAATGTGACTAAGACTATTAAGCATTTTTGGCTTAATAGTCTTAGACCAAGACTAAATTAATCAAATTGTTAATTAAAATGCCTATCAAAATTAACACTGTTTCTCAGCTGGCAGATTATTGGCTATTTTCATAACAATGGTAATTTCACATATGAACGGGATATTTGCATTCTTAGTTTATAACGTCAAATCAAAGTGGCACATAATAAATATATATATATATATATATATATATATATATATTAGTCCAATAACACGATGGAAAGGAACACTGTGATCTCCATCATGGTTTTCTATGGTGTTGGTGAAGGTAGCTTTACAGAATGGACACTGAATCCAAAAGTATTATATACACTATTCTGCCCCAGATTTACATATTCACACTCATATACGTTCATGGTCATATATGACATTCTATCAAAAATAGCCTTATTTGAAAATTTGGAGCTTTATATTTTTGTCAAAAAAAAAGTGTGTTCTGTAAAAATGATGTTTTGAAGCGCAAATCGTTTTGCAGATGCTTGTATGAGGAACTAGGTCTTGTCACTCAGCATCTTGTATCCGAAGTATTAGCTGAGATTTGAAATTGAAATTCTTCTCTAACTGTGATCTGAGAAGAATCCAATGTTGCAGTCTCATTCTGTATCTATTTCCTCAAATATATTGATCCAAACTTTCAATAGCATCCTGTTTTGAACATTTTCTCCATTCATCTGGTATCTTCCCCTTCCCCTCAAATGTTTTATTGTAGTATTTTTCCAGATCTTTCTTGAATCTGCACACAAACCACTTCCAGTACGGCAGCTCAGAGAGGTCAGAGGTGATGCTCCAGTCTGCATAATCCCCTCCTGCTGTCCTGTATTGTTGCCAGAGGACGTTATCATCTGAGGTATCGGGATAAAAAGATCGATTGCTTGCTACCGCTGATGTGCAGATGCTAGTAGACAAGTTTGTTGTATTCTTGTAATGCATCCCGTTTAGTCCAATAACACGATGGAAAGGAACACTGTGATCTCCATCATGGTTTTCTATGGTGTTGGTGCAGGTAGCTTTACAGAATGGACACTGAACCCAACAGCACTGACAGAAGTGATCACTCAGAAGCTCATCTGGTCTGAACTTATAGTCCAGATTCTTGGGAAAAGCCTTTGTGTTGAATCTGAGGCTGATCTCAGATATTACATCAGGAAGTTTATCTCTTATTGCATTTTGTAGGAGGCTGAAATCCTCAACATCATCATTTTTCACTCCACTGAGGTTTTTCTCAGAGAAGATCAACACGTCTGAGAGCTGCTGTGTGAAGCTCTTCAACCAAAAACCAACATTTCCATTGTTCTCTTGAACACCTTCAGTAGATTCATGAGCTGCTTCCATGATCTTCTGCTGCAGGAATTTAATGTTCTCCTTCATCTTGGGTAAAACACTGAGACTGAACTTACCAGTGATGTACCGACTGACTTCATCTCTGATGAAACTCTTGAAGTGATCTCTGGGATTATGAATGTAGTTCATGTATTTGTCAAAATCATTCTCTTCTGCCAGTGTCTTCAGGATGTATTTCTCCAGTTTTGATCGGTTTCCATTCAGTGATTCACAGTTTATTCTGATTTCATCTGCTAAATCTCTGGCAGTCTGCTTGTAGACACTCTGCTCAATGGGCTCTTTCAGTTTCTGACAGATGATCTCACCAAAAATGGTAACTGATGTTGCTTCATGACAGTATTTTTTAAAACTACTATAGTACTCTTCTCTCTTCTTCTTAACATATATTGCAGGATCATTGGCATCCTTGAAAAGTCTGTGTTGGTCAGTGATCATCTTGTTTGCTCTCATACAGATAGAAAGAACCAAATCCCTGAAGAATTCATTCTTGAACACATATTTCACTGGTCCTTCCTGATGTTCTGTTACCATCTTCTTGATGTAATCTGTGATTTGTTGAATGCATCTGATGTTGTAGCCCATCTTTGAAATGTTAAATGACATGATCATTGAGTCTGTATGCTGAGCAATGTCTGTTACTAATGATCTTATTTGGGCTTCATCCTCTCTTGATAGACTGTCACCAAACTTCTTAGTTGATCTGCGGATGTTTGTTCCTGATCCTGTAAATCCACTGGATTTCTTCAGCTGTACATAATCTGAATAACTCGGTACAGAAAACACATCCTTGTTCTCACTTTTCTCCATCCGTTGGTCCACAGAAACACTTTTATAGATGTCACTGAGAAGGAGTTTCAAATCTCTGATTATGTCAATGTCTTTGATTGGAGGACTCTCTGTGATGATCGTCTTCACACACTGTTTCCAAAACAAATCAAACTCTTTCTTCGGTATTTCTGCATCACTTGTTTTATCTTTGAATTCTAAGGCAAGTTTTTTGCTCTTTTCAATGAGAGTGTTTTCATGGTGTGTCCTCTGAGCATCAATCTTTTTCTTCAGGTCTTCCTGCTGAAGAATCTGATTTAATTTCCTCTTTGTTTCTCTCACAATGTTTTCCTGAAGTTCTTTGATTTTGATTTCAAATGATGTTTTCCATTGAATCAGTATTTCAGCGTCAGTGTCTTTGTCAAAAAAATCAGACATTGATTTTGTCACTTGTTCACTTGTCTTCTTCATTTCTCTCTGAAGATTAGTTTCCTCAACTTCATGAATTGTTTCATTTTCTATTTGATTGTGCAGTTTGTTCTCAGTTTCCATCATGGCACTGCGCAGACTCCAGGACCATTTGCTGTATTCGGTCTCCAGTTTCCTGTAGGCTGAAATCTCCAGAGATTTTTTGAAGTTGATGATGAATTGTTCCTTCAGTAAAGCATCCCAAAGATCTTTAACACGATCTTTTAAGTGTGTCAGCGTCATTCCATGTGATTTTGATGCATAAGTCTCAATAGTTTCCCTTAGTTCTTGAATGTTCTCACAGTAGTTTGGGTTTGGTGGTGCCATTGGTGGGCCGCCTTCCCAGAGCTGAGCAAAATATTTCACATCTTTCTCAACATCAAATCTAATGACATCACTGAAACATTCCGCATCATAGCCTTCATCTTTAGCAGCATTTTTTGTCATCTCATCCAGTTTCTCCTGCAGTAGTCTCCTTCTCTCCATGTTTTTCTCTCTAGCTGTGACGTCTGAGACGTTCTGATGCACAAACACACAGCTGGGATTCAGTCTGACCTTCTTCATCCTCATAAAGGCCTGAACAACAGTCTGAAGAATGTCCTGCATCTCAGATGGGTTTTCTCCAAATATACTGATCAAGGTTTGATTTGCAAGACCTACAACAAATGTGGCCAATTCATTGTCATGATCTCTTGTTGATCTTCCAGACTGTTCTAGAGCCCCAAGACCCTCAGAATTCACAACCAGAATATAGTCAAAGTTCATCTGTGTTTTCTTCTCGTCTGACACTTTGACCAGCTGCATGAAAGCTCCTCTGGTGCGCCTCCCAGCACTGACGGCAAACTGGAGTCCAAACATGATGTTCAGCATGGTAGTTTTCCCAGAGCTCTGAATCCCTAAAACTGACAGCACAAAGACTCTCTGGTCTCCCAGTTTCTGGATGAGTTGATCTAGAACAGCAGAGACCCAGATCACAGGAACATGAGCAGCATCTCCATCCATCAGCTCCAGTGGAAATCCAGAGATCATCATCTCAGCTGCAAGACTCGGGAGAGAAGAGAAGTGAACCTGCAGGTCTTTCTTGTTCTTCTTCACAGATGAACATGATTCATAGATCTGACCGATCTCCCTCATGATGTGCTCCAAACCAAAGCCCGCCATTTGAATTTCCTCATATATTCTCTCAAATTCCTCTTGTTCCGTTTTGAGTTGTTCAGGTTTATAATTCTTCTCTTTCAGTTTTACAACTGCTGACCACTGTTCATCATAATTCTGATGAAGAACAGACATATCCATTGAAATATATTCATCCAGGAAGATTTCAAGCCATTTTAGAAAGTAGATTTTATTCTCAGCAAGCAAGTTAAATTCTTTAATAAAGAACTGTATAAAAGTACTTAAGTTAAATGCATGCTGCTGCTCACGTAATCTCGTGAGGTTGGCTTGTTTTCTGCTGATGTCCATTTCTGTCTCATCCGCTCGAGGTCGATGTAGTTCTTTGTTCATCTGACTCCACTGATGCCACAGTTTCCCCTGATGAGGCAGAAATGATTCTTTAATTTCTCTCAGATCTTTCTTCTCCAGTAAACTCATCATCTGCTGTGCTGCTTCTCTTCCTTTCCTGCAGTCATCATCATCTTCCTCATTTATTCTGATGTCTGAGTGTTTGGACACATCTTCAAGTCTGAAAGTGAAAGAAGTTTCTGACAGACAATCATTTATAGCTCTCCTGAGTTCTTCAGATGCATCTGAATTACTTCTTTCCTTCAGACCGATTTTGAATTTTGTGTTATTAATCTCTGTTACAGTAGATTCATCCTCAGTAAGAAGACAAATGAGTGGCTTTTTGTTTGTGTACAGATTTTGGATAATTTTAACGCTTTCATTCCTGTCAAGTTGTGGTAAAAGAACAACATTGACTGAGGCCATTTCAGTGAGGATCTCTAGCTGTTTCTCATGGTCTCCTGCGTCACCGTGTAGATTACAGAATGCAACACAGTCAGTGAATTTATCATCATTTGTTCCAGAAGGGCAGAACCAGGCAATCTCCACCACTCCATCCATCAGGACTCTGTTTTTGCTGCTGCCGGGACAGTTCCTGTGGAAGAACGTGTTGTGTTTCTCATTGATCAGACTGTTCATCAGCTGAGACTTGGATGAAGACACCGAGCCAAACCTGAAGAAAAACACCATTGGAGTTTCTGCCTTGTAGATGGTCTGGGTTTGACTGATGATTTCATTGTTGGTGTTGGTCATCTTCCAGCTCTTGTTGATTTGTCTGAACGTCCAGAGAGGAAACTCAATCTGTTGAGTGAATGGATCAGGAACAAGTAGAGGCAGAGCGTACTGACACTGGGACAGTTTAGTGACCATCAGCTGCTTCAGGAAACCATCAGCACAATGAAACACTGCCATCTGAACATCCATTGGGTGAATTCGCTCAGATTGGCCTGTTTCTTCATTAGACATGGACATTTCTTTCAAATCATCACTATCTCTTTGTTGTGAATCATGCTGTCCATTGGTATCTTCAACATAAGTGTATGTTGCTCTGTAGTTCATCATCAGTAGTTTTTTTATGAAAATCCAAACCAGCTTCTCCTCAGCACAAGACTTATGGGCCTTTAATAAATGAGCAGTTAACTGAAGAACTTCTACAGTTTTCAGTTTATTTTTGTTCTCGTCGAGATGAAGTCTGTGAAATAGTTGCTCTATTTTTTCTCTTTCAGTCTTTTCCTTTTGAAAGTGTTGATCTGGACTGGCTCCTGTTGTGTCTGTGTCTGTTTTTTCTCTCTGTTTAGTAGACAAAACAATTATACATCTTTAAACAGTGTTTTCCAGTTCTGTTTTAAACAAATCTGGCTTTTCATCTTGGCTTTCTCACAATTTTAATGATAAGTGTGTTTAAACCACATAGCACCACTTACTATTCTAACACAATTAATTTTGTAATTTTTCCTGTCCACCTAATTATTCCCATAAGAACGGGTATGGTCATTTTTCCAATTTTATGGCTCTGGCTTGTGGTATCATTTACTACTAGCTATTTTTATTTGCTATTCTCTTTGCTATTTCCCTACAGCGGCTAATGAACAGGAAGTCTCGCACATTCACAGAAAACCGCTTACTTCAGCATTGCAAAATAAGGTGGATTGATGTTTTTAAGGTTTCTTTAAAAACTCACCTGTACTTCCTCTTTCATCTCCAACTGTCTTCTATTTAGTTTCTCTTCATGCTGTTCTTCAAGTAGTTGGAGTTTTTCTTCAAACGTCTTTTGTTGGTCTTCTATCATGTTTCTTTCTTCTTTCAGTCTCTTCTCAAACTCCTCTAGTTGTTCTTGTCTCTCTCGTTCTACTCTTTCTTTCTCTCTGATCACTTCCTCCATTTCCCTCTTGAGTCTCTGATACTGTTCGTCAGAGATCTGTTTCTCTCGCTCCCACCTCTTCTTATCTTCGTCTTCTCTTCTCTTTCTTTCTTTTTCTTGGTTCTGTTTTGCTTCCTCTATCATCATCTTCATGGCCTCTCTCTCTTCTTCTAGTTTTCTCATCATTTCTTCTTTTTCTCTGTTCATTTGCTCCACTCTCTCCATCAGGATCTTCATGTTGTTTTCTTGTATTTCATGTTTAGAATGAAGATCTACTTTCTCTGTTTCAACTCTCTCTCTTTCTTGTCTCAGTCTCTGATTAAATTCATCCCACATTCTCTGTTCTCTCTCTTTTTGTTTCTCATCCTCTTCTTCTCTTCTCATCTTTTCTTCTTTTTGTTTCTGTCTCTCCCATTCCTCTCGTTCTTTCTTCATGGTTTCATGGATCTCTCTCTCTTTCTTCTCCTTTTCTTTTATTTGTGTTTTGTATTGTTCTTCCCTCTTATTAAATTCTTCTTCTCTTCTCCTTCTCTCTTTTTCTTGGTTCTGTCTGTCAGTCTCCAGTTTATTCATCAGTTTATCTATTTCTGTGTCATATTGGACTTGAAGTTTTTCTCTTTCTGTTTTAACTTTCTCTTTCTCTTGCCTCATTTTCTCAATTTCATGTTCGAACATCTCTCGTTCTCGTCTCATCTCATCTCTTATTTCTCTCTGATGTGCCTCTTGTTCTGTTATTTCTCTTTTGAGTTTCTCTTCTCTCCTCTTTCTTTCTTTGTCATGGTTTTGTCTTTCTTCTTCTATCATCGTCTTCATAATCTCTTTCTCTTCTTTTAGTTTGGTCATCAGATCTTCCTTTTCTCTGTTCATTTCCTCCACTATCTCCATTAGGAGCTTCATGTTTTCTTCTGCTTCTTGTTTAGATTGAAGATCATATTTCTTTTGTTTCATTCTCTCTTTCTCTTGTTTAAATCTTTGATTAAATTCATTCCACACTCTCTGTTTCTTCTCTCTTCTTGTCTCATCCTCTTCAGCTCTTCTCATCCTTTCATCTTGTTTTTTCTGTTTCTCCCATTCCTCTCGTTCTCTTCTCATTTCCATTTTATATTGTATTTCTCTCTCTCTAAATTCTTCTTCACTCCTCTTCATCTCTTTGTCATGATTTTGTCTTTGTTCCTCCATCATCATCTGCATTCTTTCTTTCTCTTCTTCGTGTTTCTTTGTCAGCTCTTCTCTTTCTCTGTTCAGTTGCTCCACTCTCTCCATCAAGAACTTCATTTGTTGTTCTTGTTTTTCTCTTTCCATCTTTCTGAATATCTTACATGAGTAGAAACTCCCACCGTTTGCTTCCACCATGGCGTCTATCTTTTCCAGCAGACCAGACACCTGTGTTCGGTCTTCAGTCTGATTATTATTGAACACATGGTATCTGTTTCCACAAGCTTCTATTAGATTCATCAAAAGAGATCCAGGTTTCCCCAAACACTGTTCAATGGTTTTGTTCTTCAGACCATCTCCTCTGGTGAAGAGCACCATGGTGTACATTAAAGAATTTTGACCAAACGTCTCTTGGATGATCTTCACTGATTTAGCTTCTTCTGGAGTGAATCGTCCCAGTGGGATCAGTAAGAGAAACACATGTGGTCCAGGCAGTACCATGGAGATGCAGTTGGTGATTTCTTTCTGGATCTCCTCATTAGTAAGTTCAGTATCAAACAGTCCTGGAGTGTCGATCACAGTAATTTGTCGGCCGTTGATTTCGACTGTTTCTCTCTGAGTCTCACTGGTCACTGATTGAAAAGATTCTTCTGCTTTAAATGCATTTCTTCCTAAAATGGTGTTTCCTGTAGCACTCTTCCCAACTCCAGTTTTTCCCAGCAGCACAATCCTCAGATCATCTTGGCTGTCTGTTGGACCTGTAAAAGAAGAAATGCATTAGGCTAATACAGGTTTTCAAAAGTTTGACTTATCTTTTGAATAGCCCTGTTTGGAAATTAGTATTACCACATCAGTATATTAGGCGTTTTTTAAGTGGTTTGTTTGGTAAACTTTACATATAGTGTACTGTAGGTTGTAATGATGTTAAAAAATCAAAACTTTAGGCATTACTCTTTCTCTATAGTGTAAAACCCCAGCTGATGTTGTGTTCATTACCCTTGGACAGAAAATGTGTCTCTAATGAATGCATTTTTTTCTTCATCTCTTCAAATTGCAGCAGTTTTCTCATCTGAGCCTCCAAAAATGTCTCTGCAGAGAAAAACTGTCCTCTGTTTTCTTCCAGCATCTGCTTGATTTTCTCCATCAATGTGGACACTTGTGTGCTGGGACCAAAGAAATGATGTCGTCCTCCAAAACTCTCAATGACAGACTTTGTTTCTTCATTGAGTTCTTCTGTCTGATGCTGTGAATCCTGCATTATGAGGATCATGATGTGTTTGTTGATTCTTGAGCTGAAAATCCTCTGGATCTCCTCCATTCCTGCTTTGTCTTCATCAGTCAGTGGAGCATCAGGAATAATGAGGAGGAAAACATGAACTCCAGGATGACAGAGAGACACACAGTGGAGAGTCTGACGCATCACTTCCTCCTCTGAGAGCCGAATGTTAAACAGAGCTGGAAGCTCCACCAGACTGATCTGATATCCATGAAGCTCCACATCTGATCTTCTGTCTGTCTGCTGCAGGATCCGCTCTGATATGGAGGATTTTAATGTCCCATCACTTCCACACACAACCAGATTCAGCTTCACACCATCTGAAAATAACAGAAGATTAAAATGATATATATATATATTTATACTGTATATAGTATTATTGTTCATTTATCAGTACAAACATATTGTCAAACTCACATCTTTCTATTGGCTGTTGTTTCACTGTCAGATACTGTGAACCTTCATACTCAGCACAAACCAGGTGATGTCCATCATTCATTTTCACAATGTCCTCAAACATCTGCAGAAGATCATCAGGAGAGCTGCTCCTCTGAAGACTGAAGTGTCTGTTTGCACATTTCTGAATGATTTTCTGTAGGATGTCATTGGTTTCATTGGTTTCTTGTGTCGTGAGCACCATGCTGTATTGAAAAACACACTCAGAGAAAGAGTGCAGCACCTTCTCCACACACTTGTGATCTTCTGTTGAACACTGCTCATGTTTGAGGAGCAGCACGATCACATGAGGTCCTGGATCAGACAGATACACACACTCTCTCACTGTCTGTGTGATCTGATGATCTGAGATGTTTCTCTGGAGCAGCTGAGGACTGTTGATGATGGTCACATGTCTGTCCTTCAGTCTTCCTCCGACTCGCTCTACAACACCTGGAGGAGCTTCACTGTCAAACGCTGCTCGTCCTAACAGGAAGTTTCCCACTCGACTGTTTTCTGCCACGTTCTTCCCCAGAAGAACAATCCTTAGATCACTCACTGAAACAAACATGTGATATGCAACAAGTTATGATGCTAAATGCTTCTATCATCTTGGATTGAAATAAAACAAATCAAATCCACCTTTAGGAGGTGAACTTGTTTTTTGTATTATGTAATACATTTCCCTTTATTTCCATACACTCTACATCAGTCCATGTACTTGTTCATCTATATAAAAACTTACAGTTAGGAGGTGAATTACAACTCCTTTTTCTCCTGAGAGCATGTTTTTGAGCAACAGCCACTGTATGAAAAAAAAGTTTTATGTTAAATTTGACTCTAATCACAGTAGCATGTACTAACAGAGAACAAAATCTTCAGATGATTATTACAAGAAGAAATGTGAAAGTGAGAAATCAGATTAATAAATACAGTCAGTTCAGAGTTGGTGTTTTAGCCTTGAGGAAATTAAAAGAACAATGCAAATTTTAACTAAATATGTAGTGAAGAAGCTATATTGAAATTTCCTGAAAAGTTACGAGGAACAATCTAAAATGTTTTTACTGTAGTTTTTCTCATTTGGTTAACAATATTTGAAATATATTTGTCTATGATTCTTACCTTGGCCAACTCTGCTGGACATGTCGATATTCACTTCACTCCTCTGTCCCTTTCTTAAGTCTTCATTCGATCAACTTCTTCGACGCATGACATCTGACTGTTCTTTGTCCAGTAGGAGATTTCAGAGAAATTGTTCTTAAAACAATAACATCCATTTATTACATATTCAGAATAAACCTAAACTCATCATTTATTGTTGTATGACACATTTACATTTAATATAACAATTATAAACGGTATTTGTAAGGAAAATAGGATACCTGTATATGAAGGGTTCATCTTGCGGTAAGTTTCTTATTACCAACAAGCAGGAAAAGATTCGATCAGGTGTCAGTTACATTGCAGGTAAAAGGTAAAAAAACAACCTGTTTGTCTGTCTTGTTTAACAACCTGTCTAACTTGAATCAGTCCACTGGATTTTATGTAGCAAACTTGTCACATTCTGCTCACTCCTCAAGAATTGTGATATGGCACCAGTCACATTACGACACATGTCTGTGTATGTTTGTCACCTTACTTATTTATATATTTTGTTTCTTACTAGAATCACTATTATTACAGTAACAAGGTATGTGGGGTCACCCTCCCATGTTTCATCCTCCAAACAGTGTTTAATACGTTTTCAACAATTATTTTGTATTTTTATCAGTGAAAATCAATGCTACGTCACCATTTTGCCAAACATTTTTTGATAGCCACTTGCTTGAGCAAATTAATATATCTAAAGAAGTAAATGCAAAAGTAAAAGCATTGAATAATGTGTTGCGTATATTTATTATGTTTAAACATGTCCCTTATAGATTGTATTACTGTACTGTGTAAATAAATAAAAATTAAACAAATCTTCTGTGAAAGCACTGTCCGTGCTGCTTCCCCTCTCACAAGACTCACCTAAGAGGGGAATTCCCCCATTTTCAAAAATGAAATTCAGGCCCTGAATGAATTTCTTAAAATCCTTATTGGAGTATCACTATTTATAGTTATAAATTATTTTTAAAAAGGCTTTAAAAAGATTGGTATCCGCAGATACTGCTTTCTGTAATCGGTGATCAGCCTCAAAAATCCTGATCGGAGCACCCCTAAATTCTACATTAAAAGTATATGCATCGTCTATCTGTTTCATTGTCAGTAAAAACCAAATATCTTGCATCTAACTGTTATAAATATAGTGGTGCTTCTCATGTAAATTTGCACACTATCTTCTGGCAGTGAGACTGTAGAACTGCAGCTCCAGATATTACAGTAGGAATGACTTTATACTGTAGTCTTTGTATTCATTATTCAAGTGTAATGTTGAATTCTGATTCACAGTCATTTGTGGAGTTTACGTAGATCATACATATGACTATATCCTGCCTCAGCACACCCTCAGCGGTGGTAAAGTAGGCAGGGCTTTCCTCTGAGCCCTCGCTCTCCACTGTTTGATCCACCATCATGTGTGTTCTTGCCGGGTTTTGCAGCTGGTCAGACAATCGGTGAGGCTCTGACTCCGGGGCGATATTCAGCTCTGTCGCTCTTTCTTGCAATGGATTGTTGGTTGTTGTGGGCTTTGGCTCTTCGTCTGTGGTTGACTCTGGCTGTTGCTCTGTGCAGCGGGGGGACACTTGGCCGGGCTCTTAGTCCGAAGTGGGGCTGGTGGTGTCCTCCTCAGTAGGGCCTATGGTGAAACTGGGTCCGTTGCTCACCAGCACCCACTCCACAAACAGGGCGAAATCCCCCCCGAGGACCATCTCTTGACAACTGCGATCTGCACGTTGTGTTAATGCTCACAATGTAGAACGAGAACGAGCATTGTCCGGGAAGCTGGTTCTGTGGAAAATATCTAGGAATAGTCTGATATGGTACTCGAGGGAAAGGAGGAGGAGGAGGAGGAATTCAGGTTGATCCATAACCAAAAATAAAGGTTCTGTGATTCCACTAAATTATGTGAACTGTACATAATTTTTTTTATAACTTAACAGAGAAAATATCTCTGATCTCCCTCCACTGACCTAAAACAGCACACTCACTGACATTACATTCTCACATCTCTCACTACATCGATATCAGAGTGTCTGATGAACATATTATTCCCATAACTGAGGTGGCCTTGAGTTAGACACCGTACTCCCACAAAACCCCTCACAAAAAGCACTCATAAGAAATTAAAAAGTGACATTCCACAAGTAGCTCTCTCTTACATAATTTGTCAATTAAAAAATCAGCTACAATGCACAATACACATAAATGGAGTGACACAAATGCAAACACACATAAACACACTACTACACACATAGAATAACATTGGATTTGACTGTGATTTTTGTAGTTGCAAAAAAGTATACAGTCAAATAAAATAAAAAAAACTTTGACCAAGTCATTTTTATTATTATAATAATGATTTTATAATATCTAAATAAAAGATCTTGAGAATTTATCTACTACTATGTGGAAATGTTATAATGATCTGTAAGATCGGAGATCTTACACAGACACACACACACACACACACACACACTGGAAATGATGCATGGGGGAATATTTACAGATTTTAGCATTATGTGTGAATAACCAAAGCAGCTGTTGTTTGTAGGGCTGTGAATCTTTGACAAGACAGCGATTCGATTCAATTACGATTCATAGGTTTTTGATTCGATTCAAGAACGATTTTTGCAAATTTAGAATGATTCAATTCGATTCGATTCACAATTAAATTCGATTCGATTCGATTATAATGATTCGATTCTGCATTCTTTAAGTGCATTCACGGGATTATTTAAATGCTTCTACTAAATTCTTTAAATGCTTAGTCAGGGGGCAAATTACAGTAGCATTTATGGTTAGACAACCATAGGTTAGAAAAAACAACCTTTTGTCCATTGTTAAATGATAGTTTAATGATGCGACATGGCATACGTAAAAATGTATGTAAGCCAAGTTTTTAAAAAAAAGAGCTTAATGAGTATGTATAAGCTAACATTTTGTCACACCAGGGGCGTAGCTATAATTTCAGAAGTGACAGAAATGTCAAATACAATCATTTTATGTATGTAGCCTATATAATAATAATTATTATTATTATTTTTATTATTATAATTATTATTATTTATTTTTTTTACAAGGAATTATCTTCTTTTTTAATTACTTTTAATTAGCTGTAATAAATCAAATACACTGCTGGACAATAATCAATCATTTGTAATCAATAGTTTTTTCCTAATGGCAATTTTGTGATTGTTTTATATACTAGGCTACATTTAATTAGCAATTATTTAAATTTTCTGCACAGAATAAGGTAGAAAATATCCTTTATAGTTTCTGTACTGTAATAAATGACAATTAGCACTGCATCATTCATAAATTGTTTGTGGGTTTCATCAGTTCATTCTGCTTTTATTCAGTTTAGCTGCAGATATAGCCTGGCACGTCTATGAGAGCGAGATCGCTTCTCTTTCAGTGTGAAAACGTCTTCATCTCTGTTTAACTTTTCCTCTCCATCAGCGAATGATTCTGAGAGAAAACGTGCCAGATGTCTGTTTGCTAATGAAACAAACGCTAGGCTACTTTCATGCATATTATCAGATAAATCTCGTGCTCTTATTTCAAGGTCGTTGTTAATGCTGTGGTTAATTTTAAACGTTTCCTTCGTATATTCGGTTCATCCGCATTGTTTAAAAACATTTATCATTCAATGGATCTGTGCGTATGATTTAGACACTTACATTTCTGCTCCGTCCATGCAATAAATACAGCTGTCGACGGCTCCGGTAACTCCGTCGGTAAGATGCAGAGAGCCATTGACAAACTACAGAAAAGTAAAACTACTTCACGTTAGTATTACTGGCCACGAGTCCTATAGATCACACGTCAGCTGCGTCAGAGACGAACGGAGCGCGAGCGCAATCCTGTGACAGTCTCACATACAGTGGAGCGCGTGAAGGACAGATAAGAGGCACGATTCACGAACACTCTTCAAGGTCTCCATTAATTCATGCGTGTATTAATTTAATTTGTATACATTTTGAAAGCATTGAATCGCTATAGAAATCGGGATTCATTCGATTCTTAGCATTTTGAATCGATTACTGTCCAAGATCGGCGATTCACGATTCAAAAATCATGTTTCAGGATCGATGCATATGAATCGACAGGGTTTGTAATCGATGCATCGAGAAAACGAGTGAATCGTTACACCCCTAGTTGTTTGTGTCTCATCAGCTCCTGTGATGCTGGATTCAAACACTGCGAATCCACGTCTCCTCCTGTCTGAAGATCTGAAATGTGAAATACAGTAAGAACCAACCCCTATCTGATAATCCAGAGAGATTTGATGATTGTTACTGGGTTTTGGGTTCAGAGGGGTTTAACTCAGGGACATACTACTGGGACATGGAGGTTAAAGAGAGTCTGTGCTGGAGTATTGGAGTAACTACAGCATCAAACCAGAGGAAGGGACGGGATTTCTTTAATTCAATTCAATTCAGGTTTATTTGTATAGCACTTTTTACAATACAAATCGTTACAAAGCAACTTTACAGAAAATTATGTTTCCACAATATTTAGTAGTAGCTTATAAATTGTGACTGTCAGTTTGTGCACGTATGACAGGATTTTTTAGAAAAATTAATACAAGACGTAGTCAGCCAGATGATGAACATTATTAACAGCAATTATTATATGATGCAGTCACACTTGTAGCAATATTTGTTAGTTCTGTTGTTGATTCAGGGTTAGCATCATCTGAGGTCCTCTGATGGTCAGCATCATCTCTTCTCAGGTCTTCTGGATCCACACTGGAGCTTGTGTGAATCCTAGTTACCCTGGGATGTAAATCCCAGCAGGAACATAGAAAAAATAGAGACATCCAACAAAGTAAAATGTATTAGTTTAACCCAAGCTAAAGAATAAGAATACGCATTTGATCAGATGCAACTACACTTACAATTTAAAGGAACACTCCACCGTTTTTTGAAAAAAGGCTTATTCACATTATTTCCTACATTTAGATAGGTGGGCAAATGCATTTTTGTGTCAGTGCATGCATTGTTTTAGTTTGACTGGGTCGGCATTAGCTTAGCTTAGCACAATGAATGGAATCCTTTGTTGCCAGCTAGCATGGCCTGAGTAAAAGTGATCAAAAAAATTATAAAAACCCACCTAATTACTTCTTCTGGCCTGCGTATTCACAACGAGTACAAATAGCGATCCAGATTAACACTAGGCGATTTCCTAGGCAGATATTGACTTAGGACTATATTATGGGGAAGCAAAGACGAAGCACTGCTGCTTAGGCGAAGCACTGCTACTTCGGCGCAGAGATATCACGCAACACATGAAATCCCACGACTTCCGTCAACATACCGGCGTGAATAGTAGCTGCCTGGCTATTTTCCTTGCAGTACACAAATGGCGATGATTTTGAGAGAGACGAAGAGGGTGACTTCTCAGACAGTCAAGAACCAGAACCATACCTATTTGAACCAGAGTTTCAAGAAAAAGAGCTGCATGCTTTGGAAATAGAACGAAAGGAGGAGGAGGTTGCGTGATGAGAGCCAACATGAACTGGTGGTGTGAATGTGGGGGAATATGCCAATCTATGCCGACGGAAATAGAGTGTCTATGCTGTAGAGAGTGGGACATGTTTTTGCCATTGATGACCAGGCTCAACACGTCAGATCAAGATGAGCGTGCCCGAAGTTGTGTCACATCTACAGAGGATTTCACGGCGCTGATCCATTCTGCAGTACTCGATTTTTTTTTCCGGTGTGACAAAGTGAACTGGAAAAAACACCCCACGCCGAATGGACCAAATGGACAGCTGTCCACAGAGTAAGTGATTATTTTAATCATGACGCATGTATAGATCGACCCATATTATAGCTGTATTCACATAGAGTTGATGTTTTCACAGGCAATATAGGTTATATAGGAAAAGAAATAAAAGACAACTTACATGTGCACTTTGTTCTTCCTGTGTTTTCAAAGTAGTCCTCTGGTGCAAAATGTTCTTCGCAAACACGATACTGCTTTATTTTGTTGAGAGGCGTTGAACTACAGATCTCCAGAGCTGCTAGCCATTTATTTCTCAGTTCCACATTAGGTGGAATTCTGTGAAACATTACATTCGTGTATGTCCTTTGCTTGTTCTCACAACCTTTTGCTATGCAGGTAATAACCATGTTTGCTGTAACTTCTCAAAATAAATCATCCAAAAGCGAAGACACTCAGTGCAGGTCACGCCGGTATGTTCTTCTTCTTCTGTTTTTTTGACGCATTGCACGCCGGTATGTTGACGGAAGTCGTGGGATTTCATGTGTTGCGTGATATCTCTGCGCCGAAGTAGCAGTGCTTCGCCTGTGCTTCCCCATAATATAGTCCCAAGTCAATATCTGCCTAGGAAATCGCCTAGTGTTAATCTGGATCGCTATTTGTACTCGTTGTGAATACGCAGGCCACAAGAAGTAATTAGGTGGGTTTTTTTTTTGATCACTTTTACTCAGGCCATGCTAGCTGGCAACAAAGGATTCCATTCATTGTGCTAAGCTAAGCTAACGCCGACCCAGTCAAACTAAAACAATGCATGCACTGACACAAAAATGCATTTGCCCACCTATCTAAATGTAGGAAATAATGTGAATAAGCCCTATTTCAAAAAACGGTGGAGTGTTCCTTTAAGATACATTATGGGAATGCTTGGCGAAAGAGATTTTTTAGAGCGTTTTTAATCTAGATTTAAACAGAGAGAGTGTGTCTGAACCCCGAACATTATCAGGAAGGCTATTCCAGAGTTTGGGAGCCAAATGTGAGAAAGCTCTACCTCCTTTAGTGGACTTTGCTATCCTAGGAACTACCAAAAGTCCCGCGTTTTGTGACCTTAGGGTGCGTGATGGGTTGTAGCGTGGTAGAAGGCTAGTTAGGTACGCAGGAGCTAAACCATTTAGGGCCTTATAGGTAAGTAATGATAATTTGTAACTGATACAGAACTTAATAGGTAGCCAGTGCAGAGACTGTAAAATTGGGGTAATATGATCATATTTTCTTGACCTGGTAAGGACTCTAGCTGCTGCATTTTGGACTACCTGTAGCTTATTTATTGATGAAGCAGGACAACCACCTAGAAGTCCATTACAATAGTCCAGTCTAGAGGTCATGAATGCATGAACTAGCTTTTCTGCATCAGAAACAGACAACATGTTTCGTAGCTTGGCAATGTTTCTAAGATGGAAGAATGCAGTTTTTGTAACATGGGAAATATGATTTTCAAAAGACAAATTGCTGTCTAATATAACACCCAGATTTCTGACTGTAGAAGAAGTAACAGTACATCCGTCTAGTTGCAGATTGTAATCTACAAGATTCTGTGTAGTGTTTTTTGGTCCAGTAATTAATATCTCTGTCTTATCCGAATTTAATTGGAGAAAATTATTGGTCATCCAATCTTTTACATTTTTAACACACTCTGTTAGCTTAGATGATTTAGAGGTTTCATCTGGTCTCGTTGAGATATATAGCTGAGTATCATCAGCATAACAGTGGAAGCTAATTCCGTTCCGTATTTTCTTTAACACTGATGTCTGGAGTGTGACATTTGAACAGTTTAAACTGGATTTTGAGTAGATGTGAGTAAATCTGAACTATGACAGAGGAACAGTGAACATTCTTGCCATTCTTCTGGTGTGAGTGGTTTGCCCATCTTAGTATCTTACTATTCGATAGACAGTAAACTGCTGTCAAACTGCAATTGTTGTTTCCAATGTTTAATCCAAGTGGACAGTTAAAAATTCCCTAATTATCATTAACTTTAAAAGGACAGTAAAATGCATTCATCAGTTTCTTTCCATCCCTTCATCCTGTGTGTAATAATGTGTCAATCAGTTGAAAATATGGCTTTTTATGTTGAGTATGTTAGAGAATATATATATTTATATATATATATATATATATATATATAGTCTGAAATTAAAACCCTTATATAGTTACAGCATTAGGTCAGAGCTCAGTTTATCTTGTGATGCCATCACTTTAGATAGTTTCTGTCAGGACTCTTGACACTTGCGTTGAAGCTCTTTTAAGAAACTTCTGGCAAGGTGGATGGTTGAACTCTTTATTCTGGTTACAAAAATATTGATTTTCAAATATAATTACTGTATTAAGACATGTCATGTATCCATACTAATTTATTATAACAGAAGATGTCCGATGACAAATCTTCTTTAATATTTTAAATCACTATCCAGGGTCAAGCAAGGCAGACAAAGAGTTAACAAACATGAGATCCAAACAGGCAGTATGATAAAGAAGCAGAAACTCCTCCCTCTTACAGCACTTACCAGGAAGTGACTGTCAGGAAGTGAAAGTAAAGTTTAGATCACTGGAGCTCAAAGAGAGAAAATGGATTCACTGTCTGCAGATGATTTTTCTTGTCCCGTGTGTATTGAAATCTTCAAGGATCCTGTTGTTTTATCATGTAGTCACAGTGTCTGTAAAGAGTGTCTCCAACAGTTCTGGAGAACTAAAGAAACCCAGGAGTGTCCTGTCTGCAGGAGAAGATCCTCAAGAGATGATCCTCCATGTAATCGTGTTTTAAAAAACTTGTGTGAGACGCTCCTGAAGGAGAAGAAAGAGAAGTGTTCATCAGAGTCTGAGGAGCTCTGCAGTTTACACAGTGAGAAACTCAAACTCTTCTGTCTGGAGGACAAACAGCCGGTGTGTTTAGTGTGCTTTACTTCACAACAACATGACAATCATAAAGTCAGACCCATCAATGAAGTTGTGTCATCATATAAGGTGAGTCAGATTTATTTTCTGAGCTAAATTTCTCAGTACCATTTTGCTTATATATATTACATAGACATATTACATAAGTCTCCAGTGTTATATTGATTTTCAATATAAATTCCAGGAGGAGCTCAATACAGCACAGAAGTCTTTACAAGAGAAACTTGAACATGGAGAAACAATGAAAGGACAGTTTGAAGAAACAGTTCAACACATCAAGGTGAGCACTGATTCTTGACATTTCCAAATGTGACCTTTTTTAACTGGAAGACAGAACCGTCGAATGCACATATTTTAATTAAAATAGATGATACCACGGGGCCATTGAATGCTTGAATCTGATTGGCTGCCGAACGTTCTGAGGCGTGCAATTATTTTCTTGGAAACGTACGGCGGTGAATATAGTTCCAGGCAGCTCTTTTAACCGCATTACAGTTCCATATCACTTCGCATAGTTAACAGTAATAACGGTCACGCAGTTTGCACAAAAAGGTGTTGTCAGCGTTGCCCTAGCGATTTTATCAGTTAGCCTATATAGTGTAGCAACTTAAAGGTAGAGGCTACACATGACATTTCTCACCTAGCGAGGAGACATCGCTGTTTAGAGACGCAAAGAGCCTAATTCACACAAGCTCTCTCTCTCTCTCTGTGTGTCTCTGTCTCTCTTGCTCTCTTTCTAATAATTTAATTAATAACTGCATTAGAATGCTTTCAACATTTATGTTTTGGAACTAGCACAAGAGGCATTGGACGAGATGCGGAAGAAATAGTCCTACTCACATTAGCAATTTAAGTACAAAAACCGGACAAATCTCTTTAAATATATAATCAGATTGATGTCTTGAGGGGTGGTCACCATAGTATAAGCGGAATAATTGACGACGAGCTGTTGAATTATTAGAAAAATAATGCACTCCGCTGCGCGTAATGGTGCATCACTATCTCGGGTGTGCATTATTTTTCTAATAATTCAATGGCCCATCGTCAATTATTGCTTACATAATTATGTAAATTATCATTACATAGTTACATAAAGTAATTTACAACATAGTTTACTCTAACACTTTACAATAAGGTTCCATTAGTTATTGTTGGTTAATGTATTAACTAACATGAGCAAGCAATGAACAATATATGTATTACAGTATTTATTAATCTTTGTTAATGTTAGAGAAAATACAGCCGTTCATTGTTAGTTCATGTTAATTCACAGTACATTTGATTTTAATAATGCATTAGTAAATGTTGAAATTAACATGATAAAATGAAAATGTTAACTAATAAACCTTATTGTAAAGTGTTACGTTACCATTTACTTAAAATATATGGAATGAAATTTTTGAAATAAACATGGGAAAACGGATGGGAAAATGGGAAACGGATGAAAGATATTGATGACTGTTCACAAATGATTTCAGGGCAACAGTAACCATTGTAACAGAGTTATGTTTCTCTCACATTTTAAAATTGCTTAATTCATATTAAGAAGTTTATTTTGCATAATGGCAGTGCAAGGGGCAAATATAACCATTTGCGTAAACAAAGTTTCTGCTGTTGGTTGCTAGTTGGCAGGACTATGCACAAGCAGGAATCATATATTTGCTAGTAGCGTCCAACATTCACTATCATCATTTAAGAGCATGTAGATATACAGTATAATCATATTTATCAACTGTACTGACAATATGCATCTGAGAAAAACATGAGCGAAAAGATAAGATGTCTAAAGTAATGTTGCTGATTTGGTGAAAATATCTTATCTTACCACAAGGGTCTAATTTAATATTTTCACTTAAAAAAAGGGAAAATTTTTACTTTTACTCCACAAAATGCTGATGTGTCCACAGATACCTCATTAACAAATCAATATAAAAGCCTTTGATATTCAACATAATACAGTGTCATAGATGTCAAAGATCACTTTCCAGAGACACAAAACTAGATCAATTAATCTCAAAACAACTTTGACTGACTAAATCTCACAACGAGTGACGTCATTCATTAAAAGTGCTGAGATGAGATTTTTTGCCATATATGGTCAAGAGAAAAATTAAGGTGGGGGTCAACTTTCTCCAGAGTGACATCTTAAACCATCAAAGATAAAAGGAAAAAAATTATTTATCTAACCTTCATCAAGTAGTGATGTATATTTGTATATATGCACCCTGCTGTGTACAATGTGTATTTGTACCTGCTGACACTGAACATCTTCTGCTACAGTGTTAGTAAAGTTAAAGTAGTAGTTAACTAACCCACATTTACTCACTCGCTGTTCATGCTGCTTCAGAATCAGTCACGTCTTTGAGATGATTGAAGTGAATGTGTTTGATTTCAGTCTCAAGCTGATCACACAGAGCGTCAGATTAAACAGCAGTTTGAGACGCTTCATCAGTTTCTCAGAGATGAAGAAGAAGCTACAATCACTGCACTGAGAGAGGAAGAGGAGCAGAAGAAGCAGCTGATGAAGGAGAAGCTGGAGGAGATCAACTCACACATCTCAGCTCTTTCACACACAATCAAAGACATGGAGGAGATGATGAAAGACAGTGACGTCTGCTTTCTGAAGGTCTGATTTCAGATCATTGATTGATTGATTGATTGATTGAGTTGTTGATGATAAATTGTGTGTTTGTTCTGCAGAAGTTTCCAGTCTCGATGGAAAGGTGAGTGATCTTCTCTCTCTCTGCTTCTGATCCAAAGTCACTTCAGTTCTGATCCTGAATGTTCTTCCAGAGTCCAGATCTCATCACAGCCGGATCCACAGACTCCTTCTGGAGCTCTGATTCATGTGCCACGATACTTGGGAAACCTGCTCTTCAGAGTCTGGAAGAAGATGCAGGACATCGTCCAGAACAGTGAGTCTGGAGAAGATCTGTCTGTCCAGGACCCACTGAATGATCTCCTTCCCAATGATGAGGAGGAGCACATTCAAACAATGAAAGGAAGTATGTGAATGTCACCCTCAGATGTGCGATGCTGTCACTCCTGTTACACTAACCCTGCCTCTGACCTTTGACTTCTGCAGTGCAGCACCAAGACCAAGCTGGTCAGCAGGGCAGCAATGAGATCAGCACCCACCTCAGAATCCTTCATAACCTGGTGAAAGAGTACGCAGCTCAGGGCCGGTACGAGGTGGCGGTGCCGCTCTGCAGAAAGGCTCTGGAGGACCTGGAGAAAGCCTATGGACATGATCATCCCAACGTGGCCACCATGCTCAACATCCTGGCACTCATGTACAGGTGAGAGAAAGTCCTGATTCACTGGGTGGGGATGAGGAGCATGTATTTGTCATGATATGAAGAAATGCAACTTCACATTTTGGATTGACAATGTCTGTTGAATCAGCGGACTGGATTTTAGACCGCTGGATTTTAACATTTGGCTCAAGTGGAGTTGAAAGTGGCTTTTCCACTCAGAATTAAGAAACAGCAGAATCAATGACATGCATCTGAGTTATAGGATGAAATATCTCTGTTTGTCCGTTTCAGAGATCAGCGAAAATATAAAGTAGCTAATCGCTTGCTGATTGATGCTCTCTCCATCAGAGAAAAGACACTTGGGAAAGACCATCCTGCTGTAAGTGAAATAAATGTTGATTTGAGCAACTGATGGGAAGTTATGTAACATCTTTTATGTGTAGAAAATGGCAGCAAAAGAGATGCTAGTAAAATACATCTTATAAGATATTAGATAGCAAATACCATAAAATAACAAAGCAAAGGCTGGTGAAAGGATGCAAATTCTTTCAAAAGCATCTCAGATGTCTCAGTGGTTAATGAATTTGGAGAAATAGATTAATGTTAATTATGAATTATTGAGCACTAAAATACAAACTTCAAATGGCCAGCTGGATTTGCTCATGTACCATAAAGGTAAAATGTCATACTGTATCCCATCAAGATATTGTGTCATGGTGTTTCAGGTGGAAGCTACTCTCAATAATCTGGCTGTGCTGCACAGGAAACGAGGCCAATATAAGGAGGCTGAGCTATTGTGTAGACGAGCACTAGAGATCCGAGAGAAGGTCAGTGAAAGTCCTGTTGTCACATCGTACTGTATGTGAAATTCCGCATGTCAGTTTTACTTAAGTACCATATATATATATATATTTTTGGTTATTTGTAACTAAACTCTGTCTGGTTGAGTCAGACAAACCTAGACAAACCTTGACATAGAAAATGACTATTGCTTTGAGTGTGAAATATTTTAACATGTCTAATGAAATCTGATGCAAGAAACACAAGCGTAGAAAATACAGTTTGGAGTCATTATAGACAGACCACATGAATAAAGCGAAACTACTGACCTGTCTGTTTCTCTATGTCTTTCAGTTGTTGGGGAAAGATCATCCCGATGTGGTGAAGCAGTTGAATAATTTGGCCCTGGACTGTCAGAATCAGGGCAAGTATGAGGAGGTGGAGTGTTATTACCGCAGAGCTCTGAAGATTGATGAATGCAAACTAGGCCCAGAAGACCCCAGTGTGGCCAAAACCAAGAAAAACCTGGTTAGTTGATCTGCTGATCTGCTGGAGAATAATGTTAGATACTATAGACCGTATCAGACCACGTTAAAGAAAACTACAGATGTGTCACTGAGGAAATGAATATATGAATACTCCCACTAAAACGTGTGTTGTTTCTGTGGAATTGATGTGACTCTAAGTTGTGAGTTCTTGACCTCAAGGCAGTGTAGTTTTATATTTGTTCTCTTATCAAACATTGGTTGTTCTCCACACTTTTGAATCCATACCTGTCAAATCATGCTCACGTTCACTCCATTCACACTCCATGTATGAAGCAGTGAAATGTTCCTTGTCTCTGTGCAGGCATCCTGCCTTCTCAAACAAGGCAGATATAAAGAAGCTGAGATTCTGACCAGTTCTCATGAGAAGGAGTTTGGATTGGTGGACGGTGAGCTGTACATTTTTATTCATTTTTTATTTTGCGTTTTTTTTTTGGATGCTGCTGTAGCTTTTATATAAAACAAACTTCTTATTTGTTATAAAGTCTGTAATAAGACTGTTTTTTTTCTTCTCTTTAAATGTACTCTACTTTGCATACAGTATTGATCAGACTTTTTGATCAGTGTTAATTTCTGACATGTTTGACTGTTTGTACTCTATCTGTTCTGTTTGCAGACATATTGACATATTATGAGATGATATATTTGGATTGTCACATTCCTTTTGAAAACTGACTCAAACATAACTACTGTTCCCCTTGATTCATCTCTTTCTGACAGAGACAGATCTAGATTCAGTGGTAGCAGAGATCAATATAGGCAGTATTAGAGAGCCTACTGTCCCACAGCATGATGAGTAATGATGTTACTTGTATGTGTTTGCAGCTGAAAACAAACCCATCTGGATGCACGCTGAGGAAAGAGAGGAGGTGAGCAAGGTGTGTGTTGTGGATGAAACAAGTGTTTGTGTTTCTGCCCGTCTGTTGTCGCTCAAACTGTCTGTCTGCTGATATTCAGGGGGAACTCAGTGACAACACACTGTATGAAAAACAAGGCTGCGGCTACAAAGCCAGTAAAGTCGACAGGTAAGCTGCAGGAAAACATTGTTCTTAAAGCTGCCTGTATTTGATAAATGCCATAAATCAGACAGAGGCATATATTAATGATCACAAACCACCTGATGGAATATTGTCACATAGTCCTCACATCGTCAAACAGTGTTTTTAACCAGACACAGAGTACCATATTTTTCGGACTATAAGTCGCACATGAGTATAAGTCACATCAGTCCAAAAATACGTCATGACGAGGGAAAAAACATATATAAGTCGCACTGGACTATAAGTTGCATTCATTTAGAACCAAGAGAAAACATTACCGTCTCCAGCCGCTAGAGGGCGCTCTATGTCTTCAGTGTAGAAGCGCCATCTCGCGGCTGGAGACGGTAATGTTTTCTCTTGGTTCATTTCTCTCGGTTCATGTCAAATTAATTTTGATAAATAAGTGGTACCTGACTATAAGTCGCAGGACCAGCCAAACTATGAAAAAAAGTGCGACTTGTAGTCCGGAAAATACGGTACATGAAGAAGATGAATTTGTCGAAATGCCTCAACATCCTCAACAAAATCAAAAGAAATAAATCAAGAATTAAGCCTTTAAAATTTTGTTCCACTCCATTTGATTTAATATTTTCTCTTGGTTGTGTATCCTTCCTCACTGGATGTGTTGTTTTGTCTGTAGTCCAATCATAAATGTGACACTGAGGAATCTAGCAGCTCTGTACCGCAGACAGGGTAAGATAATGGCAGCAGAAATGCTGGAGGAATGTGCCACAAGATCCCACAAACAGGTATAGAACAGACTTCATTTGTCTTTTGTCTCGTGATTTTCCTCCTGCTTATTATTTAAAAAATACTTGCACCTCATAAGTGATCTGTAAGCCGAGCCTCATTCAGTGCACTATCAATAAAACTTGGGGGTTTTTTTAGTACGTGTTTTGATGATCATTTGTGTTTTTTCACTTGTCATAATCAGAATTTTTTACTAATATTTGTTACCCTAATTTCCTGCTGTGGAATTGGTAATTGTGAAATTTCTCTAAATGTCTCTAAAAAGTAGATGTCATAGCAATATTATATTTACAGAAGATATATATTTGATATATCGCTATCTTTAAATAAATCAGTCATATAAAGTTTTGCTCATGTGGCCCACTCATAATCGTGTTATATGATCATGATTACAATATTGACCAAAAGAATCGTGATTATGACTTTTGCCATAACCGAGCAGCCCTACCCAATGTTGTCCTACAACTGTATGAATTTCCTTCTTCCATTGAGCACAAAAAAATATATTTTGAAGAATGTTGGAAACCAGACAGTTAATGGATACCATCTTCATAGTATAGAAAACAAAAATGCTATGGATGCAGAGCCAGCGCCAGACCATACCTAACAGTGTGGCACGCAATCAGCAATAACTTGCAAAACAAGGCATAAAAACAACAAGTACAGTGCTAGCGTGCACACATAGGCTACAAATGGTAAAAACTGTCATCTCATTCCCGTATAAAGTGACGAAAATCACAAACTAATCAGTATTAGAACAATCAAGTTGCAACAAAAACAAAACAGATTGACAGTTATAAGCTGTTGACGTTCTAATAGCCACACTTCACATTTAAGCTTATGTAAATTAATTAAACGCATAACTTACCTTTTAAAAAAGCTGAAGGCGGCGCGTGTAGATTTGTAAATTTCGCCTCATTAGCCCTAATCTCCAAATTTGAGCCAACCGGTGTTTGCGTGATGTCAGATGGAGTAGGCGGTGCTGGATGAGAAGGCAGGGGGCTAATAAGGCTTTGCAGAAGCAGATCCGACGATCCCTTTTCTAATATACATATTTTACGCGATCAATAAAATGTTGTGAAAGGACTCAATGCTAGCATCCAGGGCCAAATGCTGGCCAAATGGGTGCCCTAAGCAGGATTGTATTGTTGTGCCCCCCTTCCACAAATATGATGAAAAAAAATCACTATGGGGTGAAAACAGAACTTAAAAATAAAGTTAATAAATTGATAAATTCTATTATTTACAAATTACAATTTTAGCTCTCGTCATTTACCTATGGCTATAACTTTGTTTCTAATTTATTTTATTGTCTCAAGCATTCAGAAATGACAAAAGATAGAAAATTAAGTAGTTTTACTATGATAAATCCATGGTTTATTTTTGTAAGTGTTGTGATGTCCACATGTTTTTGTTGAAGAAATTATAAAGGCTGTGTCATTTATAACGAAAAGGTGTCCAAAAATAAAAGATTAAGTGAATATTTGAATTAAATGTTTGGCCAATAGCCTAAACAAGGATTTGATCGTCATGTAAGTGTAGCAGCAGCAATTACCCTTTGGCTATGTTATACATAAATTGTTTATTTAGTATTATTGTTATTAACCAGTGTTATTAATCTTTATTACCTCATTGTTTTTATATAATGCATTTTAAGTTTTTTGTTTTTTTATAACCCTTGTTAAAACCATGGCAAATTTTTGTAAGGGAACCTGGAAAATCAGAAAGAATATTAGATGCGTTGATGGTTGTGAAATTATTTTCAACATTAAAACTCAAACACGTAAACAGCCAAAAAACAAAACAAAACAAAAACACAGGAATATGCCTGAAACGGGCCTCGTTTTTACCTAAATGATTTACAATTTATTTTAATAAACATTAAATGTATAAGGTGTGCATTATAGGTGACACCTAAATTAACACATTACAGTTGTTTATGACTGTAAATCTTTATCCTCAAATACTATTGAGCTTCAATGTTCCTGTAGCTCAAGTGGTAGAGCATTGCGTTAGCAAGCGCAAGGTTGGGGGTTCGAATCCCAGGGAACACATGTTAGGAGAAAATTGTTAGCTTGAATGCAATGTAAGTCACTTTGGATAAAAGCGTCTGCTAAATGCATAAATAAAATAAATATGCCAACCTCCCCATCTCTCTAATGAAGCCAATAAGGAAGTGACTAAAACTGTAATTCATTGACTGGCCACTTGAGGTTGGCTGCAAAAGGGAGTCAGTCCCATAGACTCCCCATGTTAAAATGCCCAACTTTACAGCAGGCAAAACATGTTTACAGCCTGGTGCAAAAAATGAGTTTGGTCTAAATAGCTAATTTTGCCCTTCATGACAACTGTGAGGGGGGTGAATTTTTTGGAACCAGAAACTGTTTGGTTGCCAACATTCTTAAAAACATCTTCTTTTGTGCTCAACAGAAGAAGAAAAAATCTTACAGGTTTGGAACTATGTAAGAGTGAGTAAATGATCAGATCATTTTGGGGTAAACTTTAAGATTTTAGTTTTCATTATTACTATTAAATTCACAAAAAGTATATTTATTAAAAATCATCAAGCTTGATGAAGAGCCTCAGAGGTGAATTACTGAATCTGATGGGTCAAGCAAGCAGCATGAGAGATTTCTGTGCTTGTTTCTGACAGCTGCTTTGTGAGGCTCATGTTTGTCATTCAGTAGCAGAAAAGCTGATCTGAGTTGTATAAAGCAAACATACTGTGTGAGAATGAGATGAAGGCTTATATAGATTCATTCTAATGCAATACACTCAAGCTAATGTGTTGTAAATACTGTAGGGCAAACTAAAGTGTGTTTAATTGTGTCACTTTTAAATGTGAGTGTGTGGGATGTGTATTGAGTCTGTGTGTGTTTGTGCAGGATGGCAGTGGAGAATTGAATCGCAGCGACTCAGTTGGACGGCTCAGAACTGTGTTGAGCAAGCGCAGTAAAATGCTGGTGAAGAGACTACAGGACGGCAAACCCCCACAGATGCACAAACCCGAGTTCAAGCAAATACAACAAGAACACACAAAGTAATACACAGTGTAGAACATTGTGGCCAAAACTTAACCCTTATAATTGTTACAGCAAATCCTGATCTGATCTGATCTAATGGGACAGAATCTACCTGAGGCTTCCTGTAAAACACCCTAAGCAACTGACAAAATGTAATCTCGCTGCTGGTTAGGACAGATCCATGTTAAATAGTTGTGCTTTCTAATGTTTTATACTGATTTATTTTGGGCTGCACTGTCATCTCTTAGTGTAATTAGACAATCTCAGCTTGTGATAATGGCAAATACTTTATGATAATGAGTGTAGTCTGACCCAATCCTTAAAAGAAAACATTTAGTATTACAAAGATTTTATTAGCCATTATTTCTGTTTGACGGTGTCAGTGGAAGTTTTGTAAGTTTTAGTTAATTTTGGTGACAAATTACTCACACACGTTAGTGTCATGACACACAAATCACCACAAACTTACAATGACACACATTTGAGCTTTGAAGACATTTTTATTTTAGTTGTCATTTTCATTGTATGTTTCTTCTCTAGAAAATGAAAGCATGACACCTCACTGCTCACCTCACTGATTTTAACTCAATAGGAGTTAAAACCTGTACAAACTTAACTGCTCCACTCTTAACCAACCAGAACCTTCATATGAGACTTGTAAACTTTAAAAAAAAAAATCCATCCATCACCATTTTTTTTTTACATGCATACATTGCATAGTTAAAATCTATGCTGTCTTCTGTTTTAGCATGGACTTTTTGAGTATTTCCATTTGCAATGAATTCTTACTGTATACAGGCTGATCCTTCTTTGTATTAGTTGGCTGAGTAATTATGTAATTACTGATTGTAAAAGACCCCACAATCAGACTTCTAATGCAGATCAAACTACATGCATGATCAAATCAATCAGTTGCTTTAATAACTTTATTATCATAATGAATTTGACAATCACCAATAAAGCACAGTAAATATAACTCTCACAAATAAAGTGTCTTAAGACTTTTTATTATCATTATTTGTGCTTTCTCATTGTCCTTTACTGTCTTATCTGAGGTTTCTGCATTATACATGAGAGAATATCAAAGCGAGTTAATTCTGAATGCATTTTTTTTTTTATGAAATCTGAAGAAATTATGCTGTCTGACACTGTCTGCTGTTTTCCACACACACAAAGCTGATCAGAAACTCCACCCTCTTACAACACTTACCAGGAAGAAACTGACTTGTTTCTCTTTCTGTATTATTTACTCTGTATTCATTTTCTTGGCAAGATCAAAAATGAATCAGAAAATGAAGAAAAGTATGTTTCTAGACAGCAGATCTTTATGATTTTCATGGTTATTCATTTTTTAAACCATTAATCAGGAAGTGAAAGTAAAGTTTAGATCGCTGGAGCTCAAATGAGAAAAATGGATTCACTGTCTGCAGATGATTTTTCTTGTCCCGTGTGTATTGAAATCTACAAGGATCCTGTTGTTTTATCATGTAGTCACAGTTTCTGTAAAGAGTGTCTTCAACAGTTCTGGAGAACTAAAGAAACCCAGGAGTGTCCTGTCTGCAGGAGAAGATCCTCAAGAGATGATCCTCCATGTAATCGTGTTTTAAAAAACTTGTGTGAGACGCTCCTGAAGGAGAAGAAAGAGAAGTGTTCATCAGAGTCTGAGGAGCTCTGCAGTTTACACAGTGAGAAACTCAAACTCTTCTGTCTGGAGGACAAACAGCCGGTGTGTTTAGTGTGCAGAGACTCAGAGAAACACATCAATCACACATTCAGACCCATCGGGGAAGTTGTTCCAACATACAAGGTAAGACTAATTTAAACTTAATAATTAGAGGATTTAGCCATACAAATGTCTGATATTTGTGACACAAATATATGACACTATGTATCACATTCATGAACATACTACAAAAATCTCTAATGTCTTATAGATTTTCCTTTTAAATTTCAGGAGAATCTCAGTACAGCACTAAAGTCCTTACAAGGCAAAGTTACAGACAAAAAAAATATTGTAAGAGAGTTTGAGAAAACAGTTAAACACATTAAGGTGAGGAAACCAAACAACTTCATGATTTGTAAAGACATTTAATTAATATAAACTCACTCTGTCCAGAAAGTTGGCTGTTGCTGTAGAGGATGTGATTGTTTTTTCTACAGATGATTGAAGTGAATGTGTTTGATTTCAGTCTCAAGCTGATCACACAGAGCAGCAGATTATACAGCAGTTTGAGAAGCTTCATCAGTTTCTCAGAGATGAAGAAGAAGCTACAATCACTGCACTGAGAGAGGAAGAGGAGCAGAAGAAGCAGATGATGAAGGAGAAGCTGGAGGAGATCAACACACACATCTCAGCTCTTTCACACACAATCAAAGACATGGAGGAGATGATGAAAGACAGTGACGTCTGCTTTCTGAAGGTCTGATTTAAGATGATTGATTGATTGATTGATTGATTGATTGATTGAGTTGTTGATGATAAATTGTGTGTTTGTTCTGCAGAAGTTTCCAGTCTCGATGGAAAGGTGAGTGATCTGCTGCTGTCTCTGCTGTCTCTGCTTCTGATCCAGAGTCACTTCAGTTCTGATCCTGAATGTTCTTCCAGAGTCCAGATCTCATCACAGCCGGATCCACAGACTCCTTCTGGAGCTCTGATTCATGTGCCACGATACTTGGGCAACCTGCTCTTCAGAGTCTGGAAGAAGATGCAGGACATCGTCCAGAACAGTGAGTCTGTGAAGATCTGAGCTCTTACACACACACACACACACACACACACGCTGGAAATGATGCATGGGGGAGGATTTTCAGATTTTTGCATTATGTGCATTACAGAGGCATGGGAGGCAGTGTCTCCTCAAAAAATGCAGAAAATAATAGATATTACAAAAATAAAACGATGCAATTGTTACTAAATGTGACATTAAAAGTGTAAAAGTCATTCATTTTTATAAAGTAACAATCCCCAACAGCGACACCCACAGCTACAGTTACAGCGGAGACATGCCTACATCACACTATGTTTGGATATAATTGGTTAAATCATTGTGCCATAAATCCTGCCTCTTGTTTTTACACAATACTCAGATAAACATCACATCAATGCTTTTCATGTCACGTCAAAATCAAACTTGAAATGTAAGTAAATTAATTGATTCATCATTAAGACTTCCGGAAGGATGTATTAAACTAGACAAAGGATGTACTGCTCAGATAAATTAGCAAATTTTACTATACCAATATTTTTTAATTGCCTGTTAAAGTGTTATATATGAACTTTACACAGCACACTGATTCTTTAATAATAAATTTGTGCACAAACACAAATACTGCCCCAAGGAAATATTGATTTTATTAACTTTTTACTTGTTCCAATATTTTAAATTAGCCTTTGAGATTAGCTCTATTGCATGGCCAAAAAAAAAAAAACTTACTGTCAGACTCTGTATTAGCTGGCTAGCCAGGTAAGTTTCAGTTTAGTTTTCACCAATCCTGGATTTTAGGTACTATGTGGCTTGGCTTCTAGCCAAGATCATGTAATATAAATAAGCTGTAGTATCAAAAGATTTAAAGTGGGGGTACAATGGTGTTTCGTGTATTCAGAGTTGTTCACAGTGTTAAAAAGATGGATTCTCATGCTAAACATGGCCAAAGTTGTAAAAAATAATTTACAAGAATGACTGTGGGTTGGTACAAGTTTTGGCTGTTTTTTTCGATCATGGATCTAATGACATAGACAAGAGCAGAACTCCTTATAAGAGCATTTCTGTCGGAAAAGCGTGCCCATGCCCATGTTGGCCAGAGGAGAGCGAGACCGCGCACATCAATGCGATATTTGTATTTAACTATCTATCATCACGCTACACATAATGAGTATTTAAACAAAAGACACAAGAAATCAGTTACAAACTTAAATTTTATACTGTAAGACACATTTTGAGCCTTTTTTTTAGTAAAATGAATCCATAAAACAAAAAAAATTAGTCCAAGTATTTTATAGACAAATTTTCTTTTTCTTTGTTTTACTTTCAGACAAATCTAGTCATTTTTTCACCAGAACAAACAGTAACTAAAACTAAATTTTAAAGTTAAAATGAATATGAATAATGTCAGCTTTAATTAGAGGTGAACTATAGCGTTTGGACAAATATGTTTATATTAGTAAGGAATAGTTTACCCCAAAATGAAAATTATCCTTTAATTTATTCACCCTCAAGCCATCCTAGTTGTACAGGACTTTCTACTTTCAGTCGGACACAATCAGAGTTATATTAAATAATATCCAATATTCAATATAACTTTAAAGCTCTAAAAAGCACATCCATCCATCATAAATATAATCCATACGACCCCAGGGGGTTAATAAACCTCGTATGGATGTCTTTTATGATGGATGGATGTGCTTTTTATAGCTTTAAAAACTCTGCCACTATTCAATACCATTACAAAGCTGGGAATAGCCATGATATTATTTAATGCAACTCTGATTGTGTCCGGATGAAAGAAGAAAGTCCCATACAACTACGATGGCTCGAGGGTGAATCAATTATGGGATAATTTTCATTTTGGAGTTAACTATTAATTTAATATACTGAACATTTGGAAAACCAGGACAGCATGATCAAGAGCAAGATTAAGAATATTTTATACCAGATCTAAATTTTTCCAGAGCCCTTTACTGCAGCTGTCAGCAGGTTTAGTAACTCATCAAGTACCCCTCTTGGAAGGAAGAGCTCCATTGAGCAAGTTGATCCATAAGAAATCCATCTTCTTAAGTGCAAGTCAAATTTTTTTTTGAGAAAGCCAAGAGAAGGACAGCATTACCACCAGTCATGAATGTCAGAAGTTCCTCAAATGGTTTTTCTGCTAAGAACATTATAAAACATCAATCCCCCGTTTCACAAACAAAACAAGATTTAAGCCTGGTCCTGGACTAAATGTTAAGAGTGGTTTTAACTGAAAGCAACTTGCATTGCCAGCTCTTAAAACATGTCAGTGTCATTCTTTTGTCTCAAGATGCACAACAGTGATATTTTGTTTATGCATTAAAGAGTAATGCATGGCTATTAGTTTTAGCAAAATCCAACCATTGTTTAGGAGTTGGACTCTTGACATTCCTTTAAGGACAACTGTGGTTTCCGGGGAGGTCAAAAGACACACTTCTCTAATGAAAGGACCACCTGTGTTTCTTTGGCAACTAAAGGAAATAAGAAAATGTAATTGTGCACTTGTATTTTCATTAACTAATTCAGAAATAACATATCTTACTTCAGGCAGTTAAATATTCAATTATAAGAATGTGTGTGACTGTGACTTAATGCAAAACTTTGCAAAATGAATAAGAATACATTGTAATTGTATATTGTATTTCACTATTTTACCTTCAAGAAAAAAAGAAAAAAAAGAAAAAAGATAAATATATATATATATATATATATACACACACACACACACTCACACACACCCTACCATATTGCAACGCCTCAAAGCGGTCAATACAACACAGCCAATAATAACTTAAAGAGGTTGCCACCGTTTAGTAAACTGTGACTAGCTTTGGCTCTTCCTGCTGACTTGAATGGTTATGTTTCCTGTTTGTCAGATTATAGCCTTTCATTTTTAACCATAAATGTGCATGCTGTTTTCTGATGTTCACTGTTTTCGTGTCTTTTCCCCATGTCACTTAAAATGTTTCCGTTTTGAATGGTTGTTACCAAGGCGAGACACATGAGGAAAAAATAAATGATCAGATGAGGGACTATATTCTGTCATAAATCACATACCATTCATTGCTGAACTTTCTACCGTCCATTACTGGAGATTTAATTAAATTACTGGTTGATATGTCCTGATTTCAGTAATGTCTATACGCTTTTGGTACGTGAATTAGATCTTGTTCAGACACTGGAATTGATGCAAGGGGGAAGATTTACAGATTTTAGCATTAAGTGTATAATTAAAGGGGCTGTTGATTGTGTCTCATCAGCTCCTGTGGTTCTGGATCCAAACACGGCTCATCCAGATCGCATCATTTCTGAAGATCTGACCAGTGTGGAATACAGAATACATTGTGGAGACACTGAGCGTCTTCCTGATAATCCAGAGAGATTTGATGATTGTTACTGGGGTTTAACTCAGGAACACACTGCTGGGATGTGGAGGTTAAAGAGAGTCTGTCCTGGAGTATTGGAGTAACTACAGCATCAAACCAGAAGAAGGGACGGGATTTCTATAACACTGATGTCTCGAGTGTGCAATATGATCAGTATGGACTTTATGAACGGTCTGGTTTTAATATTAAACAATATCTTGAGCGTGTGAGACTGTATTTTTGTAATCCGAGCGAGAGGACATGTAAACACTTCATCGGATTGAAAACCGAAACTGGAAAGTACTGCGCATGCGCAGTGTCGTCGAAATAGCGTAATGACGTATGACGCGCGGAACGAGGTGTTCCTCCTGGTGAATAAAGTGTCATAAATAATTGTCCTGTCATCTTAAAGCTCTCTTTTCACTCAGCGTATTTGAAGTGGAACACGACCACGTCCCACCAGTCCTTGTTTAAGACTCCCATCAACATTTACCTAAATGTATTTGAGAATCAGAATGTGAGACAGCTCATTGTCTAAGTTTTTGAATATTTGAAAGTGACAGGCTTGACGCGTCAAGAATTTCATTTTAAAACGCATTTTATTTTATCTGTCTCTCCCATACACTCATTTCAGTATTACTCAGTGTTGAGGGTAATGCATTACAAGTAACGCGAGTTACGTAATCAGATTACTTTTTTCAAGTAACTAGTAAAGTAACGCATTACTTTTTAATTTACAAGAAAATATCTGAGTTACTTTTTCAAAAAAGTAACGCCAGTTACTTTGTATTCCCATTTTTTGACTGACAAGCCTCCTGTCAGAAATCGGAAGTATGGAGGCATTGTGTGCGCTGTGTGAACATGTTACTGTAGTTCTAGACTAAATGTGAATGTGCATTAATTCATCCCACTCACAAAAAAAACAAAAAACAAAACAGATTTAGTATTCATCAAAATTAATCAAAACAGTGAAATGCAAACTCAGAATATGACGCAAACCTGCAATAACTAAATATATTAAATAACACAAATGTATCTATTCCCATTTTATTAACAATGTCTTTGCTGCTGACCTTTAATGATCCAGTTCAACCATACTAATAATTAAAAAATGATTTAGATAAACTAACAATTGCTGAAGAGTGTTGAACCTTCTTCTCCTGTGTTCTACTGTACAGACGTGAATTTACTTTTCCTTCAGCCTGAGGTTTATTCATTACACTTTTTGGTGTGAAAGGGCTTTTACATTTGCTATAAGTAGAACTTCTTATATTAAAAACAATCAAGCCCTGCTCATATTTAAAAAGTAACGTGAAAGTAACGCAAAAGTAATGTAACACATTATTTTCCATAAAAAGTAACTAAGTAACGTATTTAGTTACTTTTTTAGGGAGTAACGCAATATTGTAAGGCATTACTTTTAAAAGTAACTTTCCCCAACACTGGTATTACTTACATTTTATATACTTTTTCTATTACTGGTTTTAATGTTGCTGAAAGTGTTGTCTTCCCAAGTTAGAAATAAAGTTTTTTAGTCACATCATATTGTGTCTATTAATGGTCCTGTTTATTTTAATGGTTCACCATCACTTCCTCTTCCGTTTCCTATGACATGATACACTGAAGAAAATGTGCACAGACTGAAAAATTTTCCTGCATGAATTGTGAGGGATTGTGTGGAAATGTCTAGCTAGTGTGGACTTTGTTTAATGTGGAAACGGATGACTGTTTAACAAGAATGCCAACACTTTCTGTACTTTCGTTTCCAAGTAACAACTGATGAAAAAGTTACAAAATGCATGTTACATGAATAATAAAAATTGATTAAAATTGATTTAATAATTGATTTGACAATAGCATTCCAATCAAACACAAACACAGTGAAATTCATATCAATCTTTATTTGTACTTAGAAATTTTGCGCAACAAATCTTTTTTTTTTTGTCCTTTTTCCTTTAATGATTTACACCAGGGCAGATTAAAAGTCGATCTGAATCTCTCATGCCATTATTCCTGCAGGAGCGGCTGAAACGGACCTCTCACATAAAGTGCTTCTGTCAACGATCGCTTCTCTCTCTCTCTCTTGTTTTTTTTTTTTTTTTTTGCAATAGAAAAAATGAAAAGACAGCTGAGGAAAAAAATTTCCATGGCTCACGAGAAGAGTGAAGGAGGGGGAATTCCTTTAAAAAAAAAAAAAAAAAAAAAACCTGGGTGAAAAAGACTGAAAGAGCAGAGAAAGTTCAGTGAAGGCGGTCTCAGCCCAGGATCAGACTGGATTTGCCACCAGGTGGGTTCCTCCGGCCGGAGGGGAGGGCAGCAGCCGACGGGGCAGCAGGCTGTGCGCTTTCCTCCTTCTGCTCCACGACCTCCTCTGGAAAACACACACAGATACTAGTGACCTACTCCACAGACGCCAACAGCACTGTGTGCAAGCACGCTTGCATTAACATTGTTTGAAACAGAGGTGCCCAAACTTTACAAAGTGACAAAAATCAAACCTGAAGGCTGTGGGTCAAAGTTGAATGCACTATAAAATACATTAAATAAAAAAAATTATAATTAAGATTTTTGTTTAAACAAACTCACATATATTGTTTTTTACATGCAAAAAAAAAAGTCAGATATGCTTTGATGGCATGCCTGTTTTTTTTTTTTTTGGTTCAAACTAATTAATAATAAATAAAAACAAATAAATAACCCTAAATAACCATATGCATGCTTCTAAACTATAGTATTCTGCTAAATATTCCTGTCGGATGCAACACTGATAAGACAATATGATCCACATGAGTTGAAGACGAAGTGAGTGAACATGGTTTCTAAATTATTAACTGCATGAAACCATTCAAAGGACTTCTAAAAAGACACGGAAACAATGTTTCCTATTCAGTCTGTTGATCATTTTGTATATTATTTGGTCTGAGCAGTTCACAGTAATTTTAATACATTTCATAGTTTGATTTTAAGACGTGTTTGACCTTTTGACCTCTCAGCCCTAAGATGGATAGTTCACCCAAAGATGGAAATTCGGTCTTCCTTTACTCACACACAAAAAATTCCAAACAGCCATCGACTAGTTTTATCAACAACATTCTTCAAAATATGATCTTTTCTGCTCTTCAGTGCCATCAGTGA